>NW_026775571.1:8230000-8830000 GCF_030987335.1 Cornus florida
CGTGAAGCCTAGCATTCCTTGGATGTCGAGTAGCTTTCAAGTTTCCATTTCATGCAAATGTTAGCATGAAATGTCATTTTGTAGACTTGTATGTCAAAATATGTATGTTTGATTCCGTGTATGTAATGTGTACTTAAGTACACTCCTTTCAATGTATTTGATTTGTATGAAATGAGGCCGGAGGCCAGTGACATGCATATTGTATTCTATGCAACTTTTTAACTTCATGAAATGTTATGAAAAACTTGAAAAATCGCAAGTCATTGCTTCACCACAGTTGCATCGGGTGTGGGAATTCCATTTTCATTCTTTTATAGGGTCTTATTAATCTTGTATGAAGTGTGGCCAAGGGCCAAACGGTCATTTGATCTCGTTTTACATTTTTGGATTCCATGTTTTCCATTCCAAGTCCATTTTTGCCTTTTTGCCCGTTGGGGGGTCGAATTTTGCATCGGCTATATTTTTAAGCCATGAACCATTGTAGCGCGTCTAAATAGGTAAGTTACGTTTGCGTGCATAGTCGTTTCCGGGCAAAACCTCATCGTTTGTGTTTTGAGCCTCTTGTGAATTCATTTTACATTTTTTTTGCATATTCTGATCTAGGGGCATTATGGACCTTTCACCTTAGTTTTATTTTCTTCTTTCGATATGGTCGCTTAGGAAACGTGATTTTAGGGGGGGTTTCTTTTTCGTGTTTTTCCAGAAAAGGTGTTCTTGGTGCCAGAAATCGATCGTAAAGTTCAGTTTTCTGTTATGCATATAGCAGCTTTTTAGTTCTCTTGCCCTTTCCTGATCTAGGGGCATTCTGGGTACTTTATAGTGTTTATTTTTCATTTTCGTTCGCGGTCCGGGTAGAAAACGTGATTTTAGGGGGGTTTCTTCTTCGTGTTTTTACAAAAAAAATCATCTTGATGCCGAAAACAACTCGCAGATCTGGAAAATCTGGTCGTTCTAGGTTTTTCCGGAAAAAGTGCTTCTCTAAGGGGCATTTCGGGTATTTCACTTGTAAAATAAAATCTTTTCTTGACATGGTTATGTAGAAAACATGATTTTGGGAGGGGGGTTTGTTCACAACTTTTTGCCAAAAAATGTGGTTTAAGTCGTCAAAACCACATTTGAAGTCTAAAAATCTGGGCAGGTCCTGCCCAGATTTGAACCCAAAAAATTGTTTTTTTTAAACTTTGACGTTTCATATCTTCTTCGTCCGGACTCCGAATCAAGTGATTCTTGAGTCTAGATTCATTAAATTTTCCCGGTCTATCTAACGGTATGCTCAGTTGCATCCAATTTTGTCTGAAAAGGCCTTTTTACCCCTTGCGAAGTACCCTTGCTGCATTGATTTCAAACCCAAAAATGTGATTTTTATGCAACTTTGGAGTTTCATATTTTCCTCATCCGGACTCCGAATCAAGTGATTCTTGAGTCCATCTTGATTAGTTTTTCGTTGTCCTTCCAGTGGTGTGCTCGGTGGCACCCGAGTCCATAGTTATCAGAAATGACTATTTTGCCCCTGGGGGCTTATTTGTCATATTTTTGGTCTTTTGCTTCCGCGTCAGTTCTCATTGAGTTTCACGACCTCATGGAAGGTCATTTTGATTTCTTAGAGTCTTGTTTTTTGTTTTTGCTTCCGCATATCGGATCCGTTATCGGGTCAATCTTCGGTTCATCACATGACACGCTGGCCTAAAAACCTGGGTCGTCACACAAAATTTCTCAAGGATTTGTGCACTCAAAAACGCACTTCCAAGAATCATTTGCCAAAGAAAGTAAGATTGACTGAAAATGTGAGTGCAATCATTCAACATAGTGCTCCTCCAAAGTATAAGGATCCGGGCGCCCCAACTATCTCGTGTGTCGTTGGCGACAACAAGATAGAAAGGGCCCTCCTTGACTTAGGAGGTAGTGTAAATTTGATTCCATATTCAGTTTACTTACAGTTTGGGTTGGGAGATCTTAAGCCAACCTCCGTGGTCTTACAGCTCGCCGACAGATCGGTCAAGCACCCACGGGATATTCTTGAAGATGTCATAATCAAAGTGGACAAATTCTACTTCCCGGTAGACTTTGTGGTTCTTGACACGAAATCGGTCCATGATCCAAAGAAACATATTCCCGTGATCCTCGGTAGGCCTTTCTTAGCCACGGCTAATGCCTCAATTAATTGTCGAACCGGGGTCATGGACATCGCCTTTGGAAATATGTAAGTTAAACTCCACATTTTCCATGCCACTCAACATCCTTCCAAAGAGGATGATTGTTTACTCATTGATGTGGTCGATGAAGTGGTTGAAGAATCTCTCCCTTTCATTCTAAGCAAAGATCCTTTTGAAACTTGCATTTCTCATTTTGACCTCTCGAACTTTGATGTTGACCAAGCCATCCAAGAAGTAAATTCATTGCTCGACATAGGTGCTATCATGGATTTTCCTCATTGGAAGATGCCAACAAAACCACTTCCTCAACTCTCTACTACTCCTCCGGTCCTTTTCTTGAAATCTCCACCAAAACTTGAGTTAAAGCCACTACCGACCCACCTCAAGTATATGTTTCTTGGTGTAAATCAAACTCTTCTGGTCATCATTGCATCAGACCTTTTAAAAGACCAAGAAAATAGCCTTTTAGCGGTGCTTCAAGAGCACAAAGAAGCTATTGGCTGGGCAGTGGCTACTTTAAAGGGAATCAATCCTTCTATTTGTATGCACCGCATTCATTTGGAGGACGACGCTAAACCTTCTAGAGAGGTGCAACGCCGGTTGAATCCCGACATGAAAGAAGTGGTTATGAAATAAGTGATCAAATTGCTAGATGCAGGAATCATCTACCCCATCTATGATAGTAAGTGGGTAAGCCCCACTCGAGTGGTCCCCAAGAAATCCGGCCTCACCGTTATTGAGAACTCAACGGGTAAGCTCGTGCCATAACGAACCACCACCAGGTGGCGTGTGTGCATTGACTACCGGAAACTCAATTCTACCACTAGGAAGGATCATTTTGCACTTCCATTCATTGATAAAATCCTAGAAAGGCTAGCCGGCCAAAGCTATTATTATTTCCTTGACGGTTATTCCAGCTATAACCAAGTGGCAATCGCCCCCCAAGATCAAGAGAAAACAACCTTCACATGTCCCTTTGGAACTTTTGCCTATAGACGCATGCCCTTTGGGCTATGCAATGCACCAGCAACATTTCAAAGGTGCATGATGTCCATATTCTCCGATATGGTTGAAAAATTCTTGGAAGTTTTCATGGATGATTTTTCCATCTTTGGCTTCTCCTTCAATTCATGTCTCCATAATCTATCTCTTGTACTTCAAAGATGCAAGGAGACAAATTTAATTTTAAGCTGGGAGAAGAGTCACTTTATGGTCCAAGAGGGCATTGTTCTAGGACATATTATTTCAAAAACAGGAATTGAGGTTGACAAAGCCAAAGTAGAGTTAATTTCTAATCTTCCTCCTCCAAATTCTGTCCGTCAAATCCGCTCCTTCCTTGGTTATGTCAGATTTTATCGTCGCTTCATCAAGGATTTTAGTAAAATTTCTCAGCGCATGTCTAATATTCTTGCCAAGGATGATGAAGCTTGTATGAAAGCTTTCATGACACTTCGCACTCTTCTCTTATCCGCCCCAATCATGAAACCGCCTCATTGGTCTCTTCCATTTGAGATCATGTGTGATGCATTCGATTATGCATTAGGTGCGGTTTTGGACCAGCGTGTAGACAAACTTCCACATGTCATCTATTATGCTAGCAAAACTCTATCCGATGCCCAACTCAATTAAACCACCACTGAAAAAGAATTGCTAGCTGTGGTGTATGCCTTGGATAAATTCCGCTCTTATCTTCTTGGATCCAAGGTCATTGTCTTTTCGGATCATGCTGCCCTTAGGCACTTACTCGCAAAAAAGGAGACCAAGCCCCACCTAATTCGATGGATACTCTTACTCCAAGAGTTTGATATTGAAATCCGGGATAAAAAAGGGACCGACAATGTTGTCACCGACCATCTCTCTGGCCTACTCATTGAGAAATCCTCTGAATTTGCTGCAGTCCGAGACTCATTAGATGAACAACTATTTCAGATTTCCCATTCAAGTCTCCCTTGGTTTGCGGATATTGTCAACTATCTTGCAGTACGCAAAATTCCATCCAATTGGTCCAAACAAGAGAAAGACTGGTTCTTTTCCCAAGTCAAAAATTTCTTTTGGGAAGATTCAGAGTTGTTCAAATGTTGCCTGGATCAAATCATCCGGTGATGCATTCCTAAAACTGAAACTACGAGTGTCCTAAAATTCTGCCACACTCTTGCTTGTGGCGGACATTTCAGTGCCAAAAAGACCTGTGACGACCCTAGTTTTTAGGCCAGCGTGTCCTGTGATGAACTAAAGATTTACCCGATAATGGATCCGATATGCGGAAGCAAAAACAGAAAACAAGACTCTAAGAAGTCAAAGTGACCTTCCATGAGGTTGTGGAACTCAATGAGAACTGATGCAGAAGCAAAAGATCAAAAATATGACAAATAAGCCCCCACGGGCAAAATAGTCATTTTGGAAAGTATGGATTTCGGTGCCACCGAGCACACCACTGGAAAGACAACGAAAAACTAACCAAGATGGACTCAAGAGTCACATGATTCGGGGTCCGATTGAAGAAGATATGAAACTCCAAAGTTTCATAAAATCAAACTTATGGGTTTTTTAAAACAAGTGCAGTAATGGTACTTTACAAGGGGTAAACTGGTCTTTTTAGACAAAACCAGATGCAACTAAGAATACCATTAGATAGACAAGGAAAAACTGATAAATCTAGACTCAAGAATCTCTTGATTCGGAGTCTGAATGAAGAAGATATGAAACGTCAAAGTTACAAAAAACAAGACTTTTGGGTTTCAAATCAATACGGCAAGGGTACTTGGCAAGGGGTAAAATGATCTTTTCAGAAAGAATTGAATGCAACCATACATACCGTTGGATAGACACGCAAAATTTGATATACTTAGACTCAAAAATCACTTGATTTGGATTCCGGATGATAAAGATATGAAGCCTCAAAGTTTAAAAAAGAACAACTTATTTTTCGGGTAAGAAATCTGGGAAGGAATAGTATTTTTACAGCAAGCAACATTTAATTTTTTTTCTCGGAACTAAGGCTAAAAACGGACCCTTAAACGAGTTTTTCTGAAAAAACACAAAGAAGAAACCCCCATTAAAATCACGTTTTCTACCCAGCAACATGAAAGGAATGGAGAAAAACATGCTATAAGATCCCTAAAATGCCCCTAGATCAACCTAGGTCAAGAGAGACCCAAAAAGCTACTACATGAAATTACTTCAGGATCAGTCCACAACTGAGAGCAAAAACGGGCTATCAAATGAATTTTTCTGGAAAAACACGAAAAAGAAAACCCTCCCGAAATTGAGTTTTCTATGTGATTTATGGAGAAATAAAAAAAAAAAAACTCAATGTAGAATGCCCAAAATGCCCCTCTATGAAATCTGGTCATGAGGGTCATAAAGCTGCTAAATGTAAAACTGGAAGCTGAAATTTGCAATGGATTTCCAGTATCAAGACGACATTTTCTAGAAAAACACGAAGAAGAAACCCTCCCTAAAATCACATTTTCTAAGTGACCATGTCAAAAGAAGAAAATAAAACTGATGTGGAAAGTCTAAAAAGCCACTAGATCAGATAATGCAACAAAGTTTCAAAATGAGTCCATAGGAGGCTCATTTCACCAAAGAAGAAGGTTTGCTTGGAAACAACCATGCACACAAACGTAACTTACCTATTAGGACGTGCTATAATGGTCCATAGCTTAAAAATACTACCGATCCAAAATCCGACCCCTAAACGGGCAAAAAGGCAAAAATGAACAAGAAAAGGGAAATTTAAAAACCAAAATTAACAAATGATTTAAAATTACCGTTTGGCCCTTGGCCATACTTCAAACATGATTTATAAGACCCTATGAAAGAATAAAAATGGAATTCCCACACCCGATGCCACCATGATGAGACAATGACTTGGCATTTTTCAATGTTTTCATAATATTTCACGAAGTTAAAACATACATAGAATTCAATATACATGTCAATGGCCTCCGGCCTCATCTCATACATATCAAATACATTGTAAAGAGTGTACTTAGGTAAACATTACATACATGGAATTGAAAGATACAAGCTTTGTCAAAATAAACAAAAGAAAACATGATATGCTAACATGTGCATATTCAATGTCATCAAAAATACTTCAAGACTTCTAGCATGTCTAAAAGTGTTGTGTATCCCACAACAAAGCTTCTTTACCTGCAAAACACCTAGTAACTTTGGGGTGAATAAACAAGACTAACAAGTTTATTCGTAGGGGATGAGCATGCATCGACTCGATTTCTTCATAGATTTTTAGGACTAACATGATATAGTTCAAAAGGGATCATGCCACCTAACGTCTATGTCAAATATTAGACTCAAGGGCCATCCTAAGCTACCATGGAGTAATAACAACAAGAATCGTGATATGTATACACACATTAAACAAGTCATAGTTGGGATAATCAAAGATCATGACAAGAAGGATACTAGAACATAGGTTAACATGAATTGCATTATCAAATACAATTAAGCAAGATTTAGAATGATTCCATACAACCCGACAAAAAGATACTAGAATACAAGGATTTCATTTTCAATGCAATTATCATGGTTGGAGCATTCCAATTAATACGATAGGATTAATACACGAAGTCAAGAACATGACATAATATCTATGCAATTTAACAAGGTTTGGACATTCCAATTAACAAGACAAGAATAGTACATAAAATCATGGATAATACATAGTATCAATGCAATAAAACAAGATTGGGGCATTCCAATTAACAAGGTAAGAAATTATACATAAAACCAAGAACACGGCATAACATATATGCAATTTAATAAGGATGGAATCTTCCATACAACACGAAAGGTGTCTTAAATCTTCAAGGAATACAACACTTGAAATTTAAGGAATTAAATCACGAGTGAAGTATAAAATCTATGCGATGAGACAAGATTGGAGCATTTTACATACACGACAAGTTTAAATCTTCAAGGAATAGCAACTTGAAATTTAAAGAGTGAAATCAACCAATGTGGAAACTCGGATATCGCCCGGATTAAAACCGTACTCTTGAGATCACTTTAGGGCTACTAACCCATGGGTACCTTTTCCCTAGTGCGCACTATCTTGTAGAGGGATATTCCCCCGTACTAGAACCAAGTCCTAGCCATGTCAATTCTTGATTGATATCCTAAGTCTCAAAATCAACAAGTTGTGCAAGTCAAGATTGTATCAAAATACAATAAATGCATTAACCACATATCATGCACAACCAAGATTTTGGAACACACAAGTCATGCCCTAAGTTCTCCACTATGATAGCATGTGAAATGTCAAGAAATCAATGTGTGCATTTATATAGACCACAACCAAGATAAATAACACATGGAATCCATCGAAGTAAATATACCATAAGTATAAGATACATGATTCAATTGTATACTAACCAACACATCTGTGAATAAACCATTCCGAAACAAATGAGCATGTTTATTAAACACATTAATGAAACCAAGATACAAGAAGTCTAGATACATGATATCAAGGCATGATTAACTCGAGGGAGACATAAAAGGAAATTTAATCTACTTAAGGGATTAAATTATCATGGTTACATGGCAAGTCCAAATGTTCTACCAACAAGTTATGTCAAGGCCAAGTTCAATGTCAAGTTTCAAGTTCATTTCATACACGACACAACCATGTGAGTCAAGTTCCATACAAGAGAAATGAATAAATATAAGTTTCAAAACTTATCCGATTATGCTTAATGTAATACACATGAAGGAACTTATCAAGAAAATCATGAATACAAGGTTAGAAACTTAATCAAGTGCATAGAACCATTGAATGGATTTTAATTATTTCATTTAATTAAAATCTCTAGATTTTGAAAGTCACCCAAATGACCTCAATTTAGTATATGTTATACAACATGTCACAACTTGATTTAAGAACGCGGTACAAGTACATTTCATGCAAGGTACAGCCACGAGTATTAAACTTTAATACTAGAAAAATAATAATTGAAAGGTTTCAAAACCTAATCAAATATTCTAGATTTAATATATGTGAAACTACATTGCATACACATCAAGAATTTCAAGTCAGAAACCCAACGGGATGAATAGTACACTTGGAGCAAATTAATTAATCTAACAAATTAAATATTACTAGATTTCAAAACTTCTCCGATTACTCTCAATTTAATCTATGTTGAAGAGCATGCTAGGGCCTAATATAATATGCTATCACATGTTGATTTGAAGCTAGATAAGACCACATGATTTAATATTTTATTCAATATAAATATTAAATTAAATCTTCATTTCTTGTCCAAATAATCTAGATTTAGTATATGTCAATCTACATATCAAGGGGTAATATTCTATCATGCCACATGATTAAACAAAGTTGTGGACAACCGGGAAAATTAAATCCTTCATAAGAAAAATAAATAATAAAATCTCTAGATTTTACATTCAAGTATGTAATCAAGTTGCATAAGCATCATAAGCAAGTAATATGGCAAGAATTTAAATTATAACACCCCCTACCTCAATTTGAGATGAAAACCCCAAATCCCCACTGAAAAAAAAGTGTTCCGAATCCGCTGAAATCGAAGGGTTTTGACGGGGACAACACGATCTACATGAATCCGAAGGAAGCCTCACAACTTGACTTCAAAACCAAACTCAAGAAATGGTCAGAAATGAATTCTAAGAAGGGGGAATGATAGAACACGTCAAGAGGAACAATAAATGTAAAGGCCGAAGGATTTCTACCAAGGAAATCAAGTGGAGGAGAAGGAGAAAGGGTGGAAGCCAAGGAGCTCCAATGGCTTCCGGCCAAGAGGTGGAGAAGATGAGTGAAAAAGTGATTTTTCACTTTAAGACTTTCTATTTATAGTAAGTCTAAAAAAGTGCCCCGAAAGGGCTCCGCCGGGTCCGGAAAAGTGGATTTTGAGAAAACGTGCTCAAACGGCAAAACTCTATGAATGAAAAAGATTCAAAATGAGAAAATATGAACAACAAAAGAAACGGTGTCGTAAACCGAGCCTCGAACAGAAAGTTATGCCCTGAACAAGTTCGGTAGCAACCGAGTCCAGAAACTCTAAAACTGAAAAAAAATGACCAGAAAGAAATTCCAAGAGTCCATGACTCGATGAAATGTGAAAATGAATCCCATATGAGGATCCAGGCACCAGACGAGACATTTTGCAATAACTTTCATTAATTGCACAATGGCCCCTACAAAAAGGGTTAACTGCGAAACTACCCCAGAATGAAAATATCTTTCAAAAGATATTTTCTTAGATACCCCTGAAATAAAATATCTTCAAACTATATTTATGAAAAACACCCCAAGAAATGAAAAAGATTCTGAAGAATTGTACATCTATGCCCCTATGGACACCGGGAGCAACCAGAGTACTTTCTTACAAAAGTAAAGATACGTATTTCGAGAAAACCACTAAAGATGAAGGTATGTGAAGTCAAAAAAAAACTTCAAGCACAAAAAGTGAGGTTTTGCCAAACAAGTGACAAACAGAGATAAGACAGAATAGGGAAAAGGACGAAATAACGCATAGTGTCCAAAAAGTAAAAATGCATAAATGACTCGGTCCTCAAAGAAAGTTATCAATCCACGAAAAAGAGTCTCAGAAATCATTTCCAAGCACTCGTGGTGACACTAAGCGACAAGAAACAAAGTTCTGAAAGGAAAATTAAATGAAAAAAATTCATTCGTAAAATTTCAGGAAAAAGGAAAGGGAGGCAAATGACCGGGTCGTTACAAGACCGCTGACAAAGTCCTTCAAAGCGGATTTTATTGGCCATCATTATTTCGGGACGCTTACAACTTCTGCAAGTCTTGTGAGCATTGCCAAAAGCTTGGCTCCATGTCTAGAAGAAACATGATGCCCCTCACCCCCATCTTAATCATAGAAATTTTCGATGTGTGGGGGATTGACTTTATGGGACCATTTTCATCTTCTTATGGCTATAAGTATATCCTTGTAGCGGTGGTTTATGTTTCCAAATGGGTTGAGGCCGGGGCTTCCAGAACCAATGATCATAAAGTCATGATCAAGTTTATTCAATCTAACATTTTAGTCGTTTTGGTACGCCCCGAGCAATCATTAGTGATGGTGGATCTCATTTCAGAAATCATTATCTTAAATCTGTCCTCTCTATGTACTCTATTATTCACAAGGTTGCCACACCTTATCATCCTCAAACGAATGGTCAAGTGGAAGTATCTAATCGGGAGATTCAACATATCTTGGAAAAAATGGTTCGACCGGACCGCAAAGATTGGTCATTAAGACTAAACGATGCGCTTTGGGCCTATTGGACGGCTTACAAGGCACCCATTGGCATGTCACCATATCAGCTTGTTTTTGGCAAAGTATGTCATCTCCTAGTTGAACTCGAGCATCGTGCTTATTGGGCCATAAAAAGGCTAAACTTTGATCTCCAACAAGCCGGCTCTACTCGTAAATTGCAGCTTAATGAGCTTGAGGAAATTCGAAATGATGCGTATGAAAGCGCCAAAATCTATAAAGCAAAGACTAAAGTTTTTCATGACAAGCACATTGTTCACAAGTCTTTTGCCCCGAGATAAAAAGTTTGGCTTTTCAACTCTCGCTTAAAGCTCTTTCCCGATAAACTCCATTCACGGTGGGATGGGCCATATATCATCACTTCCGTCTTTCCTTATAGTGCAGTCAAACTCCAAGATCTTACCAATGGATATCTCTTTAAGGTTAATGGCCAATGGCTTAAGCCTTATGTTGACGGCATAGTCCCTATCCATAAAGTGGAGAAAGTCCTATTAACGGACATAATTTACGAGGACTGATGCGCGACCTTGGGTCGTCTAGCTATCGACGTAAAATTTAGCATTCATGGGAAGCAATTCTTTCATCTTCCGAGCTTCCCTCTTCCAAGTGTCCATTGTCTAGAAATTTCCCGGGAATTCACTAAGTTTCACCAAAATGTGCACTTTTCTGGAATTGTCTCATCTTGCATTCCGTGGTCACATTCGGTTTTCTTAGTTGTTTTCTGGTCTCCCTGCCACCATGGGAAATATTCAAGGTCATTTAGGCATATCTCCCATTTTATCCGAAGTTTTAATGACTCTCTCTTGGGCCATTGAGCGCCAAAATTCTGTCCTGGTGATCATACACAGTGATTAAGATCCTCCGTAATTCAAAATTTATGTTTGAAGTTGATGGAGATCATGTCCTGGCCTTTACAGGCTGCAAGTACTGCACAAGGCAGCATTTGAAGAGGCTCCACGGGCACCCGCCGCGCCACCGTAGGCGCCCGCCGTTTTAGGCGCACTAGGAGTTTCCGCGGGCGCCCGTAAATTCTCACAGGCCCCCGCCAAGCCTCGGCGAGTGCCTGCTTCGCAACCGCGGGTGCCCACGCCTCATCCTAGATGGATGATAAATGGGCTTTCAAGCCCATTTCCTTACTTTTAACCTCTCCTTCTCTCTTTCTCTCCTCGCCCCAAACCTCTTCAACCTTAATAACCTTCCTCTCTCCAACCTTATCTTCCCATCTCAATCTCAATCTTTTCCATCATCCATCATCCTTCCATTGTCCATCTCAATCTTCCCTCCAATCCTTCTCTCATTAAGCCAAAGAGGGCTTTGCTCCTCCAAAGTGGGTAAGTTTCTTCTCCTTTCTTTTTCTTTCAATTTCGCATCAAGGAGGATGGGAATCTATTGTTGGAGGATTGGTAATTGTTGGGTATTGAATGTATGTCATTTTCAGGTTGAAATTTTGGGAATTTTTCATATCTAACATCATTTTGTCCCTTTTCCCCATTCTTGTGCATGGCAGGTGTTCGTAGAAATTCCTGAACCAAATTTCCTCACTCCAATGGCTCCCAAAGTTGCGTCCAAGCGTGCTCGCTCATCCGAGGGCCCTTCTAATGTGCCTCCAACTCCAAATTGGGCGGAATGGCCAATTTTCCCCAAAGCAAAATTCCACATTGCTAATGATTTTGAACAAAATCAGGAAACCATATGGTCAGTCCGCGAGTTACAGGCACGTGGCCTCGCATCGCTTTTCAAACCATGCGCTCATGCCTACTACCCCTGCGTGGTCCGTCTGTTCTCGCAAACCTATTCCATTCATGTGCGGAACCTGATGTAATTAAAACCACCATTGATGGCGACGTTTATGAATTTGGCCTGGATGACCTTACTATGTCCATGGATTGTCCATTGGCTTTACCAGTGGATGCGGCAGGCCTCCCTTTTTATGTTGACCCACCGGCTGAGCTTCCCTTGGCGGACATTGTGGTAGAAATTCGTCACGGTCAATTTACCGGCAATCGAACCACAAGCACCAATAAATCCTTCTTACCATGCCGACTATGGTTTCTTGATTCGGTCCTGGCCAAGAACATCCTTCCCGTGCCAGGCCACTCCGAGTGTAAGGGGGATTTTCTGAAAGCCCTCTACGCCGCTGAAAAGGAGTACTGGTTTTGCGTCCCATAGCTTGTTTGGGACCAAATTCTCAAGATTTATAATGAGTTGATCTTGGTGAGGTCCAGTAGTGCCACCACCTGGGCATTTCCATTTCCATACCTTATCACCAGGTTGCTTAAAGATGCCGAGTTTAAAGCACCTCGTGGTGAGGCGAAAGAAAAGACAGTGGCTGACTTTAACCTCGGGGTCTGGAAGTCCAGCACAGTTTAGCTTAAGACATCCCGACAGGCCCAAATTGGAGATGACTTGGATTGGGGTGCTCCAGCCCCTCCTATGGCTCCGGCCCCTGATGCCCCCACTGCTCCAGCTGCCCCTATTGCCTCGCTGTTGGATGTCATGACCCATGCTGATTATCTTGCCCTCAATGCTCATCTTGATGCGTTTGACATATGTTTTGGCAACATAGAGGGCGCCATTTAGAAAACTCAGGAGAGACAGGAGGTTTTGCAGGCTATGCTCCAAACTTTGCTTGACCGAGCTCCCGGCGCACCTGGCGGTTCCTCCACCACTCCGATGATGGAGTGATTCTATGCTTCTAGTTTTATTTCCCTTTTCAGTAGTACTTTTTAGACTTCCTTTCGGCCGCGTTTGGCAATTGCTTTCTATCTTCTTTTGAACTTACAACTGCATCGCTTTTGCTACTTTGCATGGATTATAGTTTTTAGTTGAATAAATTATAATTATTTTTATTCATTTTGGATTCATATGATTCTTGCTATGTATAGATGCTTTTGACAGGTTTTTGTAACCAAGTTTGGGGGTATGCTCATGGAATTCACGAACTGGCCTATTTTTGCACCGTCACTCAATTCCTCTTCAACTTGGTACTATAGTTCTTGTTGCACTCTTCTTTTTTCATTATTTATCATTTGTCTTCTCACATTGAGGACAATGTAACATTTAAGTTTGGGGGTGCATTGCAATTGTTGCATTTTTGAGATAACGTTTTTGCTTGCATGTCCATATCTAAATGCATGTAAGTTAGTAAAGTCATTTTGTTGGAAGCAATGATAATGTAATCATGAAACTTATTGGAGATGGAAGCATATGTTTAAGACTTTGTGTATAAAGGCAAATGATATTTTTGAAAATAAAGAAATATTTGTAATGACCATGTTGATTCTTATCAGTTTGTATAACCGCTTCAATTAGATTTTCATTGGATTTCAAACTCTTCTATGCTTCACATTGCGCAGATGCACACCGTGAACCTAATTGTGAGGTATGCACCCCAATTGACCTTGATCATGACTTAGCTGATTTGAGGTGATGACCCTAATGAATGGATATCTTTGGCATGTTTTTATTAAAAAAAAAAAAAAAAAAAGGGAAGAAAAGAAAAAACAAAGAGAAAAATAAGCAATGATAATAACCAGTTTGAGTTCGTAGCCTTTCCAACTCGAGTTATTAAGCCCTAGGAGTGTTTCTACACTTAACACCCTAAAGCCATCCGGTTTGGGAGTTGTTGGCCTAACACTTGCTACAAAGGTTGGTTAGAAAGCTTAAGGGACTTAGACATTGCACGGTCATTCACAAAAGTTATAAATAAATAAATATGGTTCGTTGGAGTTCGTACCCTTTCCAACTCGAGTTATTAAGCCCTAGGAATGTCTCTACACTTAATACCCTAAACCCATCCGGTTTGAGAGTTGTTGGCCTAACACTTGCTACAAGAGTTGGTTAGAAAGCTTAAGGAGCTTCGGCATTGCACAACCATAGTATGTATTAGTTTGAGCTATTGAATAAGTCATGCCTTAGAAACCCCATTTAGAAGGAAATTCAACGATTTGAAGGCTTGTGTTTCTGAGATTGAAAAAGAGGGTAAAAGCCACATATTGGGAATCCGATTTACTTTCATTGAAGCTAGAGTTCAAATCTCTTTAAGAAATGACAATTGAAGTGTTTATATAGGCTATGATGATTGATGCATAAAAGTTGAAATGTGTTTTACCATTTTTGTTTAGCAAGGCCTCATATATGTAAGGTAGTCTGCAGAATGAGTCTGTCTCCAATTTTCTGTTGTTCTAAGTTACATTTGAGCTTTGTAGATAATTTCTCACTTTACGATTGTTGCATGTGGTCGGCATTTCATATGTTGTCATTTTTGTTAGGTTCTATATTTTGGTTTTGCTATGGGACTAGCAAAATCTAAGTTTGGGGGTGTGATAAGCGCCGAATATTGCATATTCAAGCGCCCTTATTTGCATTAGTTAAGTCCATTAGTTGATAATAATGTATAGTTTAGCTTTATTTGTTTGTTTTCGTTTATTTTCAGGTCGGTTCCCCCGAATGTAGCTAAAGGAACGATTTTGACAATCTTTTGAAGAATCAAAGTAAGCCGTTACTGGGGACTGTTACGTGAACCAAGTTCCTTGAGCCATCATGTGTATGAATGTTGTGGCACTATATTCAAAAGGGCAACCACATCACTTGACCATCCAAGGAGGCTAAAAAGAAGGCTGAGAGCTTTTGGAAGTCAAGCCTCCGCGGGCGCCCGCCGCGCCACTACGGGCACTTGCCAAATCCCACAGTGGCAGGCCCTCCTCCGCAGGGCCCCGTAGCTCTCGCGGGCCCCTGCTGCGTGCTCCTATAGGCTCCTACCGCTCCTTCGCGGGCACCTACCAAAACCCCCAGTACGCCACTTTCGGATGCAAGCACCCGCGGGCGCCCACCAGCGCCCCGCAGGCACTCGCCGATCCGTAGAGAGCAACTTACCTACTCCTATTTTTGTGCTAATCTTTGTTCCCTCTGCATTTTGTGTGGTCCAAATGACCTCTAGGGTGGTTGGAGCTCGTGATGGAGTGGATAGAAGTAGGTTTTTGCCTAGATAAGAGAGGGAAGGCTTGTATTGATCCATATCTCACATTTGACTAAGTTCTAGAGAGAGAAAGAGTGAGTTTGGAGGGTCTTGGGTGTTATTGAGCTTAAGGTGCAAAAATAGAGAGGGATTCTTCATCTTCTTCTTCATCCTGTGTCTTCATGGGTAACTAACTCCATATCTAAGGAGGTGATGAAGCCCCATTTTGTAAGCATTGCTTTGTTTTGATTTATTTTTGGGGTATAATGTATATATGTAACTTTTCCATGAACTAGAGCACTTCATATGATGTAATGAATTTCAATATCTATAAATGATCATTTTGAGTCAAATATCTTGTCTTAGATTGTTTTTCTCTCATGATTATATTGCTACATTTTCATAGTGACAATGGAGATGAGTTCATGGAAGTGTTTTTATTAGCATGGTATTTAAGAAATTTGATAATCTATTGCTTAGGGCTTTCTTTTGATAGATTCTTCTTGATTTCTATTTCATGTGCTTTTATTATGAAATTAAGGGCTTGATAATCTATAGCTTGGTGATCATGTCTAAGGTTGCATCCTAGTTTAGGTAACCAAAACATGTAATGCTTTGATAGGTTATTCTTGTGTCTTGATTTTATAAAACAACCGGGAAAATCAAATCCAATACAAGAAAATTAAATAATAAAATCTCTAGATTTCATATTTAAGCATGCAATCAAGTTGTATAAGCATCAACAGCATGTTATATAACAAGAATTAAACCTATAACACATTCTACCTCAAATTGGGATGAAAATCCCAAATCCCCACTGAATTGAAATGGCTTCGAATCCGACGAAACTCCGAGGTTTTGTTGGGCACAACACAATCTATATGAATCTCTAAGAAGCCCCACGAAAATCCAAACTTGACTCTTAACCCAAACTCAAGAAATGGTAGGAAATGAATTCTAATAAGGGGGAATGGTAGAGTACGTCGAGGGGAGCGATAAACGTAAAGGCCGAAGAGATTTCACTTAAGAAATCAAGTGGAGGAGAAGGTCAAAGGGTGGCAGTCAAGGAGCTTCCATGGCTGCCGGCCAAGAGGTGGAGAAGAAGAGTGAAAATATGATTTTTCACTTTAGGGCATCCTATTTATAGTAAGTTTCAAAAACTGCCCCGAAAGGGCCCCGCCAGGTCTGGAAAAGTGGATTTTGAGCAGACTGTCATGGGCCTAGAGATTTGGCGCAGCGGCACGGCCCGTGCGGCACCAAGGCGTTGCTTCAGCTAGCGCAAGTGCCCTGGTCAGCCACCACGACCTGCCCTCCCAAGGATACATGCTGACTGGTTTCGGCCTGCCATGGCCTCGTCAGGGGAACGGCTCCAGCTCCCGACCAGTTTGTGCAGGGATGGCCAACTCCCTTCTTCATAGTCAAGTCCAAGACTAGCGACAAGCACCTCGAACTGAACCGAGTCGACCTGCCTGAACTCTGAAGAGGTACCATCCTGTGGTCCTGCACGCCCCTTCCCTGGAACCATTCCCAGTCAATGAATGTTCTTAGCCAACCAGCATGCGTATCTTCTATGCTCATGGCGTCGTTAGGAATCGGATCGTGACATTCTCCCCCACCCAAATCCTGCGACGTCCTCGTCGTAGTGCGGCACTGACTCCGCTGCGTCCAACATTCCAAAGCCTGTCTCCTCGAAGAGGTATGCTCGCTTGCCCACCATCTCTTCCTTGTACAACCCCTGGCTGCACTCGCCGAATGATAGGGTTTCGGGCTAAAGGGACGCCCACTTCTTCGGGACGCAACCCCACGTTATGCCGCCTCCGCGACACCCTGAGCAAACAAGCGCCCTCCGACTGACTTGATACCCGCCCTTCATAACGGGTTGCACGCCTCTTGAACTTGCAAGAACTTTGGTGCGCGCGGCCCTCCGGCCATTCGATGCGCGCGGCCCTCCGGCTTAAAGGACGCATCTTCATGGGGAGATGGAGGCTCTCCTCCAACAGCATTGATTACCCACCGACGCTTTTTCAGTGCACCGTCTTCATTCTCAAGACCCCCGGATCGACAAGAGGGCACACCTCTGTGCTTTTGCCCAAGTCCTGCTCTGATACCATTTGTCACGGGCCTAGAGATTTGGCGCAACGGCACGGCCCGTGCGGCACCAAGGCGTTGCTTCAGCTCGCGCAAGTGCCCTGGTCAGCCACCACGACCTGCCCTCCCAAGGATACATGCTGACTGGTTTCGGCCTGCCATGGCCTTGTCAGGGGAACGGCTCCAGCTCCCGACCAGTTTGTGCAGGGATGGCCAACTCCCTTCTTCATAGTCAAGTCCAAGACTAGCGACAAGCACCTCGAACTGAACCGAGTCGACCTGCCTAAACTCTGAAGAGGTACCATCCTGTGGCCCTGCACGCCCCTTCCCTGGAACCATTCCCAGTCAATGAATGTTCTTAGCCAACCAGCATGCGTATCTTCTATGCTCATGGCGTCGTTAGGAATCGGATCGTGACAAGACGCTCTCAAACAGCAAAACTCCATGAACAAAAAAGATTCCAAATGAGAAAATATAAACAACGAAAGAAACGGCATCAAAAACTGAGTCCCGAACAGAAAGTTATGCCCCGAACAAGTTCAGCAGCAACTAGGTCTAGAAACTCTGAAACTGGAGAAAAACGGCCAGAACGGAATTCTAAGAGTCCATGACTCGACGAAATGTGAAAATGAATCCCGTACGAGAATCCAGGCTCCAGACCAGATATTTTGCAATAACTTTCGTTAATTGCACAATGACCCCTACAAAAAGGGTTAACTGCGAAACTGCCCCAGAATAAAAATATCTTCCAAAACATATTTTCTTAGATACTCCAAAAATAAAATATCTTCAAAAGATATTCACAAAAAACACCCCAAGAAATGAAAAAGACTAAAGAATTGTACATCCATGCCCTTGTGGGCACTGGGAGCAACCAGAGTACTTTCTTGCAAAAGTAAAGATACGTATTTTGAGGAAACCACTCAAGATGAAGGCACGTGAAGTCAAAAACCAACTTTGAGCATGAGAAGTGAGGTTGTGCCAAAAACTGACAAACGGAGATAAGACAGAATAAGGAAAAGGACGAAATAGCGCATAGTATCGAAAAACGAAAAATGTGAAAATGACTCGGACCTCAAAGGAAGTTGTCAATCCACGGAAAAGAGTCTCAAGAACTTATTCCGAGCACTCGAGATGACACTAAGCGACACAAAATAGAGCTCAAAAAAGAAAATTAAACAAAAAAAAATTCATTCGTAAAATTTCAGGAAAAAGGAAAGGAAGGCAAATGACCGGGTCGTTAAAACCTACCCTCCTTAAAGGAATTTTGTACTCGAAATTAGGAACATACCAGAGAGAGCAGAATAATGACCGAACAAATGGTCAAGTCAAAGGACAGCTCATAACGCACTGAAGGACAAATCCTGAAGTCTAAAGATCAACTGAAGGAACGCGAAACCATGAACTGAGACAACACCTTATACGAACCGGCAGTTAACTCAACGTCAACCACCCAGAGAATCCCAAGACAAAGGAACATTGAATCACGATGAAAGGAGAGAGTGACAAGGCAGTACGAACAGCAACCAGAACCTGCCTACGCTTACTCGTCAGCAAGGTATCATGACGGTATAAGGCACTAGTCCGTAGCATACCCCAAACCAGGTTAACTCTGAGAAAACTTTTGATATAATGACATCAATGTCAGAATGATCATTACCAAAACCACTGCGAAAACCCGGCATCTGCGAGAGTGGGGTATGGTCCAACAATGTCTGGCCAGACCATCTTGGCCAATCCCAAAACTCTGACAACAACGCCCTAGGCACCGCTACACTTAAGCCTTAGATCTAGAAGCCACAAAGGAAAAGGAAATGAAATGGTGTCTCCCTGGCACACGTCTCTCTCCACCAGACAAGGATTGCGATTCTACCCTCACATGAGCCTTACTCGCATCAACCGACAGAATAGACAAGAAGATTCCCTACATGGGTCCCTACGGAATGAATTCTTCCTATCTAAGGAAGAAACTCGTGAAACAAGAAGACATCCAAGGGATACGACAAATCATAAGAGACATTATCAAAACCAGACATAAAAGAAGTAGCTAGCATGTAACATAGCAATGGACTATCTACTCAAGGTGCCACATAAGCAAATATGTCAAACAAAGATGTTTTTAAACACATAAGCATATAAGTACGGAAAACATGTCATCACACCGAGCATGTTATCAAACAAAGCACGTAAACATGTTATAATACCAAAACATGTTATCATAGGCACATAAATAAATCAAGGGACACCAACAAAAGCATGATATGCACCCAAAACTCGTCGTCCTAAGGTTTTCAAACCCGGGCGCTCTGGTACCACCTGTGACGACCTTGGATTTTTCAACCCAGTGTGTCCTATGATGACCCGAATTGGATCCAAGATGCGGAAGCTAGAAACAAGACAATGGTCTCCCAAGGCATAACACACCTCTAAGTCCCTAAGATGACCTTCCATAAGGTCACAGAACCCAAAGGAATAAGTGCGGAAGCAAAGATCGGAAGGATAATAATTAAGCCCCCAGGGGTAAAATGGTCATTTCTAAGAAAATAGGTTTTTGGTGCCACTGAGCACACCGCTGGAGAAACAATGAAAACAATCAAGATGGACTCAAGAATCTCATGATTCGGAGTCCGGACGAATGAGAAACGGCAAGATGAAGAAGAACGAGCACTTGAGGCTAAATGGGTAAAATGGTAATTCCAAACTGAATTGAATACCCCCGTATACACCATTGGATAGAAAATGAAAAATTAACAAAGATGGACTCAAGAATTGTATAATTCGGAGTCCGGATGGTAAAGATATAAAGTCCCGAAGTTGAAGGAAGGGAAACCCTATCCCGGTTCGAACCAAATACTGACACTACTTCACTAAAACTTGAATAACTTGAGCTACAAATGGAATCTGAATCTCTAATTGGTACCATTGGAAATCTTATTTCGACACGGTTAATTTAGACACAAGAGCGGACCAATTCCGAGTTAAAAGAGTGAGATATGGCTCGTTGAAGAAGAGTATCCGGTGTAGGAACAGTATCCGCGGGCGCCCGCCCAAAACCCGCGGGCGCCCGCCCAAATGGGCAGAACCGCAGGAAGAGGTGCCGGGAAGCCCAGAAACTTGGCGGGGGCCCACCCAAGACCCAAGGGCGCCCGCCCAAATGGGCAGAAGCAACCCAAGACAGTAGGAACAGTGTTTTGGCAGAAATTTGAGTTTGTAATGCAGATTTCGAGGCCAAGATGACATTTTTCAGAAAAACACGAAGAAGAAACTCCCCCTAAAATCATATTTTCTATGTGATATAGTCAAGAATGGAATTTATTTCCCAAAATAAATACCTAAAATGCCCTTAAGCTAGAATTTTCAACAAATAGGTGAAATGAATCCGTAGGAGGCTCGAAACACAAACGATGAGGTTTTGCCCAGAAATGACCATGCACACAAACGTAACCTACCTATTTAGACGCGCTAAAATGGTCCATGGCTTAAAAATATAGCCGATGCAAAATCCGAACCCCCAACGGGCAAAAGGGCAAAAATGGACGTGGAATGGAAAATATGGAATCCAAAAATACAAAACGGGATCAAATGACCGTTTGGCCCTTGACCACACTTCATACAAGATTAATAAGACCCTATAAAAGAATGAGAATAGAATTCCCACACCCGATGCAACCATGGTGAAGCATTGACTTGCGATTTTTTGAGATTTTCATAATATTTCATGAAGTTAAAAAGTACATAAAATACAATATAATGGTCATTGGCCTCCGGCCTCATCTCATACATATCAATCATATTGAAAGGAGTGTACTTATGTTCACATTACATATATAGAATCAAATATACATATTTTCACATATAAGTCTACAAAATGACATTTCATGCTAACATTTGCATGAAATGGAAACTTGAAAGCTACACGACATCCAAGGAATGCTAGACTTTACGAACCAAGACTTCGTACCTGAAATATGCCCCAGTATCATAGGGGTGAGTAACATAAAGCTACTCATAGGAGATAAGCATGCATCAACCTAGCATTTTACAAATTTATCACCTTCAGGTGAAACATGTTAAAGGGGATCATGCCATCTAACGTTTATGTCCAAATGAGACTCGGGGAGGATCCTAAGCTACCTTAGAGTCTAAGCAACAAGAATCATGATATACATACGAGTATGAAATGAATCATGGTTGGGATAATCTAAAGAACACGAAAAGAAGAATGCTTGAGCATAGATTAACGTGAATTGCATTTTCAATAGAATTGAACTAGGTCTAGAGTAATCCATATAACATGACAAAAGCATATTTGAATACAAGTTAACAAGAATCACATTATCCATGCAATTCAACAACAAAAGAGCATGTTATACAATGCAACAAGGTATAAGTTCTCAAAGCCATCAACTTAGAATCTAAAACACAAAATAACAGTGGTGGTTCATGCCACCTAACGTCTAAGTTCTAAATGAATCAATAGGATCAATCCTAAGCTTTGTTAGAACTTCAAAACACAATTTTCAATATCGATGCAATTTAACCAACATTGGAACTTCCAATACAACGCATAAAGCTCAATTTCGCAAAGTTAACATCATGTAACTTAAAATGGAACGACAAATAAGGAACAACAAGTTACAACATCATCTAGTTATCAACTTGAAAATGAAATGCGAAGTCAAACAAAGTGGATACTCAGACGTCACGTTGGGTCAGATCGACAATATAGTTACTTTAGGGTTACTAGCCCATAGGTAACCTCCCTATGTGCGCACTAGACTATATAGAGGGACTATCCCCCGTACTAGAACCACGTCCTAGCCATAGTCAAATAACGACATCCCCAAGTTTCCAAAATCAACAAGTTGTGCAACAACGCATATATCAACAGGAATATGCAAGATAATCAACTATCTACCAAGCACAACCAAATTTGGAAACCTATTCAATACATGCTCTAAATCCACAACTAATATGATATGATGAATGTCGAATCTTCAGTGTGCAATTCGTTACATGCTATGCATGAAAGATGTTAAATACGAAATATGCAAATCATTACACAAGGCAACAATATATTTAATAAGGAAAACATATTCTCATGAGTACAAACATAGCAACTATATTATCCAATGTTCAAAACATAACCAAATGGATATACAACAAGTCTAAGTCCATGATTTGAATATAGAAACCACTTCTAAAACACAACTAGATCATGAAGCAAATTGATAGAATTTAAATAGATAAACACAATTAAATTCTTTAGATTTCGATTCAATTCCAATTAACCTCAATTTAATACATGTTAAAGGACATGGCAAGATCATCACCTATATCCATTCCAAAACTCAATTAGGTTGTTAGAACAACAAAGTAGAACTTTAATTAAATCATTCTAATTTAAATCCCAAGGTTTTAAAGCAACTTCAGATAGTCCCAAATTAATATATACTAATAAACAAGTCATGGTCAATACAAATATCAAGTTAAAATGTTAATTAAGCTAATGGGACCACGAAATAGATTTTAATTAATTCTTTTAATTAAAATCTCTAGATTTTCAAACTTAACCAAATGCTTTCAATTTAACATATCTTAGAGAATATGCCAAGGACTAATGTAGTATCACATTACAAGTTTATTTCATTCAATTTAAGACCATGTGACTTAGCCTTTCACTAAAGTTAAATATAAATTAAAAGTTACAATTCTCATGCAATTAATCCCAATTTAATATATGTGAACAACTATACCTAAGTTTAATTTTCTAGCATGCCACAATTCAATTTCAAGTTGTGTATCACCATGAGGATTAAATCTTAAACAAGGAATTTAATTAAATGAAGGGTTTGAAAACCTAACCGAATATTCTAAATTAAATATATGTGAAGTTATATGGCATGTAAGTCAAGAATATTAAGTCAGAATTCAAATAGAGTGAATAGTGCACTCGGGGCAAATTAATTAATAATTACTAATTTTCAAAACACCTCCAATCACTTTCAAATTCAACTATGTTGGAGAGCATGCTATCGCCTAATTTAATATGCTAACACATATTGATTTTAAGCCAGTTAAGGCCATATGATTTAATATTTTATTCAAGATAAATATTAAATAAAATCTTTAATACTTGTTCAAATTCCCTCAATTTAATATATGTCAATGACCATATTATAGAGCATTATATTACCATGCAACATGTTTAAAACAAGTTATAAGCAACCAGGAAAATCAAATCCAATACAAGAAAATTAAATAATAAAATCTCTAGAATTCATATTTAAGCATACAATTAAGTTGTATAAGCATCAATAGCACATTTTATGTAATGACCCGGTCATTTACCTTCCTTTCCTTTTTCTTAAAATTTTACGAATGAATTTTTTTCGTTTAATTTTCTTTTCTGAGCTCTGTTTCATGTCGCTTAGTGTCATCTCGAGTGCTCAGAATTGGTTTCTGAGATTCTTTCATGTGAATTGACAACTTCCTTTGAGGACCGAGTCATTTTCGCATTTTTTATTTTTCGGACACTATGCGCTATTTCGTTTTTTCCCTATTCTGTCATTTTCCCTGTTTCGTCTTATCTCCGTTTGTTAGTTTTTGGCACAACCTCACTTCTCATGCTCGGAGTTGGTTTTTGACTTCACGTGCCTTCATCTTGAGTGGTTTCCTCGAAATACGTATCTTTACTTTTGCATGAAAGTACTCTGGTTGCTCCCGGTGCCCACAAGGGCATAGATGCACAATTCTTCAACATCTTTTTCATTTCTTGGGGTGTTTTTCGTAAATATCTTTTGAAGATATTTTATTTCAGGGGCATCTAAGAAAATATCTTTTGGAAGATATTTTCATTCTGGGGTAATAAAGTAGTTAACCCTTTTTGTAGAGGCCAAAGTGCAATTAACCAAAGTTATTGCAAAAATGTCTCGTCTGGAGCCTGGATCCTCGTACGGGATTCATTTTCACTTTTCGTTGACTCATAAATTCATAGAATTTCCTTCTGGTCATTTTTCTCCAGTTTCAGAATTTCTGGACCCGGTTGCCGCCGAAATTATTCGGGGCATAACTTTCTGTTCAGGACTCAGTTTTTAACACTATTTCATCCGTTGTTCATATTCTCTCATTTTGAATCTTTTTTGTTCACGGAGTTTTGCCATTTGAGGGCGTTTGCTCAAAATTCACTTTTTCGAACTCGGCGGGGCCCTTTCGGGGCAGTTTTTGAGACTTACTATAAATAGGATGCCCTAAAGTGAAAAATCAGATTTTGGTCATCTTCCCCACCTCTCTTGGCCGGATCTCCTAGCAGCCATGGCTGCCACTTTCTCTCTCCTCCTTTGGTCCACTTTCCTTGGTCGAAATCCTTTGGCCTTAGCATTTATTGCTTCCCTTGACGTGCTCTACCTTTTGCCCCTATTAGAATCCATTTCTGATGATTTTTCGAGTTTGGGTTTGGAGTCAAGTTGAGATTTTCATGGGGCTTCTTGCCGATTCTTGTTCACGGTGTTGTCCCCGACAAAACCTCTCCGTATCCTCGAATTCGGACCACTTTTATTTTGGTGGGCCTTTGGGATTTTCATCTCAAATTGAGGTAGGGGATGTTCTAGGTTTAAATTCTTGTTATATAGCAAGCTTTTGATGCTTATACTACTTGTTTCCATTATTAAATATAAAATCTAGAGATTTTATTATTTATTTTTCTTGTACGGGATCTAATTTTCCCGGTTGCTCATGACTTGGTTTAAACATGTAGCATGATTTTATATCGCCCCTTGATATGCTCATTGTCGTGTATTAAATTTGGAACATTTGAATAAGTATTAAAAATTTTATTTAATATTTATCTTACGTGAAAGATTAATTCACATGGCCTTAACTAGCTTGAAATCAATATGTGTTAGCATATTAGATTAGGCCTTAGCATGCTCTTCACCATAGTTGAAGTTGAAAGTAATTGGAGGTGTTTTGAAAATTAGTAATTATTAATTAATTTGATTAATTAATTTGCTCCGAGTACACTATTCACTCTATTTGAATTCCGACTTGATATTCTTGATCATATGCCATATAGCTTCACATATATTTGATTTAGAATATTCGGTGAGGTTTTGAAACATTTCATTAAATTAATTTCCTTATTTAAGATTTAATCCTCATGGTGATATACAACTTGGAATTGAATTGTGGCATGCTAGAAAATTAAGCTTTTGTGTGGTTGTCCACAAATATGAAATTGGGATTAATTGCATGAGAATTGCAACCTTTATTTTATATTTAACTTTAGTGAAAGTTTAATTTACATATGTGTAACTTGCATGAAATAAGCTTGTAATATGATATTACATTAGTCCTTGACATGTTCTCTAAGATATGTTAAATTGAGAGCATTTGGTTAAGCTTGAAAATCAAGAGATTTTAATTAAAAAAATTAATTAAAACCTATTTTGTGGTCCCATTAGCTTAATTAAGATTTTAACTTGAAATTTGTATTGGCCATGATTTGTTTACTAGTATATATTAATTGTGGACCATTTGAAGTTGCTTTAGAACCTTAGTAACTAAATTAGCATGATTTAATTAGAGTTCTACTTTGTTGTTCCAATAACCTAATTGAGTTTTAGAATGGATATAGGTGATGACCTTGCCATGCCCTTTAACATGTATTAAATTGAGGTTAATTGAAATTAAATCAGAAATCTAGAGAATTTAATTGTGTTTATCTATTAAAATTCTATCAATTTGCTCCATAATCTAGTTGTATTTTAGAAGTGGTTTCTATATTCAAATCATGGACTTAGACTTGTTGTATATTCATTTGGTTATGTTTTGAACATTGGATAACATAGTTGCTATGTTTGTACTCATAAGAATATGTTTTTCTTATTGAATATATTGTTGCCTTGTGTAATGATTTGCACACTTCGTATTTAACATCATTCATGCATAGCGTGTAACGAATCGCACACTAAAGATTGGACATTCATCACATCATATTAGTGTTGGACTTATAGCATGTATTGTATAAGTTTCCAAATTTGGTTATGCTTGGTAGATAGTTGATTCTCTTGCATATTCCTGTTGATATATGCGTTGTTGCACAACTTATTGATTTTGGAAACTTGGGGATGTCGTTGTTTGGCTATGGCTAGGACGTGGTTCTAGTACGGGGGATAGTCCCTCTATATATAGTCCAGTGTGCACATAGGGAGGTTACCCATGGGCTAGTAACCCTAAAGTAACTATGTTGTCGGTCTGATCCGGCGTGACGTCCGAGTATCCACTTTGTTTGATTTTGCATTTCATTTTTGAGTTGATAACTATATGATGTTGTAACTTGTTATTTCTTATTTGTCGTTCCATTTTAAGTTACAGGATGTTAACTTGCGAAATTGTGCTTTATGCGTTGTATTGGAAGTTCCAATGTTAGTTAAATTGCATCGATATTGAAAATCGTGTTTTGACGTTCTAATAAAGCTTAGGATTGATCTTATTGATTCATTTATAACATAGACGTTAGGTGGCATGAACCACTACTGTTATTTTGTGCTTTAGATTCTAAGTTGATGGC
This sequence comes from Cornus florida, assembly GCF_030987335.1. Taxonomy (NCBI): domain Eukaryota; kingdom Viridiplantae; phylum Streptophyta; class Magnoliopsida; order Cornales; family Cornaceae; genus Cornus; species Cornus florida. Next base: position 8,257,067 of record NW_026775571.1, read on the forward strand.
TTTGAGAACTTAAACCTTGTTGCATTGTATAACATACTCTTTTGTTGTTGAATTGCATAGACAATGTGATTCTTGTTAACTTGTATTCAAATATGCTTTTGTTATGTTATATGGATTACTCTAGACCTAGATCAATTGTATTGAAATTGCAATTCATGTTAATCTATGCTCAAGAATTCTTCTTGTCGTGTTCTTTGGATTATCCCAAACTTGATTTGTTTCATACAGGTATGTATACCATGATTCTTGTTGCTTAGACTCTAAGGTAGCTTAGGATGCTCCCCGAGTCTCACTTGGATATGGACGTTAGGTGGCATGAGCCCCTTTAACATGTTTCACCTGATGGTGATAATTTGTAAAATGCTAGGTCGATGCATGCTCATCTCCTACAAGTAGCTTTATATTACTCACCCCTACGATATTGGGGCATATTTCAGGTATGAAGACTTAGTTCGTAACGCCTAGCATTCCTTAGATGTCGTGTAGATTTCAAGTTTCCATTTCATGCAAATGTTAGCATGAAATGTAATTTTGTAGACTTATATGTCAAAATATGTATATTTGCTTCCATGTATGTAATGTGTACTTAAGTACACTCCTTTCAATGTATTTGATATGTATGAGATGAGGCCGGAGGCCAATGACCATTATATTGTATTCTATGTACTTTTTAACTTCATGAAATATTGTAAAAATCTTGAAAAATCGCAAGTCATTGCTTCACTATGGTTGCATCGGGTGTGGAAATTCCATTCTCATTCTTTCATAGGGTCTCATAAATCATGTTTGAAGTGTGGCCAAAGGCCAAACGGTCATTTGATCCCGTTTTGTATTTTTGGATTCCGAGTTTTCATTCTAAGTTCCATTTTTGCCTTTTTGCCCGTTGGGGGTCGAATTTTGTATCGGTGGTATTTTTAAGTCGTGGACCATTGTAGTATACCCTAATAGGTATGTTACATTTGCGTGCATGGTCGTTTCTGGGCAAAACCTTATCGTTTGTGTTTTGAGCCTCTTGTGAATTCATTTCGTACTTTTTTTGCATATTCTGATCTAGGGGCATTATAGAATTTTCACGGCGGTTTTATTTTCTTCTTTCAACATGGTTGAATAGAAAACATGATTTTAGGAGGGGTTTCTTTTCCGTGTTTTTCCAGAAAATGTCGTCTTGATATCGGAAATCGTTTACGAAGTTCAGCTCTCGGTTTTTCAATTTAGCAACTTTTTGGACCTCCATGACCAGATTTCATGGAGGGGCATTTTGGGTATTCTACATTGCATTTTTTTTTGAATTCTTTCACGAATCACGTAGAAAACTCAATTTTGAGGGGGTTTTCTTCTTTGTGTTTTTGCAAAAAAATTCATTTAGGCCTCAAAATTCAGCCTCTTTTCTGGATTTTTCTGACAAATAACCCCACAGCAGCTTTATGGGCTGCTGCTGCCAGCCATGGTGCACTCAGCGTGCGCGCCGCATGCATGGGCGCGCGCATGGGCGTGCGCATGGGGTTGTTATGGCCCCTCGTCGGGCCGCCGCGACGTCAGTTCTTCTTTTGGGCTTTTCTCCTTCGTCCGGACTCCGATTCAAGTGAATTTATTTTTGAACTTGATTAATTTTTCATTGTCTATCCAACGGTGTGCTCAGTTACACCCGAATATTTCTGGATAATTACCAGTTTGCCCTTAAAGCTTTAAGTGTCCATTTTTCTTCGTCATGCCGTTTCTCCTTCGTCCGGACTCCGAATGATACGATTCTTGAGTTCATTTTGATTAGTTTTTCATTGTTCTTCTAGTGGTGTGCTCGATGGCACCCGAATCTATAGTTTTTGGAAATAACTATTTTACCCCTGGGGGCTTATTTGTCATGTTTTCTATCTTTTGCTTCCGCATCAGTTCTTGTTAAGTTCCACGACCTCATGGAAGGTCACTTTGACTTCTTAGAGTCTTGTTTTCCGTTTTCGCTTCTGCATTCGGATCCGTTATCGGATCATCCTTACGGTTCATCACACGACACGCTGGCCTAAAAACCAGGGTCGTTACTGGTGGTATCAGAGCGTCAGGGTTCGAAAACCTTGGACGACGGGTTTTGGGTATATATCATGCTCATGTTGTTTTGCTTTGATTTGTCATTTGTATCTTGATAACATGTTTGATTTGATAACGTGCTTATTTGCTTATGTGGCAACTTGTTTACTACTTATGTGAGTAGATAGTTGTGCTATGTTGCATGCTACTTGTTTACTTTATGTCAGGTTTTTGCATTGTCTCTTAGGATTTGTCGTATCCCTTGGATGCGTTCTTGTTTCACGAGTTTCTTCCTTGGATAGGAGAAATTCATTCTGTGAGGACCCATGTAGGGAACCTTCTTGTCTGTTATGTTGGTTGATGCGAGTGAGGCTCATGTGAGCGTAGACGACTACAATTCATTTCCTTTTCCTTGTCTGGTGGAGTGAGACGTGGGCCAGGGAGGCACCGTTTCATTTCCTTTTCCATCGTGGTTTTTAGATCTAAGGCCTAAAGCATAATGGTGCTAGTGTCATTATTGTCAGAGTTTTGGGATTAGCTACCCTAACTCTCGTAAATGCTTGGTTCCCGCGGTGCTTTTGGTAATGATCATTTTTGACATTGATGTCATTTGTATCGAAAAATTCCCTTCCGAAGCATGTTACGAACTAGTGCCTTATACTGTCATGCTACCTTACTGACGAATAAATGTGGGTGACTTCTGGTCACTGTTCATACTGCCTTGTTACTTTCTTCTTCTATCACGTTTTGTTGTCGTGGGATTCTCTCGGTAGTTGACATTGAGTTAACGTGCCGATTCGTATAAGGTGTTGTCTCAGTTCATGGTTTCGCGTTCCTTCAGTTAATCTTTAGACTTCAGGATTTGTCCTTCAGTGCGTTGTGAGCTGTCCTTTGATTTGACCTTTTATTCGATCATTATTCTGTTCTCTCTGGTATGTTCCTAATTTCGGGGACGAAATTCCTTTAAGAAGGATAGGTTGTAACGACCTGGTCATTTGCCTTCCTGAGCTCTGTTTCATGTCGCTTAGTGTCATCTCAAGTGCTCGGAATTGGTTTCTGAGACTCTTTCATGTGAATTGACAACTTCCTTTGAGGACCGAGTCATTTTCGCATTTTTTATTTTTCGGACATTATGCGTTATTTCGTCTTTTCTTTATTCTATCATTTTCCTTATTTCGTCTTATCTCCGTTTGTCAGTTTTTGGCACAACCTCACTTCTCATGCTCGGAGTTGGTTTTTTACTTCACGTGCCTTCATCTTAAGTGGTTTCCTCGAAATACGTATCTTTACTTTTGCAAGAAAGTACTCTGATTGCTCCCGGTGTCCACAGGGGCATAGATGCACAATTCTTCAGAATCTTTTTCATTTCTTAGGGTGTTTTTTGTAAATATCTTTTGAAGATATTTTATTTCAGGGGCATCTAAGAAAATATCTTTTGGAAGATATTTTCATTCTGGGGCAATTTTGCAGTTAACCCTTTTTGTAGGGGCCATTGTGCAATTAACGAAAGTTATTGCAAAAATGTCTCGTCTGGAGCCTGGATCCTCGTACGGGATTCATTTTCACTTTTTGTTGACTCATAAATTCATAGAATTTCCTTCTGGTCATTTTTCTCCAATTTCAGAGTTTCTGGACCTAGTTGCCGCCGAACTTGTTCGGGGCATACCTTTTCTGCTCGGGACTCAGTTTTCAACGATGTTTCTTCTGTTGTTCATATTTTCTCATTTTGAATCTTTTTTGTTCACGGAGGTTTGCCGTTTGAGCGCGTTTGCTCAAAATCCACTTTTCCGGACCCGGCGGGGCCCTTTCGGGGCAGTTTTTGAGACTTACTATAAATAGGATGCCCTAAAGTCAAAAATCAAATTTTGGTCATCTTCCCCACCTCTCTTGGCCGGATCTCCTAGCAGCCATGGCTGCCACTTTCTCTCTCCTCCTTTGGTCCACTTTCTTTCGTATAAATCCCTCGGCCTTAGCATTTATCGCTTCCCTCGATGTGCTCTACCTTTTGCCCGTATTAGAATCCATTTCTGATGATTTTCGAGTTCGGGTTTGGATTCAAGTTGAGATTTTCATGGGGCTTCTTGCGGATTCTTGTTCACGGTGTTGTCCCCGACAAAACCTCTCAGTATCGTCGAATTCGGAGCACTTTTATTTTGGTGGGCCTTTGGGACTTTCATCTCAAATTGAGGTAGGGGATGTTCTAGGTTTAAATTCTTGTTATACAGCATGCTTGTGATGCTTATACTACTTGTTTGCATGATTAAATATAAAATCGAGAGATTTTATTATTTATTTTTCTTGTACGGAATCTAATTTTCCAGGTTGCTCATGACTTGGTTTAAACATGTAGCATGATTTTATATTGCCCCTTGATATGCTCATTGTCGTGTATTAAAATTGGAACATTTGAATAAGTATTAAAGATTTTATTTAATATTTATCTTAGGTGAAAGATTAATTCATATGGCCTTAACTAGCTTGAAATCAATATGTGTTAGCATATTATATTAGGCCTTAGCATTCTCTTCAACATAGTTGAATTTGAAAGTAATTGGAGGTGTTTTGAAAATTAGTAATTATTAATTAATTTGATTAATTAATTTGCTCCGAGTACACTATTTACTCTATTTGAATTTCGACTTGATATTCTTGATCTATATGCCATATAGCTTCACATATATTTGATTTAGAATATTCGGTGAGGTTTCGAAACCTTTCATTTAATTAATTTCCTTGTTTAAGATTTAATCCTCATGGTGATATACAACTTGGAATTGAATTGTGGCATGTTAGAAAATTAAGCTTTGGTGTGGTTGTTCACATATATAAACTTGAGATTAATTGCATGAGAATTGCAACCTTTATTTTATATTTAACTTTAGTGAAAGTTTAATTTACATAGGTGTAACTTGCATGAAATTAGCTTATACTGTGATATTACATTAGTCCTTGGCATGTTCTCTAAGATATGTTAAATTGAGAGCATTTGGTTAAGTTTGAAAATCTAGAGATTTTAATTAAAAGAATTAATTAAAAACTATTTTGTGGTCCCATTAGCTTAATTAAGATTTTAACTTGAAATTTGTATTGGCCATGATTTGTTTACTAGTATATATTAATTGTGGACCAATTGAAGTTGCTTTAGAACCTTGATAATTAAATTAGCATGATTTAATTAGAGTTCTACTTTGTTGTTCCAATAACCTAATTGAGTTTTAGAATGGATATAGGTGATGACCTTGCCATGCCCTTTAACATGTATTAAATTGAGGTTAATTGAAATTGAATTGGAAATCTAGAGAATTTAATTGTGTTTATCTATTTAAATTCTATCAATTTGCTCCATGATCTAGTTGTGTTTTATAAGTGATTTCTGTATTCAAATCATGGACTTAGACTTGTTGCATATTCATTTGGTTATGTTTTGAACATTGGATAACATAGTTGCTATGTTTGTACTCATGAGAATATGTTTTTCTTTTTGAATATATTGTTGCCTTGTGTAATGATTTGCACACTTCGTATTAACATCATTCATGCATTGCGTGTAATGAATCGCACACTGAAGATTCGACATTCATCACATCATATTAGGTGTGGACTTAGAGCATGTATTGTATAGGTTTCCAAATTTGGTTGTGCTTGGTAGATAGTTGATTATCTTGCATATTCCTGTTAATATATGCGTTGTTGCACAACTTGTTAATTTTGGAAACTTGGGGATGTCGTTGTTTGGCTATGGCTAGGACGTGGTTCTAGTACGGGGGATAGTCCCTCTATATATAGTCTAATGCGCACATAGGGAGGTTACCCATGGGCTAGTAACCCTAAAGTAACTATGTTGTCGGTCTGATCCGCGTGACGTCCGAGTATCCACTTTGTTTGATTTCGCATTTAATTTTCAAGTTGATAACTAGATAATGTTGTAACTTGTTGTTTCTTATTTGTCATTCCATTTTAAGTTACAGGATGTTAACTTGCGAAATTGTGCTTTATGCGTTGTATTGGAAGTTCAAATGTTGGTTAAAATGCATCGATATTGAAAATCGTGTTTTGACATTCTAATAAAGTTTAGGATTGATCCTATTGATTCATTTATAACATAGACGTTAGGTGGCATGAACCACTACTGTTATTTTGTGCTTTAGATTTTAAGTTGATGGCTTTGAGAACTTAAACCTTGTTACATTGTATAACATGCTCTTTTGTTGTTGAATTGCATGGATAATGTGATTCTTGTTAACTTGTATTCAAATATGCTTTTGTCATGTTGTATGGATTACTCTAGACCTAGTTCAATTGTCTTGAAAATGCAATTCATGTTAATCTTTGCTCAAGCATTCTTCTTGTCGTGTTCTTTAGATTATCCCAACCATGATTCGTTTCATACATGTATATATATCATGATTCTTGTTGCTTAGACTCTAAGGTAGCTTAGGATGCTCCTCGAGTCTCACTTGGACAGACGTTAGGTGGCATGAGCCCCTTTAACATGTTTCACCTTAAGCTGATAAATTTGTAAAATGCTAGGTCGATGCATGCTCATTTCCTACGAGTAGCTTTATATTACTCACCCCTACGATACTGGGGCATATTTTAGGTACGAAGACTTGGTTCGTAATGCCTAGCATTCCTTGGATGTCATGTAGCTTTCAAGTTTCCATTTCTTGCAAATGTTAGCATGAAATTTCATTTTGTAGAATTATATGTCAAAATATGTATATTTGATTCCATGTATGTAATGTGTACTTCAATACACTCCTTTCAATGTATTTGATATATATGAGATAAGGCCGGAGGCTAATGACCATTATATTGTATTCTATGTACTTTTTAATTTCATGAAATATTGTAAAAATCTTGAAAAATCGCAAGTCATTACTTCACCATTGTTGTCTCGGGTGTGGAAATTCCATTCTCATTCTTTCATAGGGTCTCATAAATCATGTTTGAAGTGTGGCCAAGGGCTAAACGGTCATTTGATCCCGTTTTGTATTTTTGGATTCTGAGTTTTCATTCCAAGTTCCATTTTTGCGTTTTTACCCGTTAGGGGGTCGGATTTTGTATCAGTGGTATTTTTAAGTCATGGACCAATGTAGCACATCCTAATAGGTAAGTTACATCGCGTGTATGGTCGTTTCTGGGCAAAACCTTATCATTTGTGTTTTGAGCCTCTTGTGAATTCATTTCGCACTTTTTTTGCATATTCTGATCTAGGGGCATTATTGACTTTTCTTGTTGGTTTTATTTTCTTCCTTAAATATGGTTAAATAGAAAACATGATTTTAGGGAGGGTTTCTTTTCCGTGTTTTTCCAGAAAATTTCGTCTTGATATCAGAAATTGCTTACGAAGTTCAGCTCTCAGTTTTTCAATTTAGCAGCTTTTTGGACTTCCATGACCAGATTTCATGGAGGGGCATTTTGGGTAATCTACTTTGCATTTTTTTTTTAATTCCCTTATTTGTCACGTAGAAAACTCAATTTCGAGTGGGGTTTTTTCTTTATGTTTTTGCAAAAAAATTCATCTAGGCCTCCAAATTCAGCCTCTGTTCTGGATTTTTCTGAAAAATAACCCCACAGCAGCTTTATGGGCTGCTGTTGCCAGCCATGGTGCACTCAGCACGTGTGCGGCATGCATGAGCTCGCGCATTGGCATGCGCATGGGGCTGTCATGGCCCCTCGTCGGGCCGCCGCGACGTCAATTCTGCTTTTCGGCTTTTCTCCTTCGTCCGGACTTCGATTCAAGTGAATTTTTTTTTTTTGAATTTGATTAATTTTTCGTCGTTTATCCAACGGTGTACTCGGTTACACCCGGATATTTTTGGATAATTACCAGTTTTCCCTTAAAGCTTTAACTGTTTGTTTTTCGTCGTCATGCCGTTTCTCCTTTGTCCGGACTCCGAATCATGCGATTCTTGAGTCCATCTTGATTAGTTTTTTGTTGTCCTTCCAGCGGTGTTCTCGATGGAACCCGAATCTATAGTTTTCAGAAATGACTATTTTGCCCCTGGGGGCTTATTTGTCATGTTTTTGATCTTTTGCTTCCGCATCAGTTCTTATTAAGTTCCACGACCTCATGGAAGGTCATTTTGACTTCTTAGAGTCTTGTTTTCCATTTTCACTTTCGTATTTGGATCCGTTATTGGATCATCCTTGCGGTTCATCACAGGACACACTGGCCTAAAAACCAGGGTCGTCACTTTATATAACAAGAATTAAACCTATAACACCTTCTACCTCAATTTAAGATGAAAATCCCAAATCCCCATCGAATTGAAACGGCTCCGAATCCGATGAAACTCCTAGGTTATGTTGGTGACAAGATGATTTATATGAATCTTCACGAAGCCCCATGAAAATCCAAACTTGACTCTTAACCCAAACTCAAGAAATGGTAGGAAATGAATTCTAATAAGGGGGGATGGTAGAGCACGTCGAGGGGAGCGATAAACGTAAAGGCTGAAAAGATTTCACTTAGGAAATCAAGTGGAGGAGAAGGTCAAAGGGTGGCAGCCAAGGAGCTTCCATGGCTGCCGGCCAAGAGGTGGAGAAGAAGAGTGAAAATTTGACTTTTCACTTTAGGGCATCCTATTTATAGTAAGTCTCAAAAACTGCCCCTAAAGGGCCCCGCCGGGTCTGGAAAAGTGGATTTTGAGCAGACGTGCTCAAATGGCAAAACTCTATGAATGAAAAAGATTCCAAATGATAAAATATGAACAACAAAAGAAATGGCATCAAAAAATGAGTCCCGAGCAGAAAGTTATGCCCCGAACAAGTTCGGCAACAACCAGGTCCAGAAACTCTGAAACTGGAGAAAAATGACCAGAACGGAATTCTAAGAGTCCACGACTCAATGTAATGTGAAAATGAATCCCATACGAGGATCTAGGCTCCAGACGAGACATTTTGCAATAACTTTCATTAATTGCACAATGACCCCTACAAAAAGGGTTAACTGCGAAACTGCCCCAGAATGAAAATATCTTCCAAAACATATTTTCTTAGATACCCCTGAAATAAAATATCTTCAAAAGATATTTACAAAAAATACCCCAAGAAATGAAAAAGACTCTAAAGAATTATGCATCCATGCCCTTGTGGGCACCAGGAGCAACCAGAGTACTTTTTACAAAAGTAAAGATACGTATTTCGAGGAAACCACTCAAGATGAAGGCATGTAAAGTCAAAAACCAACTCCAAGCGTAAGAAGTGAGGTTATGCCAAAAACTGACAAACGGAGATAAGACAGAATAAGGAAAAGGACGAAATAGCTAATAGTGTCGAAAAACGAAAAATGTGAAAATGACTCGGTCCTCAAAGGAAGTTGTCAATCCACGGAAAAGAGTCTCAGGAACCAATTCCGAGCACTCGAGATGACACTAAGCGACATGAAACAGAGCTCAGAAAAGAAAATTAAACGAAAAAAATTTCATTCGTAAAATTTCAGGAGAAAGGAAAAGAGGGCAAATGACCGGGTCATTACACTGAGGATGGAATACCGTGCTGAAATGAAGCTTCGTGTTAAGAGCCTACTGAAAACTCTGCCAAAAGTGAGATGTGAACTTGGGTTCCCTATCCGAAACAATGGATACCGGAACCCCGTGAAGCTTGACAATCTGCCCCACGTATAGTCCACTAAGTTTCTCTGCGTCATCTGTCACTGCCATAGACAAAAAGTGAGCCGTCTTAGACAATCTGGCAATAATGACCCAAACGGCATCATTCCCTGCCTTAGATCTCGGAAATCCTGTCACGAAATCCATAGTGATGTGCTCCCACTTCCACTCTGCCACTGGTAGTGGTTGCAACAAACCTGCCAGTCTTTGATGCTATGCCTTCACTTGCTGACAAGTAAGGCATTTAACCACGAACTGAGAAACATCCCATTTCATGCCTTTCCACCAAAACTGTCTCTGCAAATTGTGATACATCTTCGTACCACCAGGATGAACTGCGAGTCGAGAATGGTGAAAATCCCAAAGAACAACGTCACGACAAGACAGAGGAGCAACCATCTTCCCTCTGTACCAGACACCACCGTCTGAATGCAAGGTCCAACCCTCTACATTCTCGCCACCTAAAATTCGATTGTGGGTGGACTTCATCTCCCCATCCTCCTGTTGTGCCTCAATAACTCTATTAACAAGAGCCAGTTGAGCCACAAGGCTAAATAAAGTAGCTGGTGCAACATCCTCATACAACTGTAAACCAAGATCTACACGCTCTTCTAGCATCTTCCATCTGTGAATGGAAATGCTAGCAAGAGTACCCCGTGACTTCCTACTCAAAGCATCGGCCACCATATTGGCCTTTCCTAGATGATATTGTAAGTCAAAGTCGTAGTCCTCCATGAACTCAACCCATCTGTGCTGTCTCAAATTCAAATCCTTCTGAGAGAAGAGATATTTAAGACTCTTATGATCGGAGAAAACCTCGAACTTCTCCCCGTACAAATAATGTCTCCACCCTTTTAGGGCAAAGATAACTACTGGCAACTCCAAGTCATGTGTTGGATAGTTCAACTCATGAGTCTTCCTCTGTCGAGACCCATAAGCAACCACCCGTTCTGTCTGCATCAAAACACAACCCAATCCTTCCCGCGAAGCATCTCAATAGACTACGTAACCCAAACCACGTTTAGGTATGATTAAAATTGGAGCTGATGTCAATCTGACCTTCAACTCCTGAAAAGCAAAGTCACGAGCCTCATTCCATATGAACTTGACTCCCTTGTGAGTAAGTCAAGTCATAGGTGCCGCTAAACGATAAAAATCCCGAACAAACCTCCTCTAATAGCCGGCTAGGCCAAGAAAACTCAGAACTTCAAACACTGTCTTCGGACGCTCCCAATCTATCACTAACTCAATTTTCCATGGATCCACTACAACACCGCCCTTTGACACAACATGTCCACGGAACTGCACTTCCAGTAACCAAAATTCGCACTTCTCGAACTTAGCATACAACTGATTATCCCTAAGGATTTGCAACACTGTCCTCAAATGATACTCTTGCTCCTCTACCGAAGTCGAGTATACCAGGATGTCGTCAACGAACATGACCACAAAGTTGTCAAGATAGTCACTGAATACACGGTTCATCAAATCTATAAAAGCTGCTGGAGCATTGGTCAAACCAAATGGCATCACAAGAAACTCATAATGGCCATATCGTGTACGAAAAGTGGTCTTGGATATATCCTCATCCTTAACCCTCAACTGATAGTAACCTGATCTCAAATTAATCTTTGAAAAGTATGTCGCTCCTTTCAACTGATCAAACAAGTCATTAGTCTTAGGCAAAGGATATCTGTTCTTGATCGTAGCATGATTTAACTTGCGATAATCGATGCAAAGTCTTAAAGACCTATCCTTTTTCTTCGCAAAAAGAACTGGAGCTCCCCATGGTGAAGCACTAGGACGAATAAAGCCCTTAGCTTTCAAATCATCCAACTGACTTTTTAGCTCATCAAGCTCTGTCGGTGCCATACGGTACGGTGCCATAGAGATGGGCGCTGTATCGAGAATGACATCAATGGAAAAAATAACTTCCCTCAAAGGAGGTAACTATGTCAGTTCCTCTGGAAAGACATCAACAAACTCCTCAATAACTGCCGAAAGAACACGGCCCAAACTGCTATCCTCGTCAACTAGTAAACTAGCCAAGTAGGATCTGTGGTGACTCCAATCACCAATACTGAAACCATCGCTCGGTGGGAATCACCCCGATCTCCCACAAAATGGAAACAATCTTCCTTGGGAGTACAAACGGACACTGTCCTGTGGAAGCAATCAATCGTAGCCTGAAAGAATGACAACCAATCCATCCCGACCATGACGTCAAAGCCCGTCATGTTGAGAACAACAAAATCAAACTCCAAGGTCCGCCCAGCTATTTCAATAGCACAACCCCGACAAACATGATCCAAAGACACTGGACCCCCAACTGGTGTGTCAACACAGAGAAGACTATCCTGAAGTGTAACCTCCAGACCCAATGAATGTGCAAATGATGAAAAAATAAAAGAATGTGATGCACCTATGTCAACGAGAACCCGTGCCCAATAACTGAAAACTGGAAAGATACCTCGAACTGAAGAGGTGCCTGCAGACGCATCTTCCTGTGGAAGAGCGTAGGCTCATCCCTGAGTCCCTGAGCCCTATTGTGAACTGCCCTGATAGCCTAACTGATGTGTAGAAGCAGTAGGTGTAGAACCCCTGGCTGGATAAGTGCCAACTGGTGCCACTAGCTGTGGTGCCTGAGGAACTCTGAAACCAGACAGAACCACTGCAGACTGTGCTGGTATAATCTGTGATTTTGTGCCACCCTGTGACTAATTCAACAACCTTGGACAATCCTTTTTGAGATGACCTGGCCGATTGTAATAGAAGCAAGCTCCCTACCCTATCTTTGTAGAAACTGAAGTCTGACTGGCCTAAGCCCGAAGCTGTGGGCAGCGAGGCTTGATGTGCCCTGGCTGCTGACAATGGTAACAAACTACTCCCTAGGCTAATCCCGAAGATAAGGAACTGTGGGTGCAGAACGGTTCTACTGCGATGCCCCCTGAGAGTGAGTATTGTTCCCTGCCCTGGCCTTCTTCCACTGACTCCTGGAAGATGATGGATTATCTTTGTGAGGCTGTTTATGTGAACCTTGATTAGTAACTAATCTCGTTCCTCTGCTTTAGCTAGCATAGCCCTCTGGACTGCTTCTCTGTAAGTCCTCAAATCAAGAATTAAGACCCGCGGCCTGATGTCAAGATGTAGCCCATCCTAAAACATCATTGCCCTTGCATCGCCTGTTACTACCATATCCTTGGCATAATGAGATAGAGAAGTAAATCGTGTCTCATACTTAATGACATTCATAGTGCCCTGATAGAGACCTGCAAACTGTATCCTCATCTCCCGCCTCATAGCCCTAGGAAAGAAGCGCTCGAAGAACAAATCTCTGAACTCGTTCCAAGTCATCAACTCAACATTGTGGACATTGGTCATAGACCTCCACCAAATATCTGCATCCCCCATGAACATAGAAGCAGTCAAAGAAATCCTCAACCTGTCTATAGATACCGCTATATTGTCTAACTTGCAAACCATAAGGTCCAACCAAGCTTCTAAGACTAGCGGATTTGAACTCCCCACAAATGGATCAATCTTAACCCTCTATAGTCGCATAAAGTACTCTAGTGCCTCATTGACTATCGGTGCTGGTGCCAGAAACTGTATCCCTGCCACCTGCCTGCGTATCAACAGCTGTAAGGATTCAGCAATCCCCTGATTGATTCCCTAAGCAACCCGCTCTTCGTAAGTCAGTGCCCGTGGCAGATTAGCATTCCCGCCACAAACTGGAATCCTAGGCCGCCCCGGACCCCTCGTGAACTCGGTGTCGGCCACCTGCTCCTCAGTGCCCTGACGTGAAGACTTTCCACGTGTGACAACCTTGGTGCTAAATGTACACAAGGAAAGAGGTCAACAATAACACAAGTTATTATGACCGAGTGCAACTCACACTATGAATGCACGAAACATAAAGCAAGATATGGTATGCATCATACAGTCATGCTAAAGCAATCAAAGAAAGCTATGTAAACAATTAAGCACTTCAACAAATAAGCATACATGTCAAACAATGATGCTCTTAACCACATAGGCATATGAGCATAAAGACATGTTATACTACCAAATGTGAAATCAAGAAACACATAAACATGTTATAAAGCCAAAACATGTTATCAAAAGCATGTGACCTTATCAAAGTAAATCAAAAAAAGCATGATATACACCCAAAACCCATCATCCTAAGGTATTCAAACCTAGGAGCTCTGATACCACTTGTGACCACCCAAGTTTTTTAACTCGGTGCATCAGTGATGAACTGAAAGTTAATCCGATAACGAATCCGGAATGCTGAAGCAAATGATAAAATAAGGTCTTAAGAGATAGAAATCACTCCAAAGACACTAATGTGACCTTTCATGAGATCACGGGACTTAAAGAGAGCAAAAGCGGAAACAAAGGTCAAAAAGGACAAAATTCGTTATCAAAGGAGCAAAATGGTCAATTCACAATTAAAGAGAGAAACTTGGCTCTAAATAAGTCAAACAAGGTGAATAAAACCTAATCTAATCATTTCAAGACATTCCAAGAGGTTTTAAGAACATTGGCTAAGAATCCCACAAATTGCCCTTTTCCCGGTTGAAGTGAAAACTGACACTACTTCACTAAAACATGAATAACTTCCATTGTGTTTGGGATCTAAGAATTCCATAGGTACCATTGGAAAGCTGACTCAAAATTCTTGAGTTTAGGCTCAAGAATTACCCCATTTGGATAAGGAATGAAGAAGTTATGGCCTTTCAAAGTTAGGCCATCAATGTTGAATTGAAATCTGGAACTGCTGGAGCACAGGGGCTATTTCGGTCGACCGACTTAGAGTTTAGTTTGATTGAAACTCACAGAATGTTTTCTAAAGGTTGGTTTTTATGTTCATTTGGTCTCAAAAAGGGATTAGTCGACCGAGATGGAGTTTCGGTCGACCGAAACTCCTCGAAATGCTGCTGAAAGCTCCTCCAAACATTTGGAATTGCAATGGAACCTATAGGATTCATTCTACCTACATGTATAGATCAAAATTTAATTCATTTTAAGGAAGATTGAACATATGAACATGTCAATTACAAGAATTTCATGTGGCAAACCTCTAAGATGGTTAAAATACATTTTTGAAGAAAAGTTTGATACCAAAAGAGTATAGATGCAAAAGTAAACATACTTGGCCCTTGGCCTTTTTACATACATGTTTATAATGTCAAAAGTAAAAACTTAAGTACCATTACACATTAAGAAAGCTACATAAGCTTCTAAAATACCATACATCCATGGTATGCAAAAATAGAAAATCCAAAAGTAAAGCATGCTAAACACTTGCACGTCAATATACAAAAATGTTCCAAATTGCTCATTAGCCTCTAAGGATGATGAGCATCCAAGAACATAGTCTCCTTACCTGAAAAACAATCCAAACCACTCGGGTGAGTAATCAAGTTACTCGTAGGAAGAAGCATATGCGTATACCCTGAAGTTTTAATATCTTTGCAAGATGAATATAGACGAATATAAGGGATCATTCCACTTAACGTCTATGTTCAAGGTGCTCTAAGGGATCATCTTAAGCTAACTTAAATGATTCTTTAACAACACATATGAAGATCAATCTACTTAACAACATCAATTCGCCAATAACAAGAATTACAAGTTACAATTAAACATTGGTTGTCAACTTGTAATTTAATGCGAAATCAATTATTGGAATACTTGGACATCACGTCTCGGACAAAACCAAGATCAAAACGGTTAGTCCAGGCATTAACCCGCTGGGAAGACCACCTTAGTGCGCACTATCTCAAATGGGGAGAACTTATACCTCCCGCACTAAAGCTAAACTTTAGCCATGTTATTGTAACAATGTCCCAAGAGAATCCAAAATACATCAAGTTCAAAACTTATACATAGATAATAAGGCATATCAACTACCTTACAAGCACAAGTACTTTGAAACCACACAAACCATGTCTTTGGGTTCCAAGTTTAGAATGGCATGCTAAATGACAAGTCATCATCCTGATATTATGCACAATACAATACCACCAACTTATTAATTTCAATCATGCCTCAACAATAAGCTTTATACACTAAATATCAACATTTAAAGGAACAAGCTTTTATGATAATTACAATATCTAATCCACAAGAACATAGAATTATTATTCAACAAATAAAGCAATTCAAGTCAATGGAAATTGCATATAACATTAATAATTCTACAAGAGTTCTATATTATCACTATATGTGAAAATACAAGAATTTAGTATACTGCTAAATTATATAATCCTTCTACACATGGTTTATACATATCATACATGCTTAAATCAATAAACCCTAAGTCAAGATGTGAGGGTTTCCTATAATATGCAAGACTATCATATTAAAAACATGTATACAATATACATTAAACCCCAAGGATTATAAAACACTTAAAATATAAACATACTACCACCCATACCTCAATAGAGAACTAAATCTCTATAATCTAAGCAACCAATACTAAAAATGGAAAACAAGTATAGGGTTAATGAAGAGGAGAATGAGGGGAAACTTTTGTATTCCAAAGTTTTAAGTCTAGAGTTAATGGAAGGAGGCCAAAAATGAAGTCAAAGCTATTAACCAAGTTTTTCTCCAATGGTGGCTAGGCTAGGGTTCTTCAAGAACATGTGAAATGAAAAAGATAAAGTGTGAAATGGTGAGTGGAAGGGCTAGAAATCCTCCACTCACTATGTGTTCTTACACTACCTCTCTCACACACACAATGCAAGACTAAATCATGATCCTACACTTGTCACAAATCTAAGGCTCCTTCCGAGGCTTAATCCTAAGCCTACACTTGTCAACCATCTAAGCCAACAAGTGCACCAATCCTAGACCAACATGTGGGTAAATCTCCATCCCCCAAATGTCAAAAGATTATACATCCAAGTCACTCTACCCCTTTGCCAACAAGTGGCACTATGAGAATGTGACACTTGTCACATTTCCCAAAAATTGCAAAAAGGTCCTTTTTGAAAATATCTTCCAAAATAAATTTTAAAATGGTCCCTAAAATGAAAAATAATTATTTAATGTAATTACACAAAAACCACAAAAAATAAAGAATAATAGCAATAAAGTATGCATCCATGCCCTTAATGAAAAAGTAAGTAACTAGAATGTATTTTCTACAAAAGTAAAAATACAAATGTCATGGAAATCAAATATCATGAATGCATGCAAAACTGGAATAAAATCCGAGCACAAGAAGTGAGGTTATGCAGGGAAATATGACAAACGGGAAAAAGACGAAATAGGAAAAAGACGAAAAAAAAAGAAAATCACCGAAAAAAAGAAAAGGAGGAAAAAGACTGGGTCATTACAAGGTACCTATTATGTTACTAGACCTTTTTCATGTATAAAGATTAAATCTTTGAAAGAAAATGAGAGTTTTTACTTTAACTTATTCGAGTTTCTTATGAAGTGGTGAAGAGTGTTTTAATGACTAAAGATTGAATCTTTGAATGAAAATACCACAATTAAGGTACCTATTATGTCACCAGACCTTTTTAATGTGTAAAGATTAAATGTTTGCAAGAAAATGAAAGTTTTGAGGTCAACTTATTCGAGTTTCCTTTGACGTCCCGAAGAGTCTTTTAATGAGTAAAGATTAAATCTTTGAATGAAAATGCCTCAATTAAGGTACCTATTATGTCACTAGACCATTTTAATGTATAAAGATTAAATCTTTGATAGAAAATGAGAGTTTTGAGTTAAACTTATTCGAGTTCCCTTTGACGTCACAGAAAGTGTTTTAATGAGTAAAGATTGAATCTTTGAATGAAATTATCTCAATCAAGGTACCTATTATATAAATAGACCTTTTTAATATATAAAGATTGAATCTTCGAAAGAAAATGAAAATTTTGAGTTTAATTTATTCGAGTACCACATGAAGTTGCGAAAATCTTTTTAATGACTAAAGATTAAATCTTTGAATGAAAATACGTCAATCAAGGTACCTATTATTTCACTAGAGCTTCTTAAAGTATAAAGATTGAATCGTTAAAAGAAAATGAAAGTTTTAAGTTAAACTTATTCGAGTTCCCTTTGACGTCCCGAAGAGTGTTTTAATGAGTAAAGATTGAATCTTTGAATGAAAATACCTCAATCAAGATACCTATTATGTCATTTGAATATTTTACTGTATAAAAGATTAAATCTTTGAAAGAAATTGAGGGTTTTGAGTTAAACTTATTCGACTTCCCTTTAACGTCGCGAAGAGTGTTTTAATGAGTAAAGATTGAAACTTTGAATGAAATTACTTCTATTAAGGTACCTTTTTAATGTATAAAGATTGAATCTTTAAAAGAAAATGAGAGTTTTGAGCTTAACTTATTTGAGTTTCCTCTAAAGTCATGAAGAGTGTTTTAATGACTACAAATTGACTATTTGAATGAAAATACCTCAATCAAGATACCTATTATGCCACTAGACCTTTTTAATGTATAAAGACTGAATCATTGAAATAAATTGAGAGTTTGAGCTAAACTTATTCGAGTTCCCTTTGACATCCCGAAGAGTGTTTTAATGAGTAAAGATTGAATTTTTGAATGACAATACCTCAATCAAGGTACCTATTATGTCATTAGACCAATTTAATGTATAAAGATTGAATCTTTAAAAGAAAATGAGAATTTTGAGTTTAACTTATTTGAGTTCCCTATAAAGTCGCGAATAGTATTTTAATGACTAAAAATTGAATCTTTGAATGAAAATATCTCAATCGTGGTACCGATTATGTCACTAAACCTTTTTAATGTATAAAGATTGAATCTTTGAAAGAAAATGAGAGTTTGAGTTAAACTTATTCGAGTTCCCTTTGATATCCCGAAGAGTGTTTTAATGCATAAAAATTGAATCTTTGAATGAAAATACCTCAATCAAGGTATCTATTATGTCACTAGTCAAATTTAAAATATAACGATTAAATCTTTGAAAGTGAATGACTGTTTTTAGTTATACTTATTAGAGTTCCCTTCGACATCACGAAAAGTGTTTTAATGAGTAATGGTTGAAACTTCAAATGAAATTAACCTCAATCTGGGTATCTGACCTTTTTAATGTATAAAGATTGAATCAATGAAAGAAAATGAGTATTTTAAGTTTAACTTATTCGAGTCCCCTATGAAGTTGGGAAAAGTGTTTTAATAACTAAAGATTGAATATTGGAATGAAAAAATCTCAATCAAGGTACCAATTTTGTAACTTACTTTTTAGTGCATAAAGATTGAATCCTTGAAAGAAAATGAGAGTTTTGAGTAAAACATATTCGAGTTCCCTTTGACGTCTTGAAGAGTGTTTTAATGAGTAAAAATTGAATCTTTGAATGAAAATACCTCAATAAAGGTACACATTATGTCACTAGACCATTTTAATGTATAAAGATTAAATCTTTGAAGAAAAATGAGAGTTTTGAGTTAAACATATTCGAGTTCTCTTTGACATCAAAAAGAGTGTTTTAATCAGTAAAGATTCAATCCTTGAATGAAATTACCTAAATCAAGGTACCTATTATGTCACTAGACCTTTTTAATGTATAAAGATTGAATCTTTGAAAGAAAATGAGAGTTTTGAGTTTAACTAATTCGAGTTCCCTATGAAGTCGAGAAGAGAGTTTTAACAAATAAACATTGAATCTTTGAATTAAAATATCTCAATCAAGATACCTATTATGTCACTTGACTTTTTTAATGTATAAAGATTGAATATTTGAATAAAAATGAGAGTTTTGAGTTAAACTTATTCGAGTTCCCTTTGACGTCTTGAAAAGTGTTTTAATGGGTAAAGATTGAATCTTTGAATGAATATACCTCAATCAAGGTACCTATTATGTCAATAGACCATTTTAATCTATAAAGACGAAATCTTTCAAAGAAGATAAGCGTTTTGAGTTAAACTTATTCGAGTTTACTTTGACATTACGAGGAGTGTTTTAATGAGTAAAGAATGAATCTTTGAATGATATTACCTCAATTGAGGTACATATTATATCACTAGACCTTTTTAACGTATAAAGATTGAATCTTCGAAAGAAAATGAGTGTTTTGAGTTTAACTTATTCGAGTCCCTATGAAGTCGCAAAGAGTGTTTTAATGACTAAAGATTGAATCTTTGAATGAATATACCTCAATCAAGGTACCTATTATGTCACTAAACCTTTTTAATGTATAAAGATTGAATCTTTGAATGAAAATGAGAGTTTGACTTAAACTTATTCGAGTTCCCTTTGACGTCCAGAAGAGTGTTCTAATGAGTAAAGATTGAATATTTGAATGAAAATACCACAATCAAGGTACCTATAATGGCACTAGACCATTTTAATATATAAAGATTGAATCTGTGAAAAAAAATTAGAGTTTCGAGTTAAACTTATTCGTGTTCTCTTTGACGTCCTAAAAAGTGTTTTAACGAGTAAAGGTTGAATCTTTGAATGAAAATACCTCAATCAAGGTACCTATTATGTCACTCGACCATTTTGATGTATAAAGATTAAATCTTTGAATGAAAATAAGAATTTTGAGTTAAACTTATTCGAGTTCCCTTTGACGCCACCCAGAGTGTTTTAATTAGTAAAGATTGAATCTTCGAATGAAATTACGTTAATTAAGGTACCTATTATGTCAGTAAACCTTTTTAATGTGTAAAGATTAAATCTTTGAAAGAAAATGAGAGTTTTGAGTTTAACTTTTTCGAGTTCCCTATGAAGTCACAAAAAGTGTTTTAATGACTAAAGATTGAATCTTTGAATGAAAATACCTCAATCACGGTACCTATTATGTTAGCAGACCTTTTTAATGCATAAGGATTGAATCTTTGAAAAAAATGAAAGTTTTGTGTAAAATTATTCGAGTTCGCTTTGACGTCTCGAAGAGTATTTAAATGAATGAAGATTGAATCTTTGAATAAAAATACTACAATCAAGTTACCTTTTATATCACTAGACCATTTTAATATATAAAGGTTAATTCTTTGAAAGAAAATGAGAGTTTTGAGTTAAACTTATTCGAACTCCCTTTGACATCACGAATAGTGCTTTAATGAGTAAAGATTAAATCTTTGAATGAAAATACCTCAATCAAGGTACCAATTATGTCACTAGACCTTTTTACTATATAAATATTGTATCTTTGATAGAAAAAGAGAGTTTTATGTTTAACTTATTCGAGTTCCCTATGAAGTCGCGAATAGTGTTTTAATGACTTAAGGTTGAATCTTTGAATGAAAATAACTCAATCAAGGTGCATATTATATCACTAGACCATTTTAGTGTATGAAAATAAAATCTTTGAAAGAAAATGAGATTTTTGAGTTAAACTTATTCGAGTTCCATTTGACGTCACGAAGAGTGTTTTTATGAGTATAGATTAAATCTTTGAATGAAATAACCTCTATCAAGGTACCTATTATGTCACTAGACCTTTTTAATGTATAAAGATTAAATCTTTAAAAAAATTGAGAGCTTTGATTTTAACTTATTCGAGTCCCTATGAATCGCGAAGAGTATTTTAATGAGTAAAGATTGAATATTTGGAAGAAAATACCTTAATCAAGTTACCTATTATGTCATAAGACCTTTTTAACGTATAAAGATTGAATCTTTGATAGAAAATAAGAGTTTTGAGTTAAACTTATTTGAATTCCCTTCAATGTTCCGAAGAGTGTTTTCACGACTAAAGACTGAATCTTTGAATGAAAATACCTCAATCAAGGTACCTATTATGTCACAAGACCATTTTAATCTATAAAGACTAAATCTTTGAAAGAAGATAAGAGTTTTGAGTTAAACTTATTCGAGTTTATTTTGACGTTACGAGAAGTGTTTTAATGAGTAAAGAATGAATCTTTGAATGAAATTACCTCAATTGAGGTACCAATTATGTCACTAGACCTTTTTAATGTATAAAGATTGATTATTTGAAAGAAAATGAGTGTTTTTAGTTTAACTTATTCGAGTCCCTATGAAGTCGCGAAGAGTGTTTTAATGACTAAAGATTGAATCTTTGAATGAAAATACTTCAATCAAGGTGCCTATTACGTCACTAAACCTTTTAAATGTATAAAGATTGAATCTTTGAATGAAAATGAGAGCTTGAGTTAAACTTATTCGAGTCCCTTTGACGTCCAGAAGAGTGTTTTAATGAGTAAAGATTGAATATTTGAATGAAAATATCTCAATCAAGGTACCAATTATGGCACTAGACCATTTTAATGTATAAAAATTGAATCTGTGAAAAAAAATTAGAGTTTCGAGTTAAACTTATTCGAGTTCTCTTTGACGTCCCGAAGAGTGTTTTAACGAGTTAAGGTTGAATCTTTGAATGAAAATACCTCAAACAAGGTATCTATTATGTCACTCGACCATTTTAATGTATAAAGATTAAATCTTTGAATGAAAATGAGAGTTTTGAGTTAAACTTATTCGAGTTCCATTTGACGCCACCAAGAGTGTTTTAATTAGTAAAGATTGAATCTTTGAATGAAATTATGTTAATTACGGTACCTATTATGTCACTAGACCTTTTTAATGTGTAAAGATTAAATCTTTGAAAGAAAATGAGAGTTTTGAGTTTAACTTATTCGAGTTCCCTATGAAGTCGCGAAAAATGTTTTAATGACTAAAGATTGAATCTTTGAATGAAAATACCTCAATCACGCTACCTATTATATCAGTAGACCTTTTTAATGCATAAGGATTGAATCTTTGAAAAAAATGAGAGTTTTGTGTAAAATTATTCGAGTTCGCTTTGACGTCCCGAAGAGTGTTTAAATGAATGAAGATTGAATCTTTGAATAAAAATACCACAATCAAGTTACCTTTTATGTCACTAGACCATTTTAATGTATAAAGATTAATTCTTTGAAAGAAAATGAGAGTTTTGAGTTAAACTTATTCGAGTTCCTTTTGACGTCACGAATAGTGTTTTAATGAGTAAAGATTAAATCTTTGAATGAAAATACCTCAATAAAGGTACCAATTATGTCACTAGACCTTTTTAATGTATAAATATTGTATCTTTGATATAAAAAGAGAGTTTTGAGTTTAACTTATTCGAGTTCCCTATGAAGTCGTGAACTGTGTTTTAATGACTTAAGGTTAAATCTTTGAATAAAAATACCTCAATCAAGGTGCATATTATGTCACTAGACCATTTTAGTGTATGACAATAAAATCTTTGAAAGAAAATGAGATTTTTGAGTTAAACTTATTCGAGTTCCCTTTAACGTCACGAATAGTGTTTTTATGAGTACAGATTAAATCTTTGAATGAAATAACCTCTATCAAGGTACCTATTATGTCACTAGACTTTTTTAATGTATAAAGATTAAATCTTTGAAAAAAGTGAGAGCTTTGATTTTAACTTATTCGAGTCCCTATGAATTGCGAAGAGTATTTTAATGAGTAAAGATTGAATCTTTGAAAGAAAATACCTTAATCAAGGTACCTATTATGTCACAAGACCTTTTTAATGTATAAAGATTGAATCTTTGATAGAAAATAAGAGTTTTTTGTTAAACTTAATCGAATTTCATTCGATGTTCCGAAGAGTGTTTTAATGAGTAAAGACTGAATCTTTAAATGAAAATACCTCAATCAAGGTACCTATTATGTCACTAGGCCATTTTAATATACAAAGATTAAATCTTTGAAAGAAAATTAGAGTTTTGAGTTAAACTTATTTGAGTTTCCTTTGACGTCATGAAGAGTGTTTTAATAAGTAAAGATTGAATCTTTCAATGAAATTACCTCAATCAAGGTGCATATTATATCACTAGATCTTTTTATTGTTTAAAGATTGAATCTTTGAAAGAAAATGAGTGTTTTGAGTTTAACTTATTCGAGTTCCCTATGAAGTCGCGAAAAGTGTTTTAATGTCTAATGATTGAATCTTTGAATGAAAATAGCTCAATCAAGGTACCTATTAAGTCACTAGACCTTTTTAATGTATAAAGATTGAATCTTTGAAAGAAAATGAAGGTTTTGAGTTAAACTTAATCGAGTTCCCTTTGACGTCCCGAAGAGTGTTTTAATAAGTAAAGATTGAATCTTTAAATGAAAATATCTCAATCAAGGTGCTTATTATGTCACTAGAGCATTTTAATGTATAAATATTAAATCTTTGGAAGAAAATGTGAGTTTTAAGTTAAACTTATTCGAGTTCCCTTTGACGTCACGAAGAGTGTTTTAATGAGTAAAGGTTGAATCTTTTAATGAGATTAGCTAAATCAAGGTTTTTATTTTGTTACTAGACCTTTTTGATGTATAAAGATTGAATCTTTGTAAGAAAATGAGAGTTTTGAGTTTAACTTATTGGAGTTCCCTATGAAGTCGCGAAGCGTGACGGCCCCAATTTTTCAAGCTAGGTTGTCCTTTGATGAACCGATGGTTGACCCGATAGCAGATTTGAATGCTGAAGTGAAAATAGAAAACAAGTCTCTAGAGATGCAGTGCATCTCTAAGACGCCAAAGTGACCTTCTGTGAGGCCATGGATCTCAACGAGAACAAATATGGAAACGAAAGATCAGAAAAAGACCAAATAAGTCCCCAAGGGCAAAATTGTGTTTTATATGGAAAGAACATCTCTAGAAATGTACATCATCCCTAAGACACACTCATGACTTCTCATGAAGCCACGGAAACAAAAGGAAAACAAGCGGAAGAGGCGTTTTAAAAACGGACAAGTTTAGCCCTAAGGGCAAAATAGTAATTTCTTGTAAGATTTGGATACTACTGAGCACAGTGTTGGAAAGATAGGGCAAAATTAATCAAGTTAGACTCAAGAATCACTTGATTTAGAGTTTGGATGGAAGAAAAAAGTCAAAACAAAGTTTTGACGTCGCCGCGGCTGTGAATAGTGTTTTGACAGCAGTGAATAATAGCCTAGGCAAAATGTTGAAATCGTGTGCCGTTTTAAGGCACTAAACGACATTTTCTAGGAAAACACGAAGAAAAAACCCCTTTTAAAATAATTTTTCCAAGCTGACCATGTCAAAAGAAAAATTTATTTTTGACGTGAAATTGCCAAAATGCCCTTGTAATAGACTTTTTCAAAAAATGCATGTGCGTATAGAAAATCAGATTTGATGCGGGTTTTCGAGACCAAGACGGCATTTTCTAGAAAAATGTTGTGAAGAAACCCCTCCTAAAATCACGTTTTCTATGTGACCATGTCTAGACTGGAATTTATTTTTCAAATAAAATTCCCAAAATGACCCTAGATCAGATTAGGTCAAAAACGATGAAAAATAATAAACAACTTTGCACCAAGTGTTCATTTGACCCTAAATGGTGTTGTATGCTAAAAAAATCATGCACGCAAATGTATTTAGTGATTTTAAGTGTGCAGGAATGGTCCGTGGGCTCTATAAATACCCGATATAAAATACGACCTATCCAAACCTTAAAAATGCCTAAAATGGACTTAAAAATGAAATTTTGAAACTTAAAATTACAAAATGGTTTCAAATGATCGTTTGGATCTTGGCCACACTTCCTGCATGATTAAAGAGACCCTATAGAAGTGTTAAAACCCACTTCCCACCACCTATGCAAATGTAATGGAGTTAAAGCATTGCATTTTTTTATATTTTTCAACAATAAAGCTTGAAAGTAAAAGTTCTTGGAATACAAAATAAATAACATTGGCCCATGGCCTCATCTCATATATATCAAATACATCATAAAAGGTGTACTTATGTACCCATTACATATTTAGAACCAAATATACAAGTTTTGACATATAAAGCTACAAATAGGATTTCATGCTAACATTTGCATGAAATAATAAACTTCAAATCTACAAATCATCCCAAGGCATGACGTGCATCCCAAATCATGGTTCCTGTACCTGAAAAATGTCCCCACTGCGTGGGTGAGTAACATAGACATAACATTTTATAGTTCATTAAATTGATATAAATCAATGTATAAGGTCCATGCCACCTTACGTCTATGTCCAAGGTGAGACTCAAGGAGCATCCAAAGTTACCTTAAAACATTTCTAGCATAAACCACATCATTCATGCAATTTAAACAACATAAAAACATGTGATACATCTAACAAGATATTTAATATACAAGTATATGTACACAAGTATACAATCAATATTGAAATACACTTAAGACAAGTATACAACACATAAGTATACTAGGTTATCTACCGTACTAAATCATCAATATTGTGACGGCCCAGGTTTTTCAACCTGGTGCGTTAGTAATGAACGAAAGATAACCTGATAAAGGATCCAAAATATGGAAGCAAAAGACAAAACAATGGTCTCTAGAGATATAACATGGCTCTAAGACACCATTATGACCCTTAACGAGGTCACGGAACCCAAAAGAATCAAATGGGGAAGCAACGTTTCAAAAACGAACAAGAATGAACCTAGGGGCAAAATTATCATTTCTAGCTTCAAAGTGGGTGCCACCGAGCACACCATTGGAAAGAAAATGAAAAATTAATGAATTTAGACTCAAAAATCGCTTGATTTGGAGTCCGGATGAAGAAGATATGGCTTACAGAAGAAGAAGGGGCAAAACGATCAAAAAGGGGACAACCAAGAACATCTAACCAATTAGGAAGCCAAAATTCTCGCCAAAAACACTGCCCATGCACATGTAACCGGTTACGAAACCCCTCGTAACCGTTTACATGTGAAGAGGGCAGTAAAGTGCAACCCCAAAAACCAGGCAGCAAGGATTTTTTCGGGAAAAATGGAAATTTGAGGGCCAAGATGACATTTTCTGGAAAAACTCAAAGAAGAAACCCCCCTCAAAATCAAGTTTTCTATATGAATTTTAAGAAAAATTGAAAAAAAATCACTGTGAAATGCCTAAAATGCCCTCCCAAGAAAACTGGTCCAAAGGGTCCAAAAAGCTGCTAAATTTAAAAACTGAGAACTGAACTTCGGATGCGAATACCGATGCCAAGACAACCTTTTTTGGAAAAACACGAAAAGAAACCTCCCATAAAATCATGTTTTCTATTCAACCATGTTGAAAGAAGGAAATAAAACTGAATTAAAAAGTCTAGAATACCCCTAGATCAGAATATGCAACAAAAACGCAAAATGAGTCCGTTGGAGGCTCAAAACACAAACGATGAGGTTTTGCCCGAAAACGACTATGCACACAAACGTAACTCACCTATTTAGACGCGCTACAATGGTCCATGGCTTAAAAACATAGCCGATGCAAAATTCGACCCCCCAACGGGCAAAAAGGCAAAAATGGACTTCGAATGGAAAACATGGTGTAATGACCCAGATTTTTCGGATAATTTTTTTTGGTTGTCTTTTCCCTTTTGAGTTTGGTTTCTTATCGATTAGTGTCATCTTGAGTGCTCTGGAGTGATTTCCGAGACTCTTTTCTGTGGATTGACAACTTCCTTTGAGGACCGAGTCAGTTTGGCACTTTTCGTTTTTTGACACTATTCACTTTTTGTCTTTCCCTATTTTATCTTTTTCCCTATTTCGTCTTTTCCTTGTTTGTCACTCTGTTTGCGTAACCACACTTCTTGTGCTCAGAGTTGGTTTCTGACTTCGCATATCTTCATTATCAATGATTTCTATGAGATACGCATCTTTACTTTCGTGAGAAAGTACTCTGGTTGCTCCCGGTGTCCATAGGGGCATAAATGCAAAGTTCTTTGGAAACTTTTTCTTTTCTTGGGGTGTTTTTCATAAATATCTTTTGAAGATATTTTATTTTATTTCATTGTCCATAGTTTCGTAGTTTTCACTTTTTGGAGGGGTCATTGTGCAATTAATGAAAGTTATTGCTTAATGCCATGTTTTGAGTATGGATCCTTGTATGGGATTCATTTTCACATTTTGTTGAGTCATGGACTCTTAGAATTTCCTCCTGGATGATGTTTTCCAGTTTTAGGGTTTCTGGCCCCGGTTTGCGCCAAACTTGTTTTGGGCATAACTCTCTGTTCGGGACTCAGTTTTAGACGTCATTTCTTCCGTTGTTCAAATTTTCTCATTTGGAATCTTTTTCATTCACAGAGTTTTGCCATTTGAGCATGTCTACTCGAATTTCACCTTTCCGGACCCGATGTGGTCCGTTCGGGGTACTTTTTGAGTTTTTCTATAAATAGGAGGTCTTAGAAAGAAAAATCAGATTTTTCTCTCTCTTTCCTCTCTCATGGCCGGTCCAAGCTCCATCTATGGCTGCCATCTTATCTCTGCTCTTTTGGACTTCTTCCCTTCATTAAAAAGTGGTGATGCCTTTGTGTTTATTGTTCCCCTCGGCGAGGCCTTCAACTCCAACCGATTGGAATCTCGTTTTAGCCATTTCTTGAGTTCGGGTTTGAAGTCAAGTTGTGTTTTTGATGGTGCTTCCTTGGGATTCATGTTCGTGGTGTTGTCCCCGACAAAACCTGGGAGTTTCGTCAGATTCGGAGCCGATTTATTTTGGTGGGGATTTGAGATTTCATCTCAAATGGAGGTAGGAAATGTTTTAGGCTTTTGTGTGTGTTGTATTGAGTGTTTAGCATGATTATACAACTTATATATGTGCCTTGTATCAAATCTAGAAAGTTGGTAATTTTTAATTCTTTGTATAAGATTTAGAATTCATAATGATATATCACTTTGATTTGAATTGTGGCATGGTAGAAAATCTTGTTTTAACATATTGGTGAACATATATTAAATTTGGATTAATTAAATAAGAATTGCTCTTTTTAATTAATGTTTATCTTTTGTGAAATATTTAAGTTCATGCCCATACCTTGCATAGAATTGAGTTGTATTATGCTTCTAAATTAAGTTTTGGCATGTTTGTTAACATACTTTTATTTGAGAGCATTTGGTTGAGTTTGGAAATCTAGAGACTTTAATTAAGGGAATTAATTAAAATCTATTTTGGTGGTTTCATGGGCCTAATTAAGCTTGTGTGTGAATATATGTAATGACTATGATATGTCTATTAACATTTATTAAATTGGGGCCAAATGGAAATGATTTGAAATTTAGATAGTTTAGTTATTTTGATGCAATTAAATTCTATCTTGTGTATCTATGGATCTAATCATGTTTTAGAAGTTGTTTTTATTTTAAGAGCATGGATTTAGACTTGTGATGTATTCATTAGATTGTGTTATATGCACTGAAGAGCATTGTTGTTAAGTTTATATTCATGAGAGTATGTTTCTAATATGAATATATTATTGGCTTGTGATTTTGTAGCATTATGGATATGAAATGCTTATTTTGCACAATTGAGAGTTATACTGCAAACTTGTTATTATGTAGTAGTAATATGTATAAGTTATGAACTTATTTGGCTTGTTTTGGAATCTTGGAACATTGTTGAGTTGAGATGCCTAGGGTTTGGCTCTAGTACGGGGACGTGAGTCCTCTAAGTTATTGAGATAGTGCGCACTTCGTGTGGTCTTCCCTGTGGGTTAGTGCCCGGAATAACCATTGAGGTCTTGGCAGAATTTCGAGCGTGATGTCCATGTCTTCCACTATTTGTTTTCTCATTCAATTCCAAGTTGACAATCATGTTTACCTTGTTAACTTATGGTTTTGGCTATTGGTGATTTTGATGTTGTTAAATACATCCATACTAAATTGATTTATTTAGTTGATTTCACACTTTTAGATTTTTAGTTGATAACCTAGAGAATCTATGTCTTGATGTGTGGTATTAGATATTCTAATTATGCTAAATTGTTATATTTAGTTGATGTTGCATTTTAGACTTTAAGTTGATAACCTTGAGAATCTATATGTTGTTGCTTTGTGTAAGCATGCTCCTATGTTGTTGCTTTGTGTAAGCATGAACCTATGTTGCTAAAATTGCATGAATGAGGTGATTAATGCTAGAAATCATCTTAGGTAGTTAGGATGCTCCTTGAGTCTCACCTTTGACATAGACGTTAGGTGGAATGAACCACAATGATTAAATCGTGCAAACTTGTAAAACGTAGGTCGATGCATACTCATTTCCTATGAGTAGCTTTATGTTACTCACCCCTACGATACTGGGGCATATTTTAGGTACAAGAATCAAAGTTGAGGTCTTCATTATGCTTGGATGGTTTATGGACTTGAACACTTCCATTTTTGGTGAAGGTTGGCTTGGAATGCCAATTATAGTTTTATATGCGAACATGTGTACATTTGATTCCCTATATGTAATGTGTACATGAGTACACTCTTTACAATGTATATGACATGTATGAGATGAGGCCGGAGGCCAATGACATGTAATTTATATCATATGTAATTTTTTGACTTCATGGAATGTTATGAAAGTATTAAAAAATATTGAGTTTTTGCTTCACCATGTTTGCATTGGGTATGGGAATTCCATTTTGATTCTTCCATTAGCATTCATTCACCATGCATGAAGTGTGGCCAAGGGCCAAGTGGCATTGTGAAACCATCTCACGATTTTGAATTCCAAGTTTTCGTTCCAAACTTCATTTTTGGCATTTTGGCCGTTGGGGGGGTCATATTTTGCATCGGCCATATTTTTGGGCCATGGACCACTGTAGCACATCTTACTAGGTAAGTTACATTTGCGTGCATGGTTGTTTCCGGGCAAAGCTTCTTCTTTGGTGAAATGAGCCTCCTACGGACTCATTTTATACTTTTGTTGCATTTTCTGACCTAAGGGTATTTTGGGAATTTAATTTGGGAAATAAATTCCGGTCTTCACATGGTTGTATAGAAAATATTATTTTAGTGGGGGTTTCTTTTTCGTGTCTTTCCAGAAAATGCCATCTTGGCATTGGAAATCGCATCCGAAGTTCAGCTCTCAGTTTTTAAATTTAGCAGCTTTTTGGACCCTTTGGACCAGTTTCCTTGGGAGGGCATTTTGGGCATTTTAAAATGCGTATTTTGAGGAGGGTTTCTTCGTTGAGTTTTTCCAGAAAATGTCATCAAGGCCCTCGAATTTCCATTTTTCTCAGAAAAACCCCTACTGCTAGGTTTTTGGGTTGCACTTTACAGCCCTCTTCACATGTAAATGGTTACGAGGGGTTTCGTAACCGGTTACATGTGCATGGGCAGTGTTTTTGGTGAGATTTTTTGCTTCCTAACCAGTTAGGAAGGTCTCCTAACCGGTTAGATGTTCTTGGTTGCCCCCTTTTTGACCGTTTTGCCCCTTCTTCTTCCGTAAGCCATATCTTCTTCATCCGGACTCCAAATCAAGTGATTTTTGAGTCTAAGTTCATTAATTTTTTATTATCTTTACAATGGTGTGCTCGGTGGTACCCATTTTTAAGCTGGAAATGACAATTTTGCCCCTAGGTGCATTCTTGTTCATTTTTGAACTGTTATTTCCGCATTTAATTCCTTTGGGTCCCGTGATCTCGTTGAGGGTCACAATGGTGTCTTAGAGTCATGTTTTATCTCTAGAGACCGTTGTTCATCTTTTGCTTCCGCATTTCAGATCCGTTATCGGGTCATCTTTCGGTTCATCACTGACGCACCAGGTTGAAAAACTTAGGCCGTCACAAGTGGTATCAGAGCTCCTAGGTTCGAAAACCTTTGGACGACGGGTTTTGGGTGCATATCATGCTTTTGTTGCCATGCTCTATCTATTTATATGTTTTATGATAACATGTTTTGGTTGATAACATGTTTATGTGTTTACGTGCTACATGTTGTATGCCGTTTGTTTAACATTATTTTATTCTAATGTAACGAGCATGACATGTGACGTATGCTAGATTAGAATTGCATATGCATAATTGTGTTGCATACTTGACATGACACAGTATTGGTCATTGAGGCACGAGTTGAGGTTGACGGTGATTGTAATCACAGTTTCGTGGTAGTATAGGTTGTTGTCGACCTAGTATTGGTTTTGAGGTAGGTGGATGGTCACCTTTTGTTTAGGCTGTTGTGAGATGAGTCATTTGGCGTTACTATAGTGGTGGATTTGTTCATTTTGAGCCATGATGAGGTTATGGACCTCTTAGGATCCTTGGTTGATCAGGATGATTCCTCTGGGATTGCAATTTTCATGGGCGGGTACGTTTGTGGGCGGGTGCATGGCACTGTTATGCTACCGTACTGGCTAGCTACAAGCGCAATTCGGGTGGAATCAATGTTGGTTTTGTTTTGATAGGCGTTGTCCTTTGATCGGGGATGATGATGGTTTCTTTGGTGATCAGTTGTGGTGATTGATTTAGTTGTTATTGGTATGGCTGTAGTTGCCATTTTCCTTGAGGAGTTCTTGCATGATGACGCTTTTGGGATCAAGTCGATTGATTGATGTTACGGGTAGTGAGAGCACTGCACTATTAGTGTCACTTGTAGTGTCACCTCTAGATTTGGAGTTAGATTGTTAAAGTCTTACCGTTGTGGTAAGGGCTCACGTTTGTTTGGAGACAGGTTGTTGTCGCATTGGTTTTGGAAACAGTTTGTGGCTAGGAATTGTCCTTCCTTTTACCTAGACATTCTAGGACACGTTGTCTATAGGGTTCATTGTTGCATCATGTTGTCTTATGCAGTTTCGTTTACTACCATGTTAATAGTATGATTTATGATGTTGTGATACATGAGTAGGTGAAAGTGTGTCCACATTTGCCTTCTTATTGTGTGGCATTAGCATGCCTTCTTTATATACTTAGAGATGCCATGTGGTTATTGCGCTTTGGTAATATGCTTTTGTGCTTACGTGGAGACGTGTTGCATGTATCTTTGATTTTTATCTATGTGAGTAGATTTTCTTTCTGGTAGTTGCATTTCTTGTCATATGCATAACTTCCAGGTTTGGTTTTCCCATTCGTTTCCCTCGATCGCACGTAGTGTGTATGCGGGTTTCCACAATGGTTTCGTGTTTGGTTCATGTAAGGGACTTCACAAGGAGTGAGTCTCTTCTCTTCGTTGCATTGTGCACAGTTTTGGGGTTGGTTGGTCTGTGAGGATCACTATCGTTGACTTGAGTCCTTGCTGAGGATTTAATGGATTTTGGTCGACTTACTTCCATATAGGGGGTGAAATCTTTAACCTTGTTGTCTTCCATTTCAGATATGGAGTCGTTGTGTTGTCTTTTTTGGACTGGTGGTTCCCTTTCTTTCGTGTCTTTTCTTGGGGAGTTTCTACCGTGGTTGTTGACGGCTGTGGTGCTCAGAGTGAGTTGATTGGTGTGAGATCATTTGGTGGGGACACATGTCCTTATCATTGAGGATTTGTTTGATTGTGAGGTGAGTTAGATGCTCTTTTGAGAATGTCTTTTGGAAACTTGTTTCCATTTTGGAGACCTAGATGTGGTTAACTTTTAGGAAAAGTTTTGGAGGATTGCTGTTGGATATGGCTTGTTATGGAGTTTCTCATCCTAGTTATGACTAGGCATAATTTTGAGGAATCGTAGTTCTGATGATTGGTTGTGGATCAAAGATTGAAGAATTTTGATTTAACTTGGTGTTTCCAAGTACGGTTTTGAGAGATTCATTTTGTGACCTTGGTTGTTGGCATTTTGATGTCCGTGCCACTTGGTAGACTTATATTTTGAGGATTTAGTTATCCGTGATAGGGATGTGGATCTGATGTTTGATTAAGGTGATTAGTCTTGTAGTTGATTAGTTTCAGGGAGAAATGTAGGCTTTCGATGAAATGCCTTATGGTGAGGTTCGTTTTGATCTCTGGAAGTTTTGATTTGCTTCTCAGGCTACTCTGGATTCTCGATTGATGTTGTTGGTAGGGGTATTTTGAGACATTGGAGATGTTGGTTTTGCTGTATTGAGGATTTGGGGCCTTAAGCATAGCGGTACCTATAGCATTGTTGTCAGAGTTTTGGGATTGGCCAGGATGGTCTGGCCAGACATCTTTGGACCATATCTCAACTCTCACAAAATGTTGGTCTCCGTAGTGCTTTTGGCAATGATCATTTTTGACATTGATGTCATTTGTATCGAGAGGTTTCATGGGTAGACCTAGTGGGGGGCAGGTTATGAATTAGTGCCTTATACTGTCATGCTACCGTACGAGTTGTGTGTTGTAGGCGAGTACTAGTTGCCATTGATGCTACCTTACTGACGAGTACGTCGTGGGCGAGTTCTGGTCACTATTCGTACTGCCATGTTGTGTTTGTTCTGTACCCTGATTTGATATGTGGTTATCTTGGAGTTCTTTTGGTGGTTGTTTTTGGTTCCTTATGATGGTTTGTCAGGAGGGACACTTACGGTTGTTGTTTTCTGTTCTTTTGTCTGACCTTAGGTTCTCTGTGTGAGTTCAGACTTGTCGTGTGGCCATGTGGTCACTTTTCCCTTGAGGGGTTGTCTTGTCATAAGCATGCGGGGGCAATTGACAATGGTTTGTGTGTTCCTTTCAGCTTCGAGGTCACTGGTGTAGCGCGTTGTGAAGGATACTCGGAAATGTACTCTGTAATTATCCTGGTTTCACTTTCTGTTTCATTGGCCTAGATTTCAGGGACGAAATCCCTTTAAGGTGGGAAGGTTGTAATGACCCAAATTTTTCGGATAAATTTTTTCCGTTGTCTTTTCCCTTCTGAGTTTGGTTTCTTGTCGATTAGTGTTGTCTTGAGTGCTCTAGAGTGATTTCTGAGACTCTTTTATGTCGATTGACAACTTCCTTTGAGGACCGAGTCAGTTCCGCACTTCTCATTTTTTGACACTATTCACTTTTTGTCTTTTCCCTATTTTGTCTTTTTCCCTATTTTGTCTTTTCCTCGTTTGTCACTCTGTTTGCGTAACCACACTTCTTGTATTCGGAGTTGGTTTCTGACTTCGCGTATCTTCATTCTCAATGATTTCTATGAGATACGTATCTTTACTTTCGTGAGAAAGTACTCTGGTTGCTCCCGGTGTCCATAGGGGCAAAAATGTAAAGTTCTTTGGAAACTTTTTCTTTTCTTGGGGTGTTTTTCATAATTATCTTTTGAAGATATTTTATTTTAGGGGTATCTAAGAAAATATCTTTCATTTTGGGGCAGTTTCGTAGTTTTCACTTTTTGGAGGGGTCATTGTGCAATTAATGAAAGTTATTCCTCAATGCCTTATTTTGAGCCTGGATCCTCGTATGGGATTCATTTTTACATTTCGTTGAGTCGTGGACTCTTAGAATTTCCTCTTGGACGATGTTTTCCAGTTTCAGGGTTTCTGGCCCCGGTTTGCACCAAACTTGTTTTGGGCATAACTCTCTGCTCGTGACTCGGTTTTTGACGCCGTTTCTTCTGTTATTCATATTTTCTCATTTGGAATCTTTTTTGTTCATAGAGTTTTGCTGTTTGAGTGCGTTTGCTTGAATTTCACTTTTTCAGACCTGGTGGGGCCCGTTCGGGGCACTTTTTGAGTTTTTCTATAAGTAGGAGGTCTTAGAAAGAAAAATCAGATTTTTCTCTCTGTCTCCTCTCTCATGGCTGGTCCAAGCTCCATCCATGACTGCCGTCTTCTCTCTCCTCTTTTGGACTTCTTCCCTTTATTAAAAAGTGGTGATGCCTTTGTGTTTATTGTTCCCCTCGGCGAGGCCTTCGATTCTAACCGATTGGAATCTCATTTTGGCCATTTCTTGAGTTTGGGTCTGAAGTCAAGTTGTGTTTTTGATGGTGCTTCCTTGGGATTCATGTTCATGGTGTTGTCCCCGACAAAACCTAGGACTTTCGTCGGATTCGCAGCCGATTTATTTTGTTAGGGATTTGAGATTTCATCTCAAATGGAGGTAGGGAATGTTTTAGGCTTTTGTGTGTATTGTATTGAGTGTTTAGCATGATTATACAACTTATGTATGTGCCTTGTATCAAATCTAGAAAGTTAGAAATTTTTAATTCTTTGTATAAGATTTAAAATTCATGATGATATATGACTTTGATTTGAATTGTGGCATGGTAGAAAATCTTGTTATAACTTGTTGGTTAACATATATTAAATTTGGATTAATTAGATAAGAATTGCTCTTTTTAATTAATGTTTATCTTTTGTGAAATATTTAAGTTCATGGCCGTACCTTGCATGGAATTAAGTTGTATTATACTTCCAAATTAAGTTTTGGCATGTTTGTTAACATACTTTAATTTGAGAGCATTTGGTTGAGTTCGGAAATCTAGAGACTTTAATTAAGGGAATTAATTAAAATCTATTTTGGTGGTTTCATGGGCCTAATTAAGCTTGTGTGTGAATATATGTAATGACCATGATATGTCTATTAA
The DNA here is from genome assembly GCF_030987335.1 of Cornus florida. Classification (NCBI taxonomy): domain Eukaryota; kingdom Viridiplantae; phylum Streptophyta; class Magnoliopsida; order Cornales; family Cornaceae; genus Cornus; species Cornus florida. Next base: position 8,292,867 of record NW_026775571.1, read on the forward strand.
CATATATTAAATGGGGGCCAAATGGAAATGATTTGAAATCTAGAGAGTTTAATTATTTTGATGTAATAAAATTTTATCTTGTGTATCCATGGATCTAATCATGTTTTAAAAGTTGTTTCTATTTTAAAAACATGGATTTTAATTATATGCATTAAAGAGTATTGTTGTTAAGTTTATATTCATGAGAGTATGTTTCTAATATGAATATATTATTGGCTTGTGATTTCGTACCATTATGGATATGAAATGCTTATTATGCATAATTAAGAGTTATATTGCTAACTTTTTACTATGTAGTTGTAATATATATAAGTTATGAACTTATTTATCTTATTTTGGAATCTTGGAACATTGTTGAGTTGAGATGGCTAGGGTTTGGCTCTAGTACGGGGACGTGAGTCCTCTAAGTCATTGAGATAGTGCGCACTTAGGGTGGTCTTCCCTGCGGGTTAATGCCCAGAATAACCATCGAGGTCTCGGCAGAATTCCGAGCGTGATGTCCAAGTCTTCCACTATTTGTTTTCGCATTCAATTCCAAGTTCACAATCATGTTTACCTTGTTCACTTGTGGTTTTGGCTATTGGCGATTTTGATGTTGTTAAGTACATCCATACTAAATTGATATATTTAGTTGATTTCACACTTTTAGATTTCTAGTTGATAACCTAAAGAATTTATGTCTTGATGTGTGGTATTAGATATTCTAATTATGCTAAATTGTTATATTTAGTTGATGTTGCATTTTAGACTTCGAGTTGATAACCTTGAGAATCTATATGTTGTTGCTTTGTGTAAGCATGTTCCTATGTTGTTGCTTTGTGTAAGCATGAACCTATGTTGCTAAAATTGCATGAATGAGGTGATTGATGCTAGAAATGATCTTAGGTAGCTAGGATGCTCCTTGAGTCTCACCTTTGACATAGATGTTAGGTGGAATGAACCACAATGATTAAATCATGCAAACTTGTAAAACGTAGGTCGATGCATGCTCATTTCCTACGAGTAGCTTTATGTTACTCACCCCTATGATACTGGGGCATATTTCAGGTATAAAATCAAAGTTGAGGTCTTCATTATGATTGAATGGTTTGTGGATTTGGAGACTTCCATTTTTGGTGAAGGTTGGCTTGGAATGCCAATTATAGTCTTATATGTCAACATGTGTACATTTGATTCCCTATATGTAATGTGTATATGAGTACACTCTTTACAATGTATTTGAAATGTATGAGATGAGGCCGGAGGCCAATGACATGTAATTTATATCCTATGTAATTTTTTGACTTCATGGAATGTTATGAAAGTATTGAAAAATATTGAGTTTTTGCTTCACCATGTTTGCATTGGGTATGGGAATTCCATTTTGATTCTTCCATTAGCATTCATTCGCCATGCATGAAGTGTGGCCAAGGGCCAAGTGACATTTTGAAACCATCTCATGATTTTGAATTCCAAGTTTTCGTTCCAAACTTCATCTTTGGCATTTTGGCCGTTGGGGGGTCATATTTTGCATCGGCCATATTTTTGGGCCATGGACCATTGTAGCATATTTTACTAGGTAAGTTACGTTTGCGTGCATGGTCATTTCCGGGAAAAGCTTTTTCTTTGGTGAAATGAGCCTCCTATGGACTCATTTTACACTTTTGTTGCATTTTTGACCTAAGGGTATTTGGGGAATTTTCTTTGGGAAATAAATTCCGTTCTTCACATGGTTGTATAGAAAATATAATTTTAGGGGGGGTTTCTTTTTCATGTTTTTCCAGAAAATGCTATCTTGGCATCAGAAATCACATCCGAAGTTTAGCTCTCAGTTTTTAAATTTAGCAACTTTTTGGACCCTCTAGACCAGTTTTCTTGGGAGGGCATTTTGGGCATTTCAAATTGCATATTTTTCAATTATCCTTGTGATTAATGGAGAAATCTCGATTTTGAGGGGGGTTTATTCTTTGAGTTTTTCCAGAAAATGTCAGCAAGGCCCTCAAATTTCCATTTTTCACGGAAAAACCCTTGCTGCCAGGTTTTTGGGTTGCACTTTTCTGCCCTCTTCACATGTAAACGATTACGAGGGGTTTCGTAACAGGTTACATGTGCATGGGCAGTGTTTTTGGTGAGATTTTTGGCTTCCTAACCGGTTAGGAAGGTCTCCTAACTGGTTAGATGTTCTTGGTTGCCCCCTTTTTGACCGTTTTGCCCCTTCTTCTTTCGTAAGCCATATCTTCTTCATCCGGACTCCAAATCGAGCGATTTTTGAGTCTAAGTTCATTAATTTTTCGTTGTCTTTCCAATGGTGTACTCAGTGGTACCCACTTTTAAGCTAAAAATTATGATTTTGTCCCTAGGTGCATTCTTGTCCGTTTTTGAACTGTTGTTTCCTCATTTGATTCCTTTGGGTCCCGTGACCTCGTTGAGAGTCACAATGGTGTCTTAGAGTCATGTTGTATCTCTAGAGTGCATTCTTGTTCATCTTTTGCCCCTAGGTGCATTTTTGTTCGTCTTTTGCTTCCGCATTTTGGATCCGTTATCGGGTCATCTTTCAGATCATCACTGACGCACCGGGTTGAAAATCTTGGGCCGTCACACGTGGAATCCAAAAATACAAAATAGAGTCAATTGACCATTTGGCCCTCGGCCACACTTCATACAAGATTTATGAGACCCTATGAAAGAATGAAAATGGAATTCCCACACCCGATGCAACCATAGTGAAGCAATGACTTGCGATTTTTCAAGATTTTCACAATATTTCATAAAGTTACAAAGTATATAGAATACAATATAATGGTCATTGGCCTCCGGCCTCATCTCATACATATCAAATACATTGAAAGGAGTGTACTTATGTACACATTACATACATGGAATCAAATATACATATTTTGACATATAAGTCTACAAAATGACATTTCATGCTAACATTCGCATGAAATGGAAACTTGAAAGCTACACGACATCCAAGGAATGCTAGGGGTCGCGAACCAAGTCTTCGTACCTGAAATATGCCCCAGTATCGTAGGGGTGAGTAACATAAAGCTACTCGTAGGAGATCAGCATGCATCGATTTAGCATTTTACAAATTTATCACCTGAAGGTGAAACATGTTAAAGGGGTTCATGCCACCAAACGTCTATATTGAAATGAGACTCAGGGAGCATCCTAAGCTACCTTATAGTGTTTCTAGCATAAATCACATCATCTATGCCATTTAAACAATATGGAAGCACGTTATACAAAGCAACAAGATATATGTTCTTAAAGGTATTAACTTGCAATCTCGAATACAGAAACAACTAAAGTGATCATGTCACCTAACGTCTATGTTCTAAATAAGTCTAAGGAATCATCCTAGGCCATGCTGAATAATCAAAACGCAAATTACAACTTCATTGCAGTCTAACCACATAAAAGCATATTATACAAGGCAACAAAATATAATTTCTTTAAACTATCAGCTTGGAATCTAAAGCACGAAAAGAACAGAAGTGGGTCATGCCACCTAACGTCTATGTTATAAATGAATCAATAGGATCAATCCTAAGCTTTATTAGAATGTCAAAACACGATTTTCAATATTAATGCAATTTAACCAACATTGAAACTTCCAATACAACGCAAAAAGCATAATTTCGCAAAGTTAACATCCTGTAACTTAAAATGGAACGATAAATAAGAAACAACAAGTTACAACATCATCTAGTTATCAACTTGAAAATGAAATGCGAAATCAAACAAAGTGGATACTCGGACGTCACACCGGATCAGACCGACAACATAGTTACTTTAGGGTTACTAGCCCATGGGTAACCTCCCTATGTGCGCACTAGACTATATAAAGGGACTATCCCCCGTACTAGAACCACGTCCTAGCCATAGTCAAACAACGACATCCCCAAGTTTCCAAAATCAACAAGTTGTGCAACAATGCATATATCAATAGAAATATGCAAGATAATCAACTATTTACCAAGCACAACCAAATTTGGAAACCTCTACAATATATGCTATAAATCCACAACTAATATGATATGATGAATGTCGAATCTTCAGTTTGCGATTCGTTACACGCTATGCATGAATGATGTTAAATGTGAAGTGTGCAAATCATTACGCAAGATAACAATATATTCAATATTGAAAACATAAGCTCATGAGTTTAAATACAACAACAAGGTAGAACTTTAATTAAATCATGCTAATTTAAATCCCAAGGTTCTAAAACAACTTCAAATTGTCCGGAATTAATATATACTAGTAAACAAGTCATGGCCAATACAAATATCAAGTTAAAACCTTAATTAAGCTAATGGGACCACAAAATAGATTTTAATTAATTCTTTTAATTAAAATCTCTTCATTTTCAAACTTAACCAAATGTTCTCAAATTAACCTATGTTGGAAAACGTGCCAAGAACTAACGTAATATCACATTACAAGTTTATTTCATTCAATTTAAGACCATGTGAATTAAACTTTCACTAAAGTTAAATATAAATTAAAAGTTGCAATTCTCATGCAATTAATCCCAATTTAATATATGTGAACAACTATACCTAAGCTTAATTTTCTAGTATGCCACAATATAATTCCAAGTTGTATATCACCGTAAGGATTAAATCTTGAACATGGAATTTAATAAAATAAAATGTTTCAAAACCTAACCGAATATTCTAAATCAAATATATGTGAAGCTATATGGCATGTAAATCAAGAATATCAAGTCAGAATTCAAATAGAGTGAATAGTGCACTCGGGGTAAATTAATTAATTAATAATTACTAATTCTCAAAACACCTCCAATCACTTTCAAATTCAACTATGTTGGAGAGCATACTAAGGCCTAATTTAATATGCTAACACATATTGATTTTAAGCTAGTTAAGGCCATATGATTTAATATTTTATTCAAGATAAATATTAAATAAAATCTTTAATACTTGTTCAAATTCCCTCAATTTAATATATGTCAATGACCATATTATAGAGCATTATATTACCATGCTACATATTTAAAACAAGTTATAAGCAACCGGGAAAATCAAATCCAATACAAGAAAATTAAATAATAAAATCTCTAGATTTCATATTTAAGCATGCAATCAAGTTGTATAAGTATTAATAGCATGTTATATAACAAGAATTAAACCTATAACACCTCCTACCTCAATTTGAGATGAAAATCCCAAATCCCCACCGAATTGAAATGGCTCCGAATCTAACGAAACTCCTAGGTTTTGTCGGGGATAACACGATCTATATGAATCCCCAAGAAGCCCCATGAAAATCCAAACTTGACCTCAATCCCGAACTTAGAATTTGGTCAGAAATGGTTTCTAATAAGGGGTAATGGTAGAGCACGACGAGGCGAACAACAAATGTTAAGGCCGAAGACTTTTCATCAAAGAAAAGTGGATCAAAGGAGGAGAGAGAAAGTGGCAGCCATGGGAGGGAGCTTGGCCGGCCATGGGAGAGAAAGAAGAAGAAGAAATCTGATTTTTTTGTTCTTAAGTCCCATATTTATAGTAAGTCTCAAAAAGTGCCCCGAAAGGGCCCCACCGGGTCCGGAAAAGAAAATTTTAAGCAAACGCCCTCAAACGGAAAAACTCTGTGAACAAAAAAGATTAACAATGAGAAAATATGAACAACGGAAGAAACAACACTGAAAACTAAGTCCCGAGCAAAAAGTTATGCCCCGAACAAGTTCGGCGGCAATCGGGTCCAGAAACTCTGAAACTGGAGAAAAATGACCAGAAGGAAATTCTATGAATTTACGAGTCAACGAAAATTGAAAATGAATCCTATACGAGGATCCAGGCTCCAGACGAGACATTTTTGTAATAACTTTCGTTAACTGCGAAATTGCCCCATAACCAAAAGATATTTTCTTAGATGCCCCTGAAATAAAATATTTTCAAAAGATATTTACGGAAAACACCCCAAGAAATGAAAAAGATTCTGAAGAATTGTCCATCTATGCCTCTGTGGACACCGGGAGCAGCTAGAGTACTTTCTTGCAAAAGTAAAGATACATATTTCGAGGAAACCACTCAAGATGAAGGCACATGAAGTCAAAAACCAACTCCGAGCATGAGAAGTGAGGTTGTGCCAAAAACTAACAAACGGATATAAGACAAAATAGGGAAAATGACAAAATATGGAAAAGACGAAATAGCGCATAGTGTCCGAAAAACGAAAAATGCGAAAATGACTCGGTCCTCAAAGGAAGTTGTCAATTCACATGAAAGAGTCTCAGAAACCAATTCTGAGCACCTGAGATGACACTAAGCGGCACAAAACAGAGCTCAAAAAAGAAAATTAAACGAAAAAAAAAATTCATTCGTAAAATTTTAGGAAAAAGGAAAGGAAGGCAAATGACCAGGTCGTTACAAATATACAAGTGTACACACAAAGTACGCTAAATAATATTGAAATAGAAATGCAACATATATATAAGTATACACTCACAAGTATACTAAGCATTTTTTATATACAAGGCATACAAGTATATAAATCCAAGTATACTAAGCAAGAAATGAAGTATCATGCATCCAAACATAAGTTAAAAGTAATGTACGATTACAACTAGGAATTGAATGCGAAATCAATCAATGGTGGAATGACAAAGGACATAAGGTCTTAATGACCAAGCAAGTGGTTTCGGGTTACTAGCCCGCAATGTACTTGTGACGACCCTGGTTTTTAGGCCAGCGTGTCCTGTGATGAATCGAAGATTGACCCGATAACGGATCCGATATGCGGAAGCAAAAACAGAAAACAAGACTCTAAGAAATCAAAATGACCTTCCATGAGGTCGTGGAACTCAATGAGAACTGATGCGGACGCAAAAGACCAAAAATATGACAAATAAGCCCCCAAGGGCAAAATAGTCATTTCTGAAAACTGTGGACTCGGGTGCCACCGAGCATACCACTGGAAGGACAATAAAAAACTAATCAAGATGGACTCAAGAATCACTTGATTCGGAGTCCAGATGAGGAAAGTTTCATAAAAATCACATTTTTGGTTTTGAAATCAATGCAGCAAGGGTAATTTGCAAGGGGTAAAAAGGTCTTTTCAGATAAAATTGGATGCAACTTAGCATACCGTTAGATAGACCGGGAAAATTTAATGAATCTAGACTCAAGAATCACTTGATTCGGAGTCCGGACAAAGAAGATATGAAACATCAAAGTTTCATAAAAACCAACTTTTGGGTTTAAAATCAGTGCGGCAAGGGTACTTTACAAGGGGTAAAATGGTCTTTTAAGATATAATTTGATACAATCGTGCATACCGTTATATAGACCAGCAAAAACTAATAAACTTGAACTCAAAAATCACTTGATTTGGAGTCGGGACGAAGAAGATATGAAGCCTCAAAGTTTCAAAAAAAACAATTTTCAGGGTTCAAATCTGGGCAGGACCTGCCCAGATTTTTGGACTTCAAATGTGGTTTTGAGGGCTTAAACCACATTTTTTGGCAAAAAGTTGTGAACATACCCCCCCCCCCCCCCAAAATCATGTTTTCTGCATGAACATGTCAAGAGAAGATTTTATTTTACAAGTGAAATACCCGAAATGCCCCTTAGATCAGCACTTTTTTCTGGAAAAACCTGGAATGACCAGATTTTCCAGATCTGCGAGCTGTTTTCGGCATCAAGATGATTTTTTTTTTGTAAAAACACGAAGAAGAAACCCCCCCTAAAATCACGTTTTCTACTCGGAATACAAACAAAAATGAAAAATAAACACTATGAAGTACCCAGAATGCCCCTAGATCAGAAAAGGGCAGGAGGATTAAAAAGCTATTATATGCATAACAGAAAACTGAACTTTGCGATCGATTTCCGACACCAAGACGACCTTTTCTGGAAAAACACAAAAAAGAAAGCACCCCTAAAATCACGTTTTCTAAGCGACCATGTCAAAAGAAGAAAATAAAACTGAGGTGAAAGGTCCATAATGCCCCTAGATCAGAATATGCAAAAAAAATGCGAAATGAATTCACAAGAGGCTCAAAACACAAACGATGAGGTTTTGCCCAGAAACGACCAGGCACGCAAACGTAACTTACCTATTTAGATGCGCTACAATGATCCATGGCTTAAAAATATAGCCGATGCAAAATCCGACCCCCCAACGGGCAAAAAGGCAAAAATGTACTTGGAATGGAAAACATGGAATCCAAAAATGCAAAACGGGATCAAATGACCATTTGGTCCTAGGCCACACTTCATACAAGATTAATAAGACCCTATAAAAGAATGAAAATGGAATTCCCACACCCGATGCAACCGTGGTGAAGGAATGACTTGCGATTTTTCAAGATTTTCACAATATTTCATGAAGTTAAAAAGTTGCATAAAATACAATATACATGTCATTGGCCTCCGGCCTCATCTCATACATAACAAATACATTGAAAGGAGTGTACTTAAGTACACATTACATACATGGAATCAAACATACATATTTTGACATACAAGTCTACAAAATGACATTTCATGCTAACATTTGCATGAAATGGAAACTTGAAAGGTACTCGACATCCAAGGAATGCTAGGCTTCATGAACCAAGTCTTCGTACCTGAAATATGCCCCAGTATCGTAGGGGTGAGTAACATAAAGCTACTCATAGGAGATGAGCATGCATTAACCTAGCATTTTACAAATTTAGCACCTTAAGGTGAAACATGTTAAAGGGGCTCATGCCACCTAACGTTTATGTCCAAGTGAGACTCGGGGAGCATCCTAAGCTACCTTAGAGTCTAAACAACAAGAATCATGATATACATACGTGTATGAAACGAATCATGGTTGGGATAATTTAAAGAAAATGACATGAAGAATGCTTGAGCATATATTAACATGAATTGCATTTTCAATACAATTGAACTAGGTCTAGAGTAATTCATACAACATAACAAAAGCATATTTGAATACAAGTTAACAAGAATCACATTATCCATGCAATTCAACAACAAAAGAGCATGTTATACAATGTAACAAGGTTTAAGTTCTCAAAGCCATCAACTTAGAATCTAAAGCACAAAATAACAGTAGTGGTTCATGCCACCTAATGTCTATGTTATAAATGAATCAATAGGATCAATTATAAGCTTTATTAGAACGTCAAAACACGATTTTCAATATCGATGCAATTTAACCAACATTGGAACTTCCAATACAACGCATAAAGCACAATTTCGCAAAGTTAACATCCTGTAACTTAAAATGGAACGACAAATAAGAAATAACAAGTTACAACATCATCTAGTTATTAACTTGAAAATGAAATGCGAAATCAAACAAAGTGGATAGTCGGACGTCACGCCGGATCAGACCGACAACATAGTTACTTTAGGGTTACTAGCCCATGGGTAACCTCCCTATGTGCGCACTAGACTATATATAGAGGGACTATCCCCCGTACTTGAACCATGTCCTAGCCATAGTCAAACAACAACATCCCCAAGTTTCCAAAATCAACAAGTTGTGCAACAACGCATATATCAACAGGAATATGCAAGATAATCAACTATCTACTAAGCACAACCAAATTTGGAAACCTATACAATACATGCTCTAAATCCACAACTAATATGATATGATGAATGTCAAATATTCAGTGTGCGATTCGTTACATGCTATACATGAAAGATGTTCAACACGAAGTGTGCAAATCATTAGACAAGGCAACAAATATATTCAATATGGAAAATATATTCTTATGAATACAAACATAGCAACTATGTTATCTAATGTTCAAAACATAACCAAATGAATATACAACAAGTCCAAGTCCATGATTTGAATATTGAAACCACTTCTAAAACACAACTAGATCATGGAGCAAATTGATAGAATTTAAATAGATAAACACTATTAAATTCTCTAGATTTCGGATTCAATTTCAATTAACCACAATTTAATACATGTTAAAGGACATGGCAAGGTCATCACCTATATCCATTCTAAAACTCAAGTAGGTTGTTAGAACAACAAAGTAGAACTTTAATTAAATCATGCTAATTTAAATCCCAAGGTTCTAAAACAACTTCAGATAGTCCTAATTTAATATATACTAGTAAACAAGTCATGGCCAATACAAATATAAGGTTAAAACCTTAATTAAGCTATTGGGAACACAAAATAGATTTTAATTAATTCTTTTAATTAAGATCTCTAGATTTTCAAACTTAACCAAATGCTCTCAATTTAATATATCTTAGAGAATATGCCAAGGACTAATGTAATATCACATTACAAGTTTATTTCATTCAATTTAAGACCATGTGACTTAACCTTTCACTAAAGCTAAATATAAATTAAAAGTTGCAATTCTCATGCAATTAATCCCAATTTAATATATGTGAACAACCACACCAAAGCTTAATTTTCTAGCATGCCACAATTCAATTCCAAGTTATATATCACCATGAGGATTAAATCTTAAACAAGGAATTTAATTAAATGAAAGGTTTGAAAACCTAACCGAATATTCTAAATCAAACATATGTGAAGCTATATGGTATGTAAGTCAAGAATATCAAGTCGGAATTTAAATAGAGTGAATAGTGCACTCGGGGCAAATTAATTAATCAAATTAATTAATAATTACTAATTTTCAAAACATCTCCAATTACTTTCAAATTCAACTATGTTGGAGAGCATGCAAAGGCCTAATTTAATATGCTAACACATATTGATTTTAAGCTAGTTAAGGCCATGTGAATTAATCTTTCACCTTAGATAAATATTAAATAAAATCTTTAATACTTATTCAAATGTTCCAATTTTAATACACGACAATGAGCATATCCAGGGGCAATATAAAATCATGCTACATGTTTAAACCAAGTCATGAGCAACCGGAAAAATTAGATCCCGTACAAGAAATATAAATAATAAAATCTCTAGATTTTTTATTTAATCATGCAAACAAGTAGTATAAGCATCACAAGCATGCTATATAACAAGAATTTAAACCTAAAACATCCCCTACCTCAATTTGAGATGAAAATCTCAAATGCCATCAAAATGGAACGGCTCCGAATCCGACGAAACTACTAGGTTTTGTCGGGGACAACGCTGTGAACAAAACCCCCATGAAAGCCCCATCAAAATCATAACTTGACCTCAAAACCAAACTCAAGAAATGGTCAAAACTGAATTCTAATAAGGGGAAAGGTAGAGCACGGCGAGGGGAACAACAAACGTTAAGGCCGAAGACTTTCCATCAAGGAAAAGTGAACCAAAAGAGGAAAGAGAAGATGGCAGCACCCCTTGGGCTGCCATGGGAGCTCCAGGTCGTGCATGAAGAGGGGAGAAGATGAAAAATGAAATATCTCACCCCCCTTTTATAGAAATCTTAAAAAGTGCCCCGAACGGGCCACACCGGGTCCGAAAAATTAAAATTTGAGCAGATGCACTCAAATGGAAAAACTTTGTGAATGAAAAAGGTTTAAAATGATAAAATATGAACAACGAAAGAAACGTTGTCAAAAACCAAGTCCCGAGAAAAAAGTTATGCCCAAAACAAGTTGGCGCTAACCGGGGCCAGAAACCCTGAAACTAGAAAACATCGTCCAGGAGGAAATTCCAAGAGTACACAACTCGACGAAATGTGAAAATGAATCTTGTACGAGGATCCAGGCTCAAAACAAGACATTTTGCAATAACTTTCATTAATTGCACAATGGCTCCTCCAAAAATCGAAAACTGCACTTATGGCCCAGAATGAAAATATCTTCCAAAAATATTTTATTAAAAACCCCTGAAATAAAAAATTTTCAAAAGATATTTACGAAAAATACCCCAAGAAAAGAAAATAATTTCAAAGAACTTTGCATCCATGCCCCTATGGACACCGAGAACAACCATAGTACTTTCTTGCAAAAGTGAAGATACGTATTTCAAGGAAACCACTCAAGATGAAGGCACGTGAAGTCAAAAACCAACTCCGAGCATGAGAAGTGAGGTTGTGCCAAAAACTGACAAACAGAGATAAGACGAAATAGGGAAAATGACATAATAGGGAAAAGACGAAATAGCGAATAGTGTCCAAAAAACGAAAAATGCGAAAATGACTCGGTCCTCAAAGGAAGTTGTCAATTCACATGAAAGAGTCTCAGAAACCAATTCTGAGCACTTGAGATGACACTAAGCGACACGAAATAGAGCTCAGAAAAGAAAATTAAAAGAAAAAAATCAATTCGTAAAATTTCAAGAAAAAGGAAAGGGAGGCAAATGACCGGGTCGTTACAGTACTACCTAGTGCGCACTAAACCCGGAATAAAATCGTTATATTGGTTTTTTGGGTTACTAGCCCTTAGGGTACCACCCAATGCGCAATATATGAAATAGAGAGAACTCTCATCCCCCGTACTAGAGCCATGACCTAACTGTAACAATTTCCAATGTTCATACAAGCTTTCCAAAAATTATCAAGTTGTGTAACAAATATTTCATATATACACAATGCACCAAAATCAATTACCACGCACAACCAAGTCATGGAATCCACACAAGTCATGCCCTAGGCATTCAAGTTACAATGACATATTAAATGTCATATAAGTAAAATGTGAATACTTACAAGTTAAAACATAACTTTAACTCATGGAATACTATTATGTAATCATATAACAAGTTCCAAACCACAAATTAAGCAAGAATACAACATGAATGCCTAATTACCTCAATGGAAGCATAAAAAGGAATTTAATTAACTTAAATAATTAAATTCTCAAGATTTCAAAGTAACTCCAATAATTCTACAAATCAAATATGTCAAAGGTCATATCAAGGCCTATTTTAATTTCATGATACAAGTTAATTCTACATTAGGCATCACTAGGTGAATTAAATTTCATACAGAAAAATAATTAAATAAAATATTCAAGGCTCATTTAAATATTCTCAATTCAAGGTATGTTAATAAACATATCAAAGCCTAATTTAAAATCATATTACAAGTTAATTATACACTAGTTACAAGTAGGTAAATTAAACTCAATGCCAAGAAAATAAATAAATAAAGTTCTCAAAACTTATCCAAATATTCTCTATTTAATATATATGATAGAACATGCTAAGCTCATCAACAATATCAAGTTAAAAATCCACTCAAGTGAATAGAACACTTAAAATAAAATTAATTAATCTAATTAATTAATTTTCTCTAGATTTTAAAACAACTCCAAATGTCCTCATATTAACATAGGTTAAAGAGCATACCAAGGCCTATTTTAATATCACATTACAAGTTGATTTCATGCTAGTTACAACCATGTGAATTAAATTTTCATTCAAGAAAATAATTAAATAAAAGTTTCAATACTTTTTCAAATATTCCTAATTTAATATATGTTAATAAGCATATCAAGGCCTAATTTAATAGCATGCCATTCCAAGCTATATACAACCATGAGAATTAAATCTTATACAAAGAAAATAATTGAATTAAATTCTAGAATTAATACAAAGGCATGCTTACAAGTTGTATATGCTTAGAAAATAATCAATACAACACATATATAAACCTAAAACATCCCCTACCTCACTTTGAGATGAAATCTCAAATCCCTACCGGAAGGAAACCGCTCTGAATCCCACGATTCTTCTAGGTTATATCGGGGACTACGAGGGAAGCAACTTTAACCCTTGAGGCACCATGAAAATCCAAACCGGAACTCAAAACCCGAACTCAAAAATGGTCAGAAATGGTTTTTAATAAGGGGGAAAGGATCGGCTCACCAAGGTCTACGATAAACACTAAGGTACTACGGCATTTTACGTACCAAGTAAAACAAATTAAGAAAATTATAGTTTAATAAAAGTTAATAAATTATATTTAACAAATAACCAAATGAATTATTTTATAATGTATAAAGTAGAGGAGCAAATTACACCTGTTATATAGGCACATAAGAGATGATATGTGTTTAATAGTGATATATTGTGCATTCGATTTTGAGTCATGAACTTTATGACCAGTGAGCTTAACCTCTTATTAACATTCCAGGTAAGGCAACCAAGCAGTAGGATTGAGATTTCGGCAAACATTGTCTTTATTACTTTAGGACTTTTTTATTTTATTTTATTTTAGTATGAGAGTTTCAATTTATGAGAATAATGTATTCATGATCTTCTGATATTCCTAGTATTACAATCGAGGATGATTGTAGACCTTTATATTGGAAAATATTATAGTTGATTTTAAGCAATTATTTTTAATTTATTCATATGTTGTTTTGGAATGGACGTTCTATGTAATATGAGTTATGCCAAGTGAATTGCAGAATGAATAATTCCATAGGCTGGGGAGGGACGCAGGGACTGTCAGGGACGAGTGCGAGAAAAAAATTCATCATTTGCAGGAGGGGTTTTCAAGCTTGAATTGTTTTTGCTTGAAGAATACCCAATGGCTGCTCCCAAGGTATTTCAATTTTACAGAGAAACCTAGCAGTTATGTACAGTTTATCTTAAAGGTTTTTATGCTATGGTAATTGATGCTTTGTATTAGTTAAAGGCATAATTGGAACATAATTGTGTGAGATTTAATTAATTATTTTGCTTGATGTTTAGTTGATGGTTCATTCATTAGCAATTAGTCATGAACCATTTATATACTTCTTCTTCTAGTATCCTTATAAATATTTTAATACATGAAAGGGAACAATTACATCTAATATGGTATTCATTTTTTTGATTTTACTTATCCTACTTAACAACCTTATACTTTTAACATTGTTTCGCTCGGGAGTCGGTTTTCAACACCGTTCAAGGATTAGTCCTGAACCATTTCGCTTGAGACTCGGTTTTCAACGCCGTTTCTTCCGTTGATCTTAGAATTCCATTTAGAAATTTTTCATTCATAGACTTTCTTCATTTGAGCGTGTCTTGACAATTTTCACTTTTTGGACCCGGGCGGAGCCTGTTCGGACTGTTCGGGACACCTTTTTGACCTATTTTAACTAGGTGGAGGAGAGAGAAAATCACTTTTTCATTTCTTCTCCTCCAAGACTGTTCAGCTGCCACTAGAGGACCTTTGGGGCTGTGTCTCTCTCTCTCCTCTTTGTATCTTCTTCCCTTATGATTTTCCTCTCACCGATGAAGACTTTTTTGATGGCCTCGATGATACGGTGATTTCTATCCGTTCGGATTTTGATTTGGAGCACTTTGAGTTTTGTGGTGTTGATTCAAGCTTGGATTTGGGTGTTATCACAAGAGGATTTCTTGCTTTCCTCGTTGTCCCCTTCATAACCCCGAAGTTTCATCACATTCGAAGTAGTTTGATTTTGCTGTGATTTGAGATTTTCATCTCAAAGTGAGGTAGGGGTGTTTCACGTTTACAATACTAGTGTATTACATGTTTTGAGGTTTATATAACTTGTATACATGTCTTTAGTTTAGATCTAGAAATGGGTTTAATTTTAATTAGATAATGATTTAATTTCATGATTGTAGTGTGATACCCCTCGATTCTAAAGCCACGGGTGATCAAGTCCGAGCATAGATCCGAGAGATACCAGACAATTAATATTTAAATGAACACAGAATACAAAATAATTTAAAGAATAAATAATAAAGCTGAAAGAATTCTAAATTAAAAATCCTTCAAAAATAAATAATTAGAATCCAATAATCCTAAAACGTCCGATATTTAAATAACTCAGGAATCCATCTAGTGGAATCCCAAATTGAAAAGAGAACAACTGAAGTAAAATCTAAAGCTAAATCATGAAGAGAAATCCTACGCCGTCAGAAGAATGAGTGACCTCTCTACTCAGTATGAACAAGCTCTAAGACTAGAACCGTCTGATACTTGAAAATAATAGTGGGTCAGGCCCACGAATAAGTTCTATTCTAACTACAATCCAAACAGAGACCCGACACACAGATACATCCGAGATAACTCAACAATATCTATCTAGTCCATATATATATATATCCACACTAAAGGACTCTCATTGGACTACAAAGGGGGTCTCAACCTGAATAGAATGCAATATACAAAATGCACCTAAGGTGGGTATGAGTACCTAGACCTAATAGGGTATACCTCTACCATCATAGCCAGTTATGCATCCCAATGCATATACGCTCTCTAACCATCGATCCTGAGACTCAAGATCATATCGCAGTACCATAATCATATATATATAAATCTTATCATATCCATCCATAAGAAATCCAGTTAGTCATTCAACTTATTTAGCTGAACTGACTAAAATATAAGTAGCAAGTAATCCAGTTAGTCATTCAACTTGTGCAGCTAATCTAATATAAATATAAGTAGGATTTAATTTTTATAATCCATTCCCTTATTTCAGAGTAGGTAGGACATAGTATTTTGAACTAATCCGTCCCTAGTATGCCACTATCCCATACCGGTGCATACAATCCATAACATCATGTAATTGACAAAATATAATTTGATGGTTCATCATTTAAAATCCAGAATAACATTCATGTAATTGACAGAACAGAATTTAATGGTTCATCAATTAAAATCCAGAATAACATCCATATAATTGACAGAACAGAATTTAATGGTTCGTCAATTAAAATCCAACATAGGCATAAATAAAGTCTGATAAGTATACGACTCTATTATGCATCCAATCAAGGTTTTAAAAATCATGTCACAGTTATTTAAATCGCCAAAATAATATTAAGCTATTTAATCCTCCATGCCCACTAACAGCATGCAAACTTATTTAAACTTCCATACTGTTCAAATCAATATCATATAGATAAAGATTATGCATCATGGGATCCTAATATGTCATGAAAATAATTTAGAATCCTATTTACCAACCCAAGACAATCATGAAATCTAAAAAAAATAAAAAATCAAAACCGTGCTTTAAAAAAAATTCTAGTAAGTAACTATGCAAGAGAGCTTGCTCTCAAAAATGAGAGAGCAAGCTCCCACACAAGCGAGCTGGCTCTGCTACCTTGGGAGCCGGCTCTGTGACCTAGGGAGCCGGCTCCCTAATTCCATAGAGCCGGCTCTCTCTCACACAGAGAACCGTGGGCAAAAATATATAAGGAGCCAGCTCCAACCCCTTGGGAGCCGGCTCTGTTCCTGCTTCCTGTCATCGTCTTCATCTCCGACAATATTTAAAACCCTCTGTAAGGTTTCATTTAGGTCCCCAGAGGTCCATCCATGTCCCAAAACTATCTCAGAATTTTTTTTAAAACATAGTATGCAACATTTACAATAATTAAACAGAATACGAAACACTTTGATCAACAATTAAATTTCAATTAATCAATACATCATATAAAGTTTTAAGTCTGAATTACATGCATACAACAATAGTTTTAAAGTCAAATTGAATCTTGGAGATTATTTAGGCATGCACAGAACACAGGTCAAAGGAAAAGATCAAGAAATAGAACGTGCCTCTGATTTCAGTTTTGAAACCTTAACGTCATCTTCCTAAGTTTTCCGGCAATCCAAGATGGTTCTCAATTCCTCTACTGTTCCTAGTTCAACCCATAAGCAAGCTTCAAATACCCCTCCTTGGTTTAACCCTTGTTCGTGGCAAAAACCCCCAACTGTTTCTCTCTGTTTTCCTCTCAAAACTCCCTGCTCGTGAATTGGGTTTGTTTGTAACCCTATGCAAACGTATAATGTTATATTTATATGCTTCTATACAAACCTAATTCAAGTTAACAAGGGAGACGGAAAAGAAAAAGAAAAAAAAAAGATAATAAATTATAAAATAAATATATGTATAAGTCGGCTATCTCAACTGTGGAATTCCTGAAAACATAAAACCCTAATAGTGTATTATACATTATATAATAAACAATAATAATATTAATTTAAGTATTAGTAATTACCAACAATTAACCTAACCCTATATACATATATACCTATATATACATCCATGGGTAAAATTGGACCCATTTAATCCCCTATCCAAGCCCAGCTCCGTTTAAAATTAAAAACTACATACAATTCAATTTAAACCTATGTTATCAATTAAACAAATAATGCAATTTAAACAATTAAAGCAAATCCAAATAATCATATAATTCAACTAAACACATAAATTAATTAAAGAATTAACCAATTAATCAAATAGCCAAATAAACACATAATGAATTTAAAATTGCAAGAAAACCATAAAAGAAAATATCAAGACTATCATTTTAAAATTAAGGGTATTACATTCTTTCCCCCTAACAAAAGGAATTCCATCCTCGGAATTCGCTTTACCTTCTTCCAATATTTTAAGAAACTGCGAGTGAATGACATCCTCCCATTCCCAAGTAGACTCAGCATCATTGTGGTGACTCCACTGAACACGTACTAAAGGGATAACTTTATTATGAAGAATCTGATCCCGATAGTCGACAATACAACACAGTGGCTCCATATATGTTTCATCCGGCTGCAACTCGATCTCTCCAACATCAATATGCTGATACTGATCCTCATCGCACAAAAAATTTCGCAACATGGAAAAATGGAACACATTGTGCATATGATCTAAATGATCTGGAAGTGCTAACCGATAAGCTACTACGCCAACTCGATCCGTAATCATGAATGGATCGACAAACCGCGGTGACAACTTCTCTTTCTTCCTAAAGCACATTTCACCCTTCATAGGAGACACTTTGAGTAGAACCTGATCCCCAACCTGAAACTCCAAAGCACGAGTATGACAATCTGCATAACTCTTCTGCATACTCTGGGCAGTGCGCATGTGATCCCTAATAAGAGTGATCTTCTCTAAAGTATCTTTAATGAACTCAGGACCCAAAAATCTACTCTCGCCAACCTCCATCCAACAAACAGGAGAATAACTCAGTCGGCCGTACAATGCCTCAAATGGTGCCATACCAATAGTCTTCTGGAAACTATTATTATATGCAAACTCTACAAGTGGCAAATAATTCTCCCAGTGGCCCTTAAAATCAAGAACACACGAATGAAACATATCCTCCATGATTTGATTAACCTTTTCAGTCTGTCCATCAGAGTGAGGATGATAAGTAGTGCTAAGATGCAACTCTGTACCCAAAGCCTGCTGAAAACTGTTCCAAAACCCTAACACAAAGCTCAAATCCCTGTCCGATATAATAGCTAATGGAATGCCATGTAACTTCACCACCTCTATTATGTAAAGTCTCGCCAACTGCTCCGATGTGAAGTCAGTACGAATAGGCAAGAAATGAGCTGATTTAGTCAATCTATCAACGATGACCTAAATAAAATTGTGATCCTTGTATGAATTAGGCAATCCCTCCACAAAATCCATAGAAATGCTCTCTTATTTCCACTCCAGTATCAGTAGTGGCTGTAGAGCTCCTGGCAGCCGCTGATGATTAATCTTGACCATCTGACAAGTACTACATTGAGAGACAAAAATAGCAATGTCCTTCTTCATACCTACCCATCAAAACTGTCACTTTATATCCTGATACATCTTGTCTCCTCCTGGATGAACAGAAAACTCAGAATGATGAGTCTCAGTCATCACATCCTTTTTCAAATCGTCAGTAGAAGGTACCACTAAACGTCCCTTGTACCTCAACCATCCATCAGTCCCAACATAGTAAAATGGAACCTCCCCAAAAGCTATCTCTGCAATTTTGTCAATGTACTGCTGATCATTGAGTTGTACCTTTAAGACTTTGTGAATAATAGAAGGTGTAACTACCATGCAAGCTATAAAAGCAGCAGATAACTCGTTCACGTTCTTCAAAGCATTCCACTCAATGGTGAATAAAGTAAAAAGACTCGCATAGGGTCGGCGACTGAGTACATCTGCCACTACATTTACTTTCTGTGGATGGTACTGTATTAAGAAATTATAGCCTTTCACAAACTCCAACCATTGACGCTGTGTCATATTCAGCTCCCGCTAAGTGAACAAATACTGTAGACTCTTTTGATCACTAAATAATCTGAAGGATTCTCCCAACAGATAATGCCTCCAAATACGTAAGGCAAAGACCATAGCTGCCAACTCCAAATCATGTGTTGGATAATTAAGCTTATGAGGCTTAAGCTTACGAGATCCATACGAAATCGGTCATTCCTCTTGCATCAAAACACATCCAAGACCTTGCAAAGAAGAATCTGTGTAAACTAGATATTCTATCCCACTCTATGGAGTAGACAGAACCGGTGCAGAAGTCAACTTGCTCTTTAACTCATCAAAAGCTTTCTGACAATGTTCATCCCACACAAACCGTACACCATTTTTAGTCAGAAAGTGAGTGGTCCCGTTATCTTTGAGAACCCTTAAATGAACCTACGATAATATCCTGCCAATCCGAGGAAACTCCGAATCTCGGTAGGTGAAGTAAGCTGTCCCCACTCTACCACTACTGAAACCTTGGCCGGATCTACCGCTATTCCCCTTTCTGACACTACGTGACCTAGAAACTTCACTTCCAGCTGCCAAAATTCATATTTCTCAAACTTGGCATATAACTGGTGTTCACGAAGCGTCTGCAACACAATATAAAGATGTCTTGCATAATCGTCCTCTGACCTAGAATAGATCAAGATATCATCAATGAAGACAATGACAAACTGATCTAAATAAGCCTTGAAGACTCTGTTCATTAAATCCATGAAGACTGCTGGTACGTTAGTCAGTCCAAAAGACATCACTCGAAACTTATAAGAACCATATTTAGTAAGAAACATTGTCCTAGGAATATCTTGCTCCCTAACCTGAAGTTGATGATATCCAAAACGCAGATCAATCTTAAAGAAGTATGTAACTCCCTTCAACTGATCAAAAAGATCATCAATCCTCGGCAAAAGGTACTTATTACGAATAGTAACCTTGTTCAACTCCCTGTAATATATACACAGGCGAAGTGAACCATCTTTTTTCTTCACAAACAGAACTGGTGCTCCCCAGGGTGAAGTATTCTTATGAGTAAAACCCTATCTAAGTAGTTGCTAAATCTGATCCCTCAGTTCTCGCATCTCCACTGGTGCCATCCTGTATGGTGCTCTAGCAATAGGCGTAGTTCCTAGAGCTAAGTCAATCACAAACTCTATCTCGCGACTAAGTGGCAACCCTAGAATTCTTAAAATACATCCAAAAATTCCTGTATATTTGGTATGCTATCCAGTGATACAGTATTCTCCTCCTCTATTTCCTCTTCCATATGGAACAAATAAGTGCTAATAACCCCATTAGAATGTGGCATAGCGACGATGTACATATCCTGACCAGGTATGGTGAAAATAATAGACCTATCATAACAATTAACTTAGGCATGGTAGTGAGATAACCAATCCATCCCAAGTATCACATCATAAGTGTGCATGTCTAAGACCAATAGATTGGTTAAAAATCTGAGTCTACTAATATCTAATGTCACAGGCCCATCACTCTCATGCAAAATGGCAGTATTGCCTAATGGTGTAGATATACCGTGAGGTCTATCGCATAATCGCGTCGTCATCCCGGATAATGCAACAAAAGATTTAGATACAAATGAATGAGTAGCACCCATATTAAATAAAACACAACCTTGTGAACCATAAATAAGAAACATACCCTCAACAGCCTGAGGTGCCTGAATATCCTATGGCATGGGGTTATACACCCTGCCCTAATGCAACTGCTGCGGTGCTTGTCTCTGAGGCTGTGGCGGTGCTGGTAAAGCTGAATATGTCTGTCCCTGAATTCGTGGAACCTATGGAGCAGGTACAGGTACCGGTGCCCTCTGTCCCTACTGCACATGCTGTCCCTGTCCCTGTCCTGCTTTAGGACACTGCCTGGAAGTATGACCAAACTCTCCACAAGTATAGCAACTACCCTAGAAAGTGCCAAATGGCCTCCTCTATCGGTTAGCCTGTGGCTGACCTTGTCCTGCCTGTGGTTCCCTATCCTGCTGTCTCCGAATAGGTGCCCCATTCCAGTAAACATCAGAACCACCCTTGTGCTTCTTCCAAGACTATTGTCCCTGGAATTTGCCCTTATCATTCTGTCAGTGTCCATCGCCATTCCGTTTCTCAGCTGACTAATTTGCAGAGTCTCTGTCACCCCACTTCTCACCCTAGCCTATCTGAAGTCCATAGTCAACTGATACTGCTGTAAAGCGGCGTCTACTACCTGAGCATAAGTAGTGTAGGCTGGACTACCTATAATAGATCGCTTAGTAGACCACATCTGTCCCTTAACAAAACTTTTACGTTTCTTCTCTTCTGTATCCACCTCCTCTGGAGCAAAAAGAGATAAGCACGTATATTGTTGCTCATACTCTGCCACTGTCATGTTCCCCTGCTCTAGATTAAGGAACTCAGTCTTCATAGCTGTCCTAACTACATATAAAAAGTACTTCTCATTAAATCGAGCACTGAACTGATCATAAGTCAATGAAGTCCTCTCCTCTGCTGGGACGACCCTAGTTTTTTATGCCATCGTGTCCTGTGATGAACCATAAGGATGATCCGATAACGGATCTGAATGCGGAAGCAAAAATAGAAAACAAGACTCTAAGAAGTTAAAGTGACCTTCCATGAGGTCGTGGAACTCAACAAGAACTGATACGGAAGCAAAAGATCGAAAATATGGCAAATAAGCCCCCAGGGGCAAAATAGTCATTTTTGAAAACTATAGATTCGGGTGCCACCAAGCACACCACTGGAAGGACAACGAAAAACTAATCAAGATGGACTCAAGAATCGCATGATTCGAAGTCCGAACGAAGGAGAAACGGCATGACAAAGAAAAACGAGCACTTAAAGCAAAAAGGATAAACTGGTAATTATCCAGGAAGCACCAGGTGCAACCGAGCACACCGTTGGAAAAACAGCGAAAAATTAGTCAAGTTCAAAAAAAATTCACTTGAATCGAAGTCCGGACGAAGGAGAAAAACCCAAAAGAAGAATTGACGTCGCGGCGGCCCGACAAGGGGCCATGGCGCACACGGCGCCCATGTGCGAGCCCACCGGCGAGCATGCCGGCGCCCAAAGACATGGCTGGTGGCAGCCCTTGGCTGCTGCTACATTTTTTTTAATCTACCCAGAACTGAGGCTTGAAACGGAGGTTAAGACAAGTTTTTCTGGAAAAACACGAAGAAGAAACCCCCCCTAAAATTGAGTTTTCTACCCGACATCGTGGACGGAATTGAAAAAAACTCACTATGAAATTCCCAAAATGCCCCTAGATCAGAACTGAACAAGAGGGTCATAAAGCTACTAAATGAAAACTGGAAGCTGAAACTTCACGAGGGATTTCCGGTACCAAGACGACCTTTTCTGGAAAAACACAAAAAAGAAACCCCCCCCCCCCCTAAAATCATGTTTTCTAAGCGACTATATTGAAAGAAGAAATTAAAACTGAGGTGAAAGGTCCATAATGCCCCTAGATCAGAATATGCAAAAAAAATGCGAAATGAATTCACAAGAGGCTCAAAACACAAACGATGAGGTTTTGCCTGGAAACGACTACGCACACAAACGTAACTTACCTATTTAGACGTGCTACAACGGTCCATGGCTTAAAAATATAACCGATGCAAAATCCGACCCCCCAACGGGCAAAAAGGCAAAAATGGACTTGGAATGGAAAACATGGAATCCAAAAATGCAAAACGGGATCAAATGACCATTTGGCCCTTGGCCACACTTCATAGAAGATTAATAAGACCCAATAAAAGAATGAAAATGGAATTCCCACACCCGATGCAACCGTGGTGAAGGAATGACTTGCGATTTTTTAAGATTTTCACAATATTTCATGAAGTTAAAAAGTTGCATAAAATACAATATACATGTCATTGGCCTCCGGCCTCATCTCATACATATCAAATACATTGAAAGGAGTGTACTTAAGTACACATTACATACATGGAATCAAACATACATATTTTGACATACAAGTCTACAAAATGACATTTCATGCTAACATTTGCATGAAATGGAAACTTGAAAGCTACTCGACATCCAAGGAATGCTAGGCTTCATAAACCAAGTCTTCGTACCTGAAATATGTCCCAATATCGTAGGGGTGAGTAACGTAAAGCTACTCGTAGGAGATGAGCATGCATCGACCTAGCATTTTACAAATTTATCACCTTAAGGTGAAACATGTTAAAGGGGCTCATGCCACCTAACGTCTATGTCCAAGTGAGACTCGGGGAGCATCCTAAGCTACCTTAGAGTCTAAACAACAAGAATCATGATATACATACGTGTATGAAATGAATCATGGTTGGGATAATCTAAAGAACATGACAAGAAGAATGCTTGAGCATATATTAACATGAATTGCATTTTTAATACAATTGAACTAGGTCTAGAGTAATTCATACAACATAACAAAAGCATATTTGAATACAAGTTAACAAGAATCACATTATCCATGCAATTCAACAACAAAAGAGCATGTTATACAATGCAACAAGGTTTAAGTTCTCAAAGCCATCAACTTAGAATCTAAAGCACAAAATAACAGTAGTGGTTCATGCCACCTAACGTCTATGTTATAAAAGAATCAATAGGATCCATCCTAAGCTTTATTAGAATGTCAAAACACGATTTTCAATATCGATGCAATTTAACCAACATTGGAACTTCCAATACAACGCATAAAGCATAATTTCGCAAAGTTAACATCCTATAACTTAAAATGGAACGACAAATAAGAAACAACAAGTTACAACATCATCTAGTTATCAACTTGAAAATGAAATGCGAAATCAAACAAAGTGGATACTCTGACGTCACATCGGATCAGACCGACAACATAGTTACTTTAGGGTTACTAGCCCATGGGTAACCTCCCTATGTGCGCACTAGACCATATAGAGGGACTATCCCCCGTACTAGAACCACGTCCTAGCCATAGTCAAACAACGACATCCCCAAGTTTCCAAAATCAACAAGTTGTGCAACAATGCATATATCAACAGGAATATGCAAGATAATCAACTATCTACTAAGCACAACCAAATTTGGAAACTATACAATACATGCTCTAAATTCACAACT
This sequence comes from Cornus florida, assembly GCF_030987335.1. Lineage (NCBI taxonomy): Eukaryota > Viridiplantae > Streptophyta > Magnoliopsida > Cornales > Cornaceae > Cornus > Cornus florida. The sequence goes on from NW_026775571.1 coordinate 8,317,855, forward strand.
AATATGATATGATGAATGTCGAATCTTCAGTGTGCGATTCGTTACACGCTATGCATGAAAGATGTTAAACACGAAGTGTGCAAATCATTACACAAGACAACAATATATTCAATAAGGAAAACATATTATCACGAATACAAACATAGCAACTATGTTATCCAATGTTCAAAACATAACCAAATGAATATGTAACAAGTCTAAGTCCATGATTTGAATATAGAAATCACTTCTAAAACACAACTAGATCGTGGAGCAAATTGAAAGAATTTAAATAGATAAACACAATTAAATTCTCTAGATTCCGATTCAATTCCAAATAACCTCAATTAAGCTAATGGGACCACAAAATAGATTTTAATTAATTCTTTTTATTAAAATCTCTAGATTTTTAAACTTAACCAAATGCTCTCAATTTAACATATCTTAGAGAATATGCCAAGGACTAATGTAATATCACATTACAAGCTTATTTCATTCAATTTAAGACCATGTAACTTAACCTTTTACTAAAGTTAAATATAAATTAAAAGTTGCTATTCTCATGCAATTAATCCCAATTTAATATATGTGAACAACTATACCTAAGCTTAATTTTCTAGCATGCCACAATACAATCCCAAGTGGTATATCACCATGAGGATAAAATCTTAAACATGGAATTTAATTAAATAAAAGGTTTCAAAACCGAACCGAATACTCTAAATCAAATATATGTGGAGCTATATGGTATGTAAATCAAGAATATCAAGTCGGAATATAAATATAGTGAATAGTGTACTCGGGGTAAATTAATTAATCAAATTAATTAATAATTACTAATTTTTAAAACATCTCCAATCACTTTCAAATTCAACTATGTTGGAGAGCATGCTAAGGCCTAATTTAATATGCTAACACATATTGATTTTAAGCTAGTTAAGGCCATGTGAATTAATCTTTCACCTAAGATAAATATTAAATAAAATCTTTAATACTTATTCAAATGTTCCAATTTTAATACACGACAATGAGCATATCAAGGGGCAATATAAAATCATGCTACATGTTCAAACCAAGTCATGAGCAACCGGAAAAATTAGATCCCGTACAAGAAAAATAAATAATAAAATCTCTAGATTTTTATATTTAATCATGCAAACAAGTAGTATAAGCATCACAAGCATGCTATATAACAATAATTTTAACCTAAAACATCTCCTACCTCAATTTGAGATAAAAATCTCAAATGCCATCAAAATGGAACGGCTCCGAATCCGACGAAACTACTAGGTTTTGTCGGGGACAACGCCGTGAACATAACCCCCATGAAAGCCCCATCAAAATCATAACTTAACCTCAAAACCAAACTCAAGAAATGGTCAAAACTGAATTCTAATAAGGGGGAAAGGTAGAACACGGCGAGGAGAACAACAAACGTTAAGGCTGAAGACTTTCCATCAAGGAAAAGTGAACCAAAAGAGGAGTGAGAAGATGGCAGCACCCCTTGGGTAACATGGGAGCTCCAGGTCATGCATGAAGAGGGGAGAAGATGAAAAATGAAATATCTCACCCCCCTTTTATAGAAATCTCAAAAAGTGCCCTGAACGGGCCCCGCCGGGTCAGAAAAAGTAAATTTTGAGCATACGTGGTCAAATTGCAAAAATTTGTGAATGAAAAAGATTCAAAATGATAAAATATGAACAACGGAAGAAACGGCATCAAAAACTGAGTCCCGAGCAAAAAGTTATGTCCAAAACAAGTTTGGCGAAAACTGGGGCCAGAAACCCTGAAACTGGAAAACATCGACCAGGAGGAAATTCCAAAAGTACACAACTCGACAAAATGTGAAAATGAATCTTGTATGAGGATCTAGGCTCAAAACAAGACATTTTGCAATAACTTTCATTAATTGCACAACGGCCCCTCCAAAAAGTGAAACTGCACTTATACCCCAGAATGAAAATATCTTCCAAAAATATTTTCTTAAAAACCCCTGAAATAAAATATCTTCAAAAGATATTTATGAAAAACACCCCAAGAAAAGAAAATAATTTCAAACAACTTTGCATCCATGCCCCTTTAGACACCGGGAGCAAACAGAGTACTTTCTTGCGAAAGTGAAGATACGTATTTCGAGGAAACCACTCAAGATGAAGGCACGTGAAGTCAAAAACTAACTCCGAGCATGAGAAGCAAGGTTGTGCCAAAAACTGACAAACAGAGATAAGACGAAATAGGGAAAATGACAAAATAGGGAAAAGACGAAATAGCGCATAGTGTCCGAAAAACGAAAAATGCGAAAATGACTCGGTCCTCAAAGGAAGTTGTCAATTCACATGAAAGAGTCTCAGAAACCAATTCTGAGCACTCGAGATGACACTAAGTGACACGAAACAGAGCTCAGAAAAGAAAATTAAACGAAAAAAATTCATTCGTAAAATTTCAAGAAAAAGGAAAGGGAGGCAAATGACTGGGTCGTTACATCTACGGTGGTAGCTGACTCCCACCACTGTAGTGCATCTCTGACGAGCTTGAAGGTAGCAAGCATTTACTTCTAAACCTCCGTGCACTGAACCATTTGAAGATGTCGCTCGATATCCTTCTTCTATTGATAAGCTGTTTTCGCATCGGTGGAGCCTAAAAACTCAGGTGGGCTCCCCTTTGTGAAAAAACTCCTAGCCTTTTCCCAAGGATCAGTCAGAACCACCGGTGCTGGTATAGGTGCTTGCTGAACCTGTGATTGATTTCGAAGTACAGCTGTTATCCCTGCATTTATAGCCTAAGCAATGAGGTCATTGACATGAGGAGGATCCTCTGGATCTCCTCCCTAACCTTGAGTTTACTGAACTTCTTCCTATTCTTCGTGAATCTAACCATCATCATCCTAAAACCCAGCATTTGCTGCTCTTCTTCCATTAGATGACGCTATAGGTGATCTTGTTGCCTACGTGCCGCTCTCCTTTGCCAACTATTTCCTTGCATGTTATGTCATCTTCTAGTGTTAACCATTCTGTTAACAACGAAAGATAGACATCAGTACGATTTTAAACGGACTGTAAAGGAATACAACGAATTCTAAACTTAAGCTCTAAATAAGAGAATATGTTACGTGAAAGTCTTAAGATGAAATAACCCTAGAGACTTGAACCTGTAGTGCTCTAATACCAACTGTGATACCCCACGATTCTAGGGCCACGAGTGATCAAGTCCGAGCATAGATCCGAAGGATACAGGATAATTCATATTTAAATGAACACTGAATACAAAAGAATTTAAAGAATAAATAATAAAGCTGAAAGAATTCTAAATTAAAAATCCTTTAAAAATAAATAATTAGAATCCAATAATCCCAAAACCTCCGATATTTAAATAACTCCAGAATCTATCTAGTGGAGCCCTAATAAAATCCCAAACTGAAAAGTGAACAACTGAAGGAAAATCTAAAGCTAAACCATGAAGAGAAATCCTACGTCGTCGGAAGAATGAGTGGCCTCTCTACTCAGCACGAAGAAGCTCTACGACTGGAACCGTCCAATACTTGAAAAATAATAATGGGTTAGGCCCACGAATAAGTTCTATTCTAACTACAATCCAAATAGAGACCCGATACACAGATACATCCTAGATAACTCAATAATATATATCTAGTCCATTCATATATATATATCCACATTAAGGGACTCTCACTGGACCACAAAGGGGGTTTTAACCTGAATAGAAGGCAACATGCAAAACGCACCTGAGGTGGGCATGAGTACCTAGACCTTACAGGGTATACCTCTACCATCATTGCCAGTTATGCATTCCAATGCATATACGCTCCCTAACCATCGATCCTGAGACTCAAGCTCATATCGTGGTACCATAACCATATATATATAAATCATATCCTATCCATCCATAAGAAATCCAGTTAGTCATTCAACTTGTTCAGCTAATCTGACTAAAATATAAGTAGCAAGTAATCTAGTTAGTCATTCAACTTGTGCAGCTTATTTGACTTAAATATAAGTAGGATTTAGTTTTTATAATCCATTCCCTTATTCTAGAGTAGGTTGGACTTAGTATTTTAAACTAATCCGTGCCACTGTCCCATACCGGTGCATACAATCCACAACATCATGTAATTGACAAAACAAAATTTAATGGTTCATCAATTAAAATCTCGAATAGCATCCATGTAATTGACAGAACAGAATTTAATGGTTCATAAATTAAAATCCAGAATAACATTCATGTAATTGACAGAACAGAATTTAATGGTTCGTCAATTAAAATCCAACATAGGCATAAATAAACTCTGCTAAGTATATGACCCTGTTATGCATCCAATCAAGGTTTTAAAAATCATGTCACAGTTATTTAAATCGCCAAAATAATATTAACCAATTTAATCCTCTATGTCCACTAACAGCATGCAAACTTATTTAAACTTCCATACTGTTCAAATCAATAGCATATAGATAAATATTATGCATCACTGGATCCTAATATGTCATGAAAATAATTTAGAATCCCATTTACTAACCCAAGACAGTCCTCAAATCTCAAAAAAAAAAAAAAAAAAAAAAATCAAAATCATGCTTTAAAAAAAATTCCAGTAAGTAACTATGCAAGAGAGCTTGCTCTCAAAAATGAGAGAGCAAGCTTCCACATAAGGGAACCAGCTCCCTTACCTTGGGAGCCGGCTCTGTAACCTAAGGAGCCGGCTCCCTAATTCCAAGGAGCCGGATCTCTTTCTCACAGAGAGCTGTGGGCAAAAATACATAAGGAGCCGGCTCCAAGCCTCCAACCCCGTGGGAGTCGGCTCTGTCCCTGCTTCTTGTCATCGTCTTCATCTTTGAAAATGTTTAAAACCCTCTGTAAGGTTTCGTTTAGGTTCCCAAAGGTCCGTCCATGTCCCAAAACTATCCTACAAATTTTTTTAAAACATAGTATGCAACATTTACAACAATTAAATAGAGTAAGAATCACTTTAATTAACAATTAAATTTCAATTAATCAATACATCATATAAAGTTTTAAGTCTAAATTAGATGCATTCAACAATAGTTTTAACGTCCAATTGAATCCTAGAGATTATTTAGCCATACACAGAATAAAGGTTAAAGGAAAAGAGCAAGAAATAGAACTTGCCTCTGATTTCAGTTTTGAAACCTTAACATCATCTACCTAAGTTTTTCGGCAATCCAAGACGGTTCTCAATTCCTCTACTGCTCCTAGTTTAACCTACAAGTGTAATGATCCGGTCATTTTTTTTCCTTTTCTTTTTCTCAAATTTTGATGGATATTTTTTTTCCATTGATCTTTTCCTTTCTGAGTTCGGTTTCTTGTCACTTAGTGTCATCTCGAGTGCTCTAGAATGGTTTCTGAGACTCTTTCCTTGGATTGCCAACTTTCTTGAGGACCGCGTCAATTCCACATTTTTATTTTTTTCAATACAATTCCCTATTTCGTCTTTTTCCCATTTATCGTTTTTCCTTGCAAAACCTCACTTTTTGGGCTCGAATTTGATTTCGGCTTTGCATGTATTCATGATATTTGAATTCCATGACATTGGTATTTTTATTTTTGTAGAAAAGCATGCTAGTTGTTCACTTGTTTCATAAAGGGCATGGATGCATACTTTATTGTAATTATTCTTAATTTATGGGATTTTTGTGTAATTATATAAAGTAATTATTTTTCGTCTTAGGGACCATTTTCTAATTTAATTTGTAAGATATTTTCAAAAACGACCTTTTTGCAAATTTTTGAAAAATGTGACAAGTGTCATATTCTGATGGAGCCACTTGTTGGCATTTGGGAGGAGTGACTTGGATGCATTATCTTGTGACATTTGGAGGGTGGAGATTCACCCACTTGTTGGCCTAAGATTGGAGCACTTGTTTGCTTAGATGGTTGACAAGTGTAAGCTTGAGATTAAGCCTAGGAAGGGGCCTTTGATTTGTGACAAGTGTAGGCTCACAAATTGGTCTTATATTAGTGTATGCGTGAGAGGTAGTGTAAGATCACATAGTGAGTGGAGGATTTCTATTTCCTCCACTCACACTTAATCTCATTTGTAACATTGTCTTCTTCACCACAAACCCTAGCCACCATTAGAGAAGCTTGATGCTTAGGCTTTGACCTTGATTTTTGAAGGCCTTCCATTCACCTTAGACTATAAACCTTAGGAGACAAAAGTTTCCTCTTGCTCTCCTCTTCAAAACCCTCTGTTTGTTTTCCATTTTTATAGAGATTCAATTCTCTATTGAGGTAGGGGGTGTTATAGTTTACTTTCCAAGTGATTTTAATTGCTTTTGTAATGGAATACAAGTGATATGCATGTTTTAATGTTAATTTGAGAAATTAATGATTATTGTAACTTGCATATAATTCACTTTTGACTTGGTATATAGCATGGCCTTCACTTGATCCTCGTTATATAATTAATTGGAGCCATTTAAATAAGTTTTCAAATCTAGAGATTTAAATAAATTTAATTTGATTTAAATTCTATTTAATTGTACCATGCTTGTTTTCCATTTTTGACTTAATATATGGCATGGCCATGACTTAGTTCTTACTATATATTTATGTGGGATCAATTGAACAACTTTGAAAAATTAGAGATTTAATTAATTTAAATTAATTAAAATCTGCATGATGATGTCTTGCTCATTTTGCTCTTTTGATTTGATATATGCAATGAGCATGCTATGTTGTTTAACATATATTAATTTAAGGTTATTGGGACAGATTTGAAATCTAGAGACTTTCCATGATTAGGTTGAAAATCTCTTAAAATGTAGTATTCTAATTACCTTGTAAGCATGCTGCTAACTTGATGTATAATTAGTACTTGTGGCCTCTTAAAATGGTAATTGGAATTAACAAGATATAGAGTATCATTGATTTACAAAGCTCCTTTAAATTATCTTGTGTAGGTATACAACTTGTTAGAATATTATAATTGTTTACCTTGGAAGCTAGCTACTAAATTGAAGCTTATTTAGTGCTTATGGCTTAGGATGGTAATGTGGCTCAATCGTTGTAAAATATTCTTACTTTGTGTATAAATTACATATTGAGGACGTGACTTGTCATATGCTATTTAGACTTGAATTCTAGGACATGAATTGGGTGGATTCAACCTTACTTGTGCACGGAATATGGTAGCTTGCATTTGATTTTGTATAAGTTTTGAACTTATTGATTTTGGAAAGCTTGTGAGGACATAAATTATGTGATGGCTAGGGTTTGGCTCTAGTACGGAGACAAGAGTCTTCTAAGTCATAAGTGTGCACTAGGTGGTATCTTGTGGGTCTTAATTACCCGAAAATACTTGCTTGGTCTAGAGACCGCAGGTCCTAGTCTTTCCACTATTTGATTTCGTATTTAATTTCAAGTTGTTAATCATGGATTACTTGTAACTTGAGAATTAATGTTTGCTTTGGATATTTGAATCCTATATAGTACACTTGAACTTGCACACTTGCTCCGTAAGTTTAAATTTCATTTAGTATGCTTGTGCCGTGTATACTCGCTTTAGGCGTATCTCTTTTTGTTTAGTATGCTTGTGTCGGTATACTTGATTTATGAGTTTTTCATATAAAATGCATACTTGTGTAAATATGCTTAAACATTACATGACTTGTCTTAATATGTTTTAGTATACTTGAAAATGTATGCTTGTATGTTGTATAACATGTTTTGACATTGGTTAGTATACTTAAGTATGTATACTTGTATGCCGTAGTTCATTTCAATTGCATGAGTAGCTTAGGATGCTCCCTGAGTCTAACCTTTGACATAGACATTAGGTGGCATGACCCTTTTGAATTGTTTCATATTGTTATAAAAATCTATAAGGAAATCGAGTCGATGCGTACTCATTCTCTACGAGTAAATTTGTTTACTCACCCCGAAGTTTCTGGGGGATTTGTTCAGGTATAGGATTCAAGATTGGAGAATTGCTCTTGCCTTGGGTGATTTGGATAATTGCTCTTACCTTGGGTGATTTGGAGAATTGAAGTTCCTTTTAAAATTATATTTGTTCACATGCAAGTGTTAGCATGGTTAAGTCTCATTATTAATGTTGTAACACTTAGATGGGTTCAACATACCCTTTTTGCCTTATTGTATGTAAAGTGTACTTGGGTACACTATTTGGAACCTATGTGATATGTATGATATGAGGCCAAGGGCCACAAACCTTTAAGTCTAAGTGTATGTATTTAAATTCCAAGTTTTGCCTTTCAGAAGTAATTTTTTCTAACTTGGAGGTTTGACATGTCAAATTTTGTATATGTTATGTAATGAGGCCATGGGCTATTGTAACACATCTCAATATATAAATTTCACTTTTTGGTATGCTTATATAGCTTAAAATCTTGTGTTTCGGACAAATTTCATGTTGGAGTTTGACACATGGGTGAAGCCTCAACAATTCTTGCTCATAACAGGAGTTTCAGCACCATTTCGAGGAGTTTCGGTCGACCAAAACTCCAGTTCGGTCGACCGATGACCCAAAACGGCCTACCAAATCATGCAACCCTTAAAAATCACTGTTCAAAAAGTATTCTATGAGTTTCGGTCGACCAAAACTCACACCACTTCTACTTCGGTCGACCGAAATAGCCCTCATTTGCACAGCTCTTCAGTTTTGATTCAGCACTGAAGTTCCAACTTCAAAAGGCCATTTCTCCTTCCTTTCTAATCCAAATGGGGTGATTCTTTAGCTTAAACTCAAGGAGTTTGGGTTAGCTTTCCAATGGTACCTATACCATTCTCAGATTCCAAACACAGTGGAGGTTATTCATGTTTTAGTGAAGTAGTGTCAGTTTTCACTTCAACTGGGAAAGGCAATTTGTGGGATTCTTGGCCAATGTTCTTAAAACCTCTTCGAATGTCTTAAAATGATTAGATTAGGTTGTATTCACCTTGTTTGACTTGTTTAGAGTCAAGTTCCACTCTTTAATTGTGAATTGACTATTTTGCCCCTTTGATAACGAATTTTGTCCTTTTTGACCCTTGCTTCCGCTTTTGCTCTCTTTAAGTCCCGTGATCTCATGAAAGGTCACATTAGTGTTTTAGGAGTGATTACTATCTCTTAATACCTTGGTATATCATTTACTTCCGCATTTCAGATCCGTTATCGGATTAACTTTCGGTTCATCACTGTTACTCCGGGTAAAAAAAAGCCTGGGTAGTTACAAATGGTATCAGAGCTCCTAGCTTTGAAAACCTTAGGACGATGGGTTTTGGGTGCCTATCATGCTTGTGTTTCCATGCTCTATGTATTTATTTGCTTCATGATAACATGTTTTGGTCTGATAACATGTTTATGTGCTTAAGTGCTACAAGTGGTATACCGTTTGTTTAGCATGATTTAAATCCTATGTAAAGAGCATGACATATGATGTATGCTAGATTTGATTTGTATATGCATGATTGTTTTACATAGTTGGCAGGACTTGGGATTAGTCATTGGATGTTTGACTTAAGGTTGAGTCGTTTGGTGAGTTTTCACTTAGTGCATTGGTTGGTGTGTTTTGTTTGGTTTAGGCACTCTTTTTGAGGTTGTTGGTGATAGTCCACATGGTTTTATAGTAGTATAGGTCATTGTTGGCCTAACATTATTTTTGAGGTAGGTGGTGAGACACCTTTTGTTTAGGCTCTCGTGAGGTGAGTTATTTGGCATTGACGTAGTGCTGGAATTGTTGGTTTTGAGCCATGATGAGGTTATGGACCTCTTTGGATCCTTAGTTGATCGGGATGATTCCTCTGGGATTGCTTTTTCATGGGCAAGTACGTTTGTGGGTGTGTGCTTGGTACTGTCATTCTACTGTACTGGCTAGTTACAATTATAGTTCGGATGGAATCAACGTTGGTTTTGTTTTGATAGGCGTAGTCCTTTTGATCGATGGTGATGATGGTTGTTTTGGGGATCAGTAGTAGTGATTGATTTGGTTGTTGTTGGTATGGCTATAGTTGCCATTTTCTTTGAGTTTTCCTTGCGTGATGACGCTTTTGGGATCAAGTCGATTGATTGATGTTTTGGATGGAGAGAGCATTACACTGTTAGTGTCACCTCTAGATTTGAAGATTGATTGTTAGAGTCTTACTATTGTGGTAAGGGCTCACGTTTGTTTTGAGACAAGTTGTGTCGCATTGGTTTTTGGAGTCAATTTATGGCTAGGACTGGTCATTCCTTTTACCTAGACACTCTAGGACACGATGTCCATAGGATTCATTGATGCATCGTTTTATTTTATGCAGTTTCATTTACTACCATGTTAGTATTATGATTTATGTTATTGCGATGCATGAGTAGGTAGAAATGTATCCATATTTGCTTTCTTGTTATGTGGCTTTAACATGCCTTTCTTATATACTTAGAGATGCCATGTTGTTACTGCATTTTAGTGACATGATTTTGTGCTCACGTGGAGACGTGCTGCATATACCCTTGATTTTGTCTATGTGGGTAGATTTGCTTTCTTGGTAGTTGTATTTCCTTATTAGTTGCATGACTTCCATTTCTAGATTTCCCTTTGTTTCCTTTGGTTACACGTAGTGTGCGTATAGGTTTCAGTAAGGGCTTCGTTGTGAAATTCCTTGGAGAGGAATAGCCACATTTGTTTTGTCTTGAGCTGTCCACTTCCCTAAAGTGGGAAGAATGCTCCATTTTCTTGTTTGTCGTGTTGACAATTGTGGGGGGGGGGGGGGGGGAATAGGGTTTCTCCTCTCTTCCTAGTTTGTGTTAAGGACTTCACAAGGAGTGGGTCTTTCTCTTCATCGTCTTGTGCACGGTTTTGGGTTGGCTGGTCCGTGAGGATCACCATTGTTGTCTTAAGTCCTTAGTTTGGATTTGGTTGATTTTGGTCACCTTACTTCCATGTACGGGGTGAAGTCTTTGACAGTGTTGGCTTTCATTTAAGAGATGAAGTCTTAGTGTTGTCCTTCTTAGGACTGGTGGCTTCTTTTCCTTCGTGTCTTCCTTGGGGAGTTTTGACGTGGTTGTTGAACGGTTGTGGTGCTCAGAGTGAGTGGATTCGTGTGAGATCATTTTATGGGGACTTGTGTCCATATCATTGAGGATCTGTTTGATTTATAAGGTGAGCTCGATGCTCTTTTGAGAATGTCTTTTGGAGACTTATTTCCGTATTAGAGACCTAGATGTAGTTGACTCTTATGAGGAGTTTTGGAGGATTGTTGTTGGATATGACTTGTTTGTGGAGTTTTCTTGTCCTAGTTATGACAAGGCATAGTTTTGAGGAATTATAGTTCTGGTGGTTGTTGATGGGTCGATGGAAATTGAGGAATTTTGATTTAGCTTGGTGTTGCCAAGCACGATTTTGAGAGAGTCGTTTTATGACCTTAGTTGTCAAGATTTTAATGTGTGTGCCAGTGGTGGACTTGTATTTTGGGGATTTAGTTATCCATGATAGGGATTTTGATTCGATGTTTGATTACGGTGAGTAGTCTTATAGTTGATCTAATTCAGGATGATATCTGGGATTTTGGAGAACTATTTTTTTTTTCCTTGTCAGGCTTTGGATTCATGATTGATGTTGTTGATAGGAGTATTTTGAAACATTGGAGTTGTCAGTCTTGTTGTATTGAGGATTTAAGGCCTTAAGCGTAGCGGTACCTATAGCATTGTTGTCAGAGTTATGGGTTGCCTTTGTCCAACAATAATATGAGAGCTGGGGGTTTCAGAATGCTTATGGATAAGATTATTGGGAAGTTAACTTACTGGAACACTATCAACTTGTCTATAGTAGGGAGGATTGAATTGTTGAGATCAGTGTTATACTTATATCTCTACCATTGGGTTTTTGGCTTTAAAATTCCCTAGGAGGTCAAGGTTGGATTAGAAAGGAAATTCAAACATTTCTTGTGGAGTGGAAAACAAGATGTTAAAAAGATGTCTCAACTAAAATGGAGTCAAATGACTCTTCCAATTTCAGAGGGAGGTTTCAACCTTAGAAGAGTTCAAGACATAGATGTAGCTGCAAAAATGACCTTGTGTTGGGATTTTGTTCAGAAGAAAGATAAGCTTTGGATAAAATGGCTGCATGTAATGTACCTTCAAAAAGTTTCATTTTGGAATGCAGCCCCAAAACCAACTGATTCTCCTATTTGGAAGCAACTTTTAGGGGTTAGGCAGTTGATTTTACAAAATATTGAGTTTAGAATTGGAGATGGGATGAAATTCAAACTGCTTACTGACCCTTGGTGTGAAAACCAATCTTTAATCCAAAGATTTGGGGCTACTTTGTTTAGACAGGTGGACAGATAAGCTTTATTGGCAGAGATTATTGTTCATGGTAGATGGGAAAAGCCTGATTATATTCCTGAGAGTTTTTAATGTTATACAAAGGATAAGAACTATACACAGTTCATGTATTATTGGCTGGAAGCATGGTGGCATTTCTTTAAAATCAGCTTGGGATTTATGTAGGTATACACATCAAATTGTGAATTGGAGTGACATTTGCTGGAAGCATTGCAGACCTCGAATTGTTGTGGTGGTTTGCATTATTTTACACAGCAAAAATTTATCTTTCGTGAATTTATAGAAAAGAGGCATTATCTTAGCTACAATCTGTCACAATTGTATGAGGAATGTGGATTCTAATGAACATTTGTTTTGTACTTGTATCTATGCAAATAAGGTCTGGATAGAGATTTTTTATTTGCTACATATAGTGTATCTAGGCTGTACTTCTGTGCTGCAGATGGTCGATTGGTTTGGTTTGCAAACCACTACCAATTATACTAAATCAAAAGTGTTGAGTGCAATTTTTTCAACTGCTATTTAGAAAATTTGGGTTGTTAGAAATGAATCTTTGCACAAGGGAGGTCACGAGCAAGCCACACATGTTACTTAATTTATTATTTGGGAGGTTCTATCTCATCTCAAGATTCGTTTGGAAGACTTACTTAGCCTTTTTTTAATGCTGTTTAGTTTTGGTCGCTGATCAAGTGGATTTGGAGTTTCGTCTCATCGGATTTCAAGATTGATGTTTTGAGAAGACCTTTCAATTTCGTTGTTGTTGGTTTTTGCTGCTGGTTTGAGGAAGATTGTTGTAGAGATGCAAGCTTTAGAGTAGGATTTTTCTGTTTTATTTTTTGTTCCTTCTAGTTCACTCTAGGCGAGCTTGTTTTTCTTTTGCTGCTTCGAAAATGGACTTAGTCCATTACTTGCTTTGTACTGGAGGATGCCCACTACGTTTTTGTAATTGTACTATTCGGTTTTTTCTTATATAAAACAAAAATCCCATTCAGGAAAACAAAAAAAATGATTGGCCAGAATGGTCCAGCCGAAAATCTTTGGACCATATCTCGACTCTCACAAAATGTCTAGTCTCCGTGGTGCTTTTGGTAATGATGATTCATGACATTGATGTCATTTGTATCGAGAGGTTTCATGGGTAGACCTAGTGTGGGGCAGGTTATGAATTGGTGCCTTATACTGTCATGCTACCGTACAGGTTGTGTATTGTGGGCAGGTGCTAGTTGCCGTCGATGCTACCTTACTGAAGAGTAAGTGTGGATAGGCACTAGGCACTGTCATTGCTACCACACATTTGAGTACGTCGTGGGCGGGTTCTGGTCGCTATTCGTACTGCCATGTTGTCCTTGTTCAGTACCTTGACTTGATACGTGGTTATCTTGGTGTTCTTTTGGTGGTTGTTTTTGGTTCCTTATGATGGTTTGTCAAAAGGGATGTTTACGGTTGTGGTCTTCCATTCCTTTGATTGACCTTGGGTTCTGTGTGTGAGTTTCAACTTGTGGTGTGGCCGTATGGTCACTTTTCTTTTGAGAAGTTGTCCTGTTGTGAGCAGGTGGGTGCAAATGACATTGGTTTCTACGTTGTCCTTCAGTTTTGGGATTACTTTTGTGGCATTTTGTGTGGGATACTCGGAGATGTACTCCGTAGTTATTCTGGTTTTGCCTTTTGTTTTGATGGGGCTGGATTTCGGGAACGAAATCCCTTTAAGGTGGGAAGGTTGTAATGACCTGGTCATTTTTCTTCCTTTTCTTTTTCTTAGATTTTCACGGATATTTTTTTCTGCTGATCTTTTCCTTTCTGAGTTTTTTCTGCTGATCTTTTCTTGTCACTTAGTGTCGTCTCAAGTGCTCTGGAATGATTTTCGAGACTCTTTTCTTGGATTGACAACTTTCTTGAGGACCGCGTTAATTCCATGTTTTTATTTTTTTCAACACTATTCCCTATTTCGTCTTTTTCCCATTTTCCATTTTTCCTTGCATAACCTCACTTTTTGTACTCGGATTTGATTCCAGCTTTGCATGCATGCATGCATGATATTTGAATTCCATGACATTGGGATTTTTATTTTTATAGAAAAGCATGCTAGTTGTTTACTTGTTTTATAAAGGGCATGGATGCATACCTTATTGTAATTATTCTTAATTTATGAGATTTTTGTGTAATTACATAAAGTAATTATTTTTCGTCTTAGGGACCATTTTACAATTTTATTTGGAAGATATTTTTAAAAAGGACCTTTTTGTAAATTTTTGGAAAATGTGACAAGTGTCACATTCTCATAGAGCCATTTGTTGGCATTTGGGAGGAATGACTTGGATGCATCATCTTGTGACATTTGGAGGGTGGAGATTCACCCACTTGTTGGCCTAGGATTGGAGCACTTGTTGGCTTAGATAGTTAACAAGTGTAGGCTTGAGATTAAGCCTAGTAAGGGGCCTTGGATTTGTGACAAGTGTAAGCTCACAAATTGGTCTTGTATTAGTGTGTGTGAGAGAGGTAGTGTAAGATCAGATAGTAAGTGGAGAATTTCTATTTCCTCCACTCACACTTAATCTCATTTGTAACATTGTCTTCTTCACCACAAACCCTAGCCACCATTGGAGAAGCTTGATGCTTAGGCTTTGACCTTGATTTTTGAAGGCCTTCCAATTCACCTTAGACTATAAACCTTGGGGGATAAAAGTTTCCTCTTGCTCTCCTCTTCAAAACCCTTGGTTTGTTTTCCATTTTTGAGCTTGGTTGCTTGGGATTATAGAGATTCAATTCTCTATTGAGGTAGGGGGTGTTATAGTTTACTTTCTAAGTGATTTTAATTGCTTTTGTAATGGAATACAAGTGATATGCATGTTTTAATGTTAATTTGAGAAATTAATGATTGTTGTAATGCATACAATTCACTTTTGACTTGGTATATGGCATGGCCTTCACTTGATCCTCATTATATAATTAATTGGAGCCATTTAAATAAGTTTTCAAATCTAGAGATTTAAATGAATTTAATTTGATTTCAATTCTATTTAATTGTACCATACTTGTTTTCCATTTTTGAATTAATATATGGCATGGCCACGACTTAGTTCTTGTTATATGTTTATGTGGAATCAATTGAACAACTTTGAAAAATTAGAGATTTAATTAATTTAAATTGATTAAAATCTACATGATGATGTCTTGCTCATTTTGCTCTTTTGATTTGATATATGCAATGAGCATGCTATGTTATTTAACATATATTAATTTGAGGTTATTGGGATTGATTTGAAATCTAGAGACTTTCCATGATTAGGTTGAAAATCTCTTAAAATGTAGTATTCTAATTACCTTGTGAGAATGCAACTAACTTGATGTATAATTAGTACTTGTGGCCTCTTAAAATGGTAATTGGAATTAACAAGATATAGAGTATCATTGATTTTCAAAGCTTGTTTAAATGTATCTTGTGTAGGTATATAACTTGTTAGAATATTATAATTATTTACCTTGGAAGCTAGCAACTAAATGGAAGCTTATTTAGTGCTTGTGGCTTAGGATGGTAATGTGGCTCAGTTGTTGTAAAATATTCTTACTTTGTGTATAAATTGCATATTGAGGATGTGACTTGTCATATACTATTTAGACTTGAATTCTAGGATATGAATTGGGTAGATTCAACCTTACTTGTGGATGGAATATGGTAACTTGTATTTGATTTTGTATAAGTTTTGAACTTATTGATTTTGGAAAGCTTGTGAGGATATAAATTATGTGATGGTATGGGTTTGGCTCTGGTACAGAAACATGAGTCTTCTAAGTCATAAGTGCACACTAGGTTGTACCATATGGGTCGTAATTACCCGAAAATACTTGTTTGGTCTAGAGGCCACCATTCCTAGTCTTTCCACTATTTGATTTCGCATTTAATTTCAAGTTGTTAATCATGGATTACTTGTAGCTTGAGAATTAATGCTTGCTTTGGATATTTGAATCCTATTTAGTATACTTGAACTTGAATACTTGCTCCGTGAGTTTAAATTTCATTTAGTATATTTGTGCCATGTATACTAGCTTTAGGCGTATCTCTTTTTGCTTAGTATAATTGTGTCAGTATACTTAATTTACGAGATTTTCATATAAAATGCATACTTGTGTAAATATGCTTAGACATTGCATGACTTGTCTTAATATGGTTTAGTATACTTGGAAATGTATGCTTGTATGTTGTATAACACGTTTTGACATTGGTTAGTATACTTGAGTATGTATACTTGTATGCCGTAGTTCATTTCAGTTGCATAAGTAGCTTAGGATGCTCCCTGAGTCTAACCTTTGACATAGACGTTAGGTGGCATGACCCTTTTGAATTGTTTCATGTTGTTATAAAAATCAATAAAGAAATCGAGTCGATGCATGCTCATTCTCTACGAGTTAACTTGTTTACTCACCCCGAAGTTACTGGGGGATTTGTTCAGGTACAGGATTCAAGATTGGAGAATTTCTCTTGCCTTGGGTGATTTAGAGAATTGAAGTTCCTTTTATAAGTATTCTTGTTCACATGCAAGTGTTTGCATGTTTAAGTCTCATTGTTGATGTTGTAACACTTAGATGGGTTCAACATGCCCTTTTTGCCTTTTTGTATGTAAAGTGTACTTGGATACACTATTTGGAACCTATGTGATATGTATGATATGAGGCCAAGGGCTACAAACCATTAAGTCTAAGTGCATGTATTTAAATTCCAAGTTTTGCCTTTGAGATGTAATTTTTTCTAACTTAGAGGTTTGACATGTCAAATTTTGTAAATGTTATGTAATGAGGCCATGGGCCATTGTAACACATCTCAATATGTAAATTTCACTTGTTGGTATGCTTATATAGCTTAAGATCTTGTGTTTTGGACCAATTTCATGTTGGAGTTTGAGGCATGGGTGAAGCCTCAACAATTCTTGCTCATAACAGGAGTTTCAGCATCATTTCGAGGAGTTTCGGTCGACCGAAACTCTAGTTCTGTCGACCGATGGCCCAAAACGGCCTACCAAATCATGCAACCTTAAAAATGAGTGTTCATAAAGTATTCTATGAGTTTCAGTCGACCGAAACTCACACCACTTCTATTTCGGTCGACCGAAATAGCCCTCATTTGTGCAGCTCTTTAGTTTTGCTTCAGCACTGAAGTTCCAACTTCAAAAGGCCATTTCTCCTTCGTTTCTAATCCAAATGAGGTGATTCTTAAGCCTAAAATCAAGAATTTTGAGTCAAAATTCCAATGGTACCTATTCCGTTCACAGATTCCAAACACAATGGAGGTTATTCACGTTTTAGTGAAGTAGTGTCAGTTTTCACTTCAACTGCGAAAAGGGCAATTTGTTGGATTCTTGGCCAATGTTCTTAAAACCTCTTGGAATATCTTAAAATGATTAGATTAGGTTATATTCACCTTGTTTGACTTGTTTAGAGTCAAGTTCCTCTCTTTAATTGTGAATTAACCATTTTGCCCCTTTGATAACGAATTTTGTCCTTTTTGACCTTTGTTTCCGCTTTTGCTCTTTTTAAGTCCTGTGATCTCATGAAAGGTCACATCAGTGTCTTAGGAGTGATTCCTATCTCTTAAGACCTTGGTATATCATTTGCTTCCGCATTTTGGATCGTTATCGGATTAACTTTCAGTTCATCACTGTTGCTCCGGGTCGAATAAAACCTGGGTCGTTTATATTGGTATCAGAGCTCCTTGGTTCGAAAACCTTAGGACGACGGGTTTGGGGTGCATATCATGGTTGTGTTGCCATACTCTATGTATTTATTTGCTTCATGATAACATGTTTTGGTCTGATAACATGTTTATATGCTTATATGCTACATGTGGTATACCGTTTGTTTAGCATGATTTAAATCATATGTAAAGAGCATGACATATGATGTATGCTACATTTGATTTGTATATACATGATTGTTTTGCATATTTGGCAAGACTTGGGATTAGTCATTAGATGTTTGAATTAAGGTTGAGTCGTTTGGTGAGTTTTCACTTAGTGCAATGGTTGGTGTGTTTTGTTTGGTTTAGGCACTCTTTTTGAGGTTGTTGTTGTGACGACCCTGGTTTTAGGCTAGCGTGTCCTGTGATAAACCACAAGGATGATCCGATAACGGATCCGAATGCGGAAGCGAAAACAGAAAACAAGACTCTAAGAAGTCAAAGTGACCTTCCATGAGGTCGTGGAACTCAACAAGAACTGATGCGGAAACAAAAGATCCAAAAAATGATAAATAAGCCCCCAGGGGCAAAATAGTCATTCCTGAAAACTGTAGATTCGGGTGCCACCGAGCACACCGCTGGAAGGACAACGAAAAACTAACCAAGATGGACTCAAGAATCGCATGATTCGAAGTCCGGACGAAGGAGAAACGGCATGACGAAGAAAATGAGCACTTAAGGCAAAAAGGGAAAACTGGTAATTATCTAGAAATATTCGGGTGTAACCTAGCACTCCGTTGGATAGATGATGAAAAATTAATCAAGTTCAAAAAAAAAATTCACTTGAATCGGAGTACGGACGAAGGAGAAAAGCCCAAAAGAAAAATTGACGTCGCGGCGGCCTGACGAGGGGCCATGGCAGCCCCATGCGCATGCCCATGCGTGCGCCCATGCATGCCGTGCACGCTCTAGGTGCACCATGGCTGGCAGCAGCAGCCCATAAAGCTGCTGTGGGGTTATTTTTCAGAAAAATCCAGAACAGAGGCTGAATTTGGAGGCCTAAATGAATTTTTTTGCAAAAACACAAAGAACAAACCCACCTCAAAATTGAGTTTTCTACATGACACATGTAGAATTAAAAAAAAAATGCAATGTAGAATGCCCGAAATGCCCCTCCATGAAATCTGGTCATGAAGGTCCAAAAAGTTGCTAAAAGAAAACAGAAAAGCTGAAATTTACGATCGATATCCGGCACCAAGACGATATTTTCTGGAAAAACACGAAAAAGAAACCCCCCTCTAAAATCATGTTTTCTATTCAACCATGTTAAAAGAAGAAAATAAAACCATAGTGAAAAGTCTATAATGCCCTTAGATCAGAATATGCAAAAAAAGTGCGAAATGAATTCACAAGAGGCTCAAAACACAAACGATAAGGTTTTGCCTGGAAACGACCATCCACGCAAACGTAACTTACCTATTTGGACGTGCTACAATAGTCCAGGACTTAAAAATACCACCGACACAAAATCTGACCCCCCAATGGGCAAAAAGGAAAAATGAAACTTGGAATGAAAACTCGGAATCCAAAAATACAATACAGGGTCAAATGACCGTTTGGCCCTTGGCCACACTTCAAACATGATTTATAAGACCCTATGAAAGAATGAAAACAGAATTCCCACACCCGATGCAACTATGGTGAACCAATGACTTGCGATTTTTCAAGGTTTTCATAGCATTTCAAGAAATCAAAAGATACATAGGATATAATATAATGGTCATTGGCCTTCGGCCTCATCTCATACATATCAAATTCATTGAAAGGAGTGTACTTATGTACACATTACATACATGGAATCAAAGAATACAAATTTTACATATAAGTCTACAAAATGACATTTCCTGCTAACATTTACATGAAATGGAAACTTGAAAGCTACACAACATCCAAGGAATGCAAGGCATCATGAACCAAGTCTTCGTACCTGAAATATGCCCCAGTATCGTAGGGGTGAGTAACATAAAGCTACTCATAGGAGATGAGTATGCATTGACCTAGCATTTTACAAATTTATTACCTTAAGGTGAAACATGTGAAGGGTTCATGCCACCTAACGTCTATATTGAAATGAGATTCAGGGAGCATCCTAAGCTACCTTAGAGTGTTTCTAGCATAAATCACATCATCTATGCCATTTAAGCAATATAGAAGCACGTTATACAAAGTAACAAGAAATAGGTTCTTAAAGGTATTAACTTGCAATCTCGAATAGAGAAACAATTAAAGTGATCATGTCACCTAATGTCTATGTTCTAAATAAGTCTAAGGAATCATCCTAGGCAATGCTTAACAATCAAAACGCAAATTACAACTTCAATGCTGTAATGACCCACTCCACCACATGGTATGATATTGTCCACTTTGGGCCTGAGCCCTCATGATTTTGCTCTTGGGCTTCACCCCAAAAGGCCTCATACCAATTGGAGATGATGCACTTACATATAAGCACTTCACCTTTCCTCTACCCAGGCGATGTGGGACTTATGCACCTATAGCTCGCCAGTGTGGTAGCCTGACAGTGTCTTTCGCACCCGTCCACGGCACGCCCGCCCACAAGGTGATCACAATCCACCCCCCTTGGAGGCCCGACGTCCCCGTCGGCACACTTCTGGCTGGGTCAGGCTCTGATACTATTTGTAACAACACACTCTACCACATGGTATGATATTGTCCACTTTGGGCCTGAGCCCTCGTGGTTTTGCTCTTGGGCTTCACCCCAAAAGGCCTCATACTAATTGGAGATGATGCACTTACATATAAACACTTTACCTTTCCTCTACCCAGGCGATGTGGGACTTGTGCACTTGTAGCTCACCAGTGTGGTAGCCTGACAGTGTCTCTCGCACCCGCCCACAGCACACCTGTCCACAAAGGCATCACAAAGGGGGGGTGATTGTGGCGACCTTATGGGCAGGTGTGTGTGAGCGTGTGCAGGGGGCACCAGTAGGCTACCACACTGGGCGAGCTACAGATGCACAATCCCACATCGTCTGGGTGTGGATGGGGCAAGTGCTATATGTAGATTCAATACCCTTCTATGACATAATGCATTTTAAAGCCGTGATGGCCGTGAACCCATCAGAACTCTGTAGTTAAGCATGCTTAACTTGGAGTAGTACCAGGATGGGTGACCCCCTGGGAAGTCTCTGGTCTGGGTGAGCCAAAAGCGGACAAAATTGTGTCTCGCCAGGGTGAGGGTCGTTACAAATGGTATCAGAGCCTGACCCAGCCGGAAGTGTGATCAACGAGGACGTTGGGCCCCAAAGGAGGGGTGATTGTGGCGACCTTGTGGGCGGGTGTGTGTGAGGGTGTGCAGGGGGCACCAGTAGGCTACCACACTGGGCGAGCTACATGTGCACAATCCCACATCGTCTGGGTGTGGATGGGGCAAGTGCTATATGTAGTTTCAACACCCTTCTATGACACAATGCGTTTTAAAGCCGTGATGGCCGTGAACCCATCAGAACTCTGTAGTTAAGCGTGCTTAACTTGGAGTAGTACCAGGATGGGTAACCCCCTTGGAAGTCTCTGGTCTGGGTGAGCCAAAATGGGACAATATTGTGTCTGGCCAGGGTGAGGGTCGTTACAAATGCAATCTAACCACATAAAAGCATATTATACAAGGTAACAAAATACAATTTCTTAAAGCTATCAGCTTGAAATCTAAAGCACGAAAACAACAGAAGTGGGTCATGCCACCTAATGTCTATGTTATAAATGAATCAATAGGATCAATCCTGAGCTTTGATAAAACGTCAAAACACAATTTTCAATATCGATGCAATTTAACCAACATTGGAACTTCCAAAACAACGCATAAAGCACAATTTCGCAAAGTTAACATCATGTAACTTACAATGGAACAACAGATAAGAAACAACAAGTTACAACATCATCTAGTTATCAACTTGAAAATGAAAATGCGAAATCAAATAAAGTGGATACTTGGACGTCACGCCGGATCAAACCGACAATGTGGTTACTTTAAGGTTACTAGCCCATGGGTAACCTCCCTATGTGTGCACTAGACTATATAGAGGGACTATCCCCCGTACTAGAACCACGTCCTAGCCGTAGCCAAACAACGACATCCCCAAGTTTTCAAAATCAACAAGTTGTGCAACAACGTATATATCAGCATGTATATACAAGATAATCAACTATCTACCATGCACAACCAAATTTGGAAACCTATATAATACATGCTCTAAGTCCACAACTAATATGATATGATAGATGTTGAATCTTCAGTGTGTGATTCGTTACACGCTATGCATGAAAGATGTTAAATACGAGTGTGCAAATCATTACACAAGGCAACAATATATTCAATAAGGAAAACATATTCTCATGAGTATAAACATAGCAACTATGTTATCAATGCTCAAAACATAACCAAATGAATATACAACAAGTCCAAGTCCATGATTTGAATATAGAAACCACTTCTAAAACACAACTAGATCATGGAGTAAATTGATAGAATTTAAATAGAAAAACACAATTAAATTCTTTAGATTCCGATTCAATTCCAAATAACCTCAATTAAATACATGTTAAAGGACATGGCATGGTCATCACCTATATCCATTCTAAAACTCAATTAGGTTGTTGGAATAACAAAGTAGAACTTTAATTAAATCATGCTAATTTAAACCCCAAGGTTCTAAAACAACTTCTAATAGTCCCAAATTAATATATGTTAGTAAACAAGTAATGATCAATACAATTATCAAGTTAAAACCTTAATTAAGCTAAGGGAACCATTAAATAGATTTTAATTAATTCTTTTAATTAAAATCCCTAGATTTTCAAACTTAACCAAATGCTCTCAATTTAACATATCTTAGAGATATGCCAAGGACTAATGTAATATCACATCATAAGTTTATTTCATTTAATTTACAACCATGCAAATTAAACTTTCACTAAAGTTAAATATAAAATAGAAGTTGCAATTCTTATGCAATAAATCAAAATTTAATACATGTGAACAACCATACCAAAACTTAATTTTCTAGCATGCCACAATACAATTCCAAGTTGTATATCACCATGAGGATTAAATCTTAAACATGGAATGTAATTAAATAAAAGGTTTCAAGACCTAACTGAATATTCTAAATCAAATATATGTGAAGCTATATGGCATGTAAATCAAGAGTATCAAGTCGGAATTCAAATAGAGTGAATAGTGCACTCGGGGCAAATTAATTAATTTAATTAATTAATAATTACTAATTTTCAAAACACCTCCAATTACTTTCAAATTCAACTATGTTGGAGACCATGCTAAGGCCTAATTTAATATGCTAACACATATTGATTTGAAGCTAGTTAAGGCCTTGTGAATTAATCTTTCACCTAGTATAAATATTAAATAAAATCTTTAATAGTTACTCAAATGTTCTAATTTTAATACAGGACAATGAGCATATCAAGGGGCAATATAAAATAATGCTACATGTTTAAACCAAGTCATGAGCAACCGGGAAAATTAGATCCCGTACAAGAAAAATAAATAATAAAATCTCTAGATTTTATATTTAATCATGCAAACAAGTAGTATAAGCATCACAAGCATGTCATATAACAATAATTTAAACCTAGAACATCCCCTACCTCAATTTGAGATGAAAATCCCAAAGGCCCACCAAAATAAAAGTGCTCCGAATTCGACGATACCGAGAGGTTTTGTCGGGGACAACACCGTGAACAAGAATCCGCAAGAAACCCCATGAAAATCTCAACTTGACTCCAAACTCGAACTCAAAAAATCGTCGAAAATGGATTCTAATAAAGGCAAAAGGTAGAGCACGTCGAGGGAAGTAATAAATGCTAAGGTCGAAGGATTTTTACCAAGGAAAAGTGGACCAAAGGAGGAGTGCGAAAATAGAAGCCATGGCTGCTAGGAGATCCGGCCAAGAGAGGTGGGGAAGATGACCAAAATCTGATTTTTCACTTTAGGGCATCCTATTTATAGTAAGTCTCAAAAACTGCCCCGAAAGGGCCCCGCTGGGTCCGGAAAAGTGGATTATTGAACAAACGCGCTCAAACGGCAAAACTCTGTGAACAAAAAAGATTCAAAATGAGAAAATATGAACAACGGAAGAAACGGCGTAGAAAATTGAGTCCCGACCAGAAAGTTATGCCCCGAACAAGTTCAGCGGCAACCGGGTCCAGAAACTCTGAAACTGGAGAAAAATGACCAGAACGGAATTTTAAGAGTCTACGACTCGACGAAATGTGAAAATAAATCCCATACGAGGATCCAAGCTCCAGACGAGACATTTTGCAATAACTTTCGTTAATTGCACAATGACCCCTACAAAAAGGGTTAACTGCGAAACTGCTCCTGAATGAAAATATCTTCCAAAAGATATTTTCTTAGATACCCCTGAAATAAAATATCTTCAAAAGATATTTGCGAAAAACACCCCAAGAAATGAAAAAGATTCTAAAGAATTGTGCATCTATGACCCTATGGGCACTGGGAGTAACCAGAGTACTTTCTTGCAAAAGTAAAGATACGTATTTCGAGGAAACCACTCAAGATGAAGGTACGTGAAGTTAAAAACCAACTCCGAGCATGAGAAGTGAGGTTGTACCAAAAACTGACAACTGGAGATAAGACAGAATAGGGAAAAGGACAAAATAGCGCATAGTATCGAAAAACGAAAAATGTGAAAATGACTCAGTCCTCAAAGGAAGTTGTCAATCCATGGAAAAGAGTCTCGGGAACCAATTCCGAGCACTCGAGATGACACTAAGCGACATGAAACAGAGCTCAGAAAAGAAAATTAAACGAAAAAAATTCATTCGTAAAATTTCAGGAAAAAAGAAAGGAAGGCAAATGACCGGGTCGTTACAACATACCCTCCTTAAAGGAATTTCATCCCCGAAATTAGGAACATACCAGAGAGAACAGAATAATGACCGAACAAAAGTTCAAATCAAAGGACAGCTCACAATGCACTAAAGGACAAATCCTAAAGTATAAAGATTAACTGAAGGAACGCGAAACCTTGAACTGAGACAACACCCCATACGAATCGGCATGTTAACTCAACGTCGACTACCGAGAGAATCCCAAGACAACGAAACATTGAAACATGATAGAAGAAGAGAGTGACAAGGCAGTTTGAATAGTGACCAGAACCCGCCCACACTAACTCGTCAGCATGGTAGCATGACAGTATAAGGCACTAGTTCGTAACATGCCCCAGAAGGGAACTTTTCGATACAAATGACATCAATGTTAGAAACGATCATTACCAAAAGCTCTGTAGGAACCAGGCATCTACGAGAGTTGGGGTAGTTAATCCCAAAACTCTGACAACAACGACACTGGCACCATTACGCTTTAGGCCTTAGATCTAGAAGCCATGAAGGAAAAAGGAAATGAAACGATGTCTCCCTGGCCCACATCTCACTCCACCAGACAAGAATTGTGATTCTACACTCACATGAGCCTTACTTGCATCGATTGATAGAACAAACAAGAAGGTTCCCGACATGGGTCCTTACAGAATGAATTTCTCCTATCTAAAGAGGAAACTCGTGAAACAAGAATACATCCAAGGGATACGACAAATCCTAAGAGGCAATGCCAAAACCAGACATAAAAGTAAACAGCTAGCATGCATCATAGCAATGGACTATCTACTCAAGATGCCACATAAGCAAACATATCAAACAAAGATGCTTTTAAACACATAAGCATATAAGTACAGAAAACATGTCATCACACCGAGCATGTTATCAAACAAAGCACGTAAACATGTTATAATACCAAAACATTTTATCATAGGTATATAAATAAATCAAGGTACACCAACAAAAGCATGATATGCACCCAAAACCCGTCGTCCTAAGGTTTTCGAACCCGAACACTTTGATACCACCTGTGACGACCCTAATTTTTAGGCCAGCGTGTCCTCTGATGAACTGCAAGGATGATCTGATAACGGATCTGAATGCAGAAGCAAAAATAGAAAACAAGACTCTAAGAAGTCAAAGAGACCTTCTATGAGGTCGTGGAACTCAACAAGAACTAATGCGGAAGCAAAAGATCGAAAATATGACAAATAAGCCCCCAGGGACAAAATAGTCATTTCAAAAAAATATATATTCGGGTGCCACCGAGCACACCGCTGGAAGGACAATGAAAAACTAATCAAGATGGACTCAAGAATCTCATGATTCGAAATCCGGACGAAGGAGAAACGGCATAACAAAGAAAAACGAGCACTTAAGACAAAAAGGGCAAACTGGTAATTATCTATAAATATCCAGGTGTAACTGAGCACACCTTTGGATAGATGACGAAAAATTAATCAAGTTCAAAAAAAATTGACTTAAACCGGAGTCCGGACGAAGGAGAAAAGCCCAAAAGAATAATTGACGTCGCGGCGGCCCGACGAGGGGCCATGACAGCTCCATGCGCACGCCCATGCGCGCGCCCATGCACACCGCGCGCGTGCTAGGTGCACCATGGCTGGCAACAGCAGCCCATAAAGTTATTGTGGGGTTATTTTTCAGAAAAATCCAGATCAGAGGCTGAATTTGGAAGCTTAGATGAATTTTTTTGCAAAAACACAAAGAAGAAACCCTCCTCAAAATTGAGCTTTCTACATGACTCGTGGGAGAATTAAAAAGAAAAAAATGCAATGTAGAATGCCCGAAATGCCCCTCCAAGAAATCTGGTCACGGAGGTCCAAAAAGCTGCTAAAAAAAACAAAAAAACTGAACTTTACGATCGATTTCCGGCACCAAGACGACATTTTCTGGAAAAACACGAAAAAGAAACCCCCCTAAAATCATGTTTTCTATTCAACCATGTTAAAAGAAGAAAATAAAACCACAGTGAAAAGTCTATAATGCCCCTAGATCAGAATATGCAAAAAAAGTGCGAAATGAATTCACAAGAGGCTCAAAACACAAACGAAAAGGTTTTGCTCGGAAACGACCATGCATGCAAGCGTAACTTACCTATTTAGACATGCTACAACGGTCCACGACTTAAAAATACCACCGATACAAAATCCGACCCCCCAACGGGCAAAAAGGCAAAAATGGAACTTGGAATGAAAACTCGGAATCCAAAAATACAAAACGGGGTCAAATGACCGTTTGGCCCTTGGCCATACTTCAAACATGATTTATAAGACCCTATGAAAGAATGAAAACAGAATTCCCACACCCGATGCAACTATGGTGAACCAATGACTTGCGATTTTTCAAGGTTTTCATAGCATTTCAAGAAATCAAAAGATACATAGGATACAATATAATGGTCATTGGCCTTCGGCCTCATCTCATACATATCAACTTCATTGAAAGGAGTGCACTTGTGTACACATTACATACATGGAATCAAAGAATACAAATTTTACATATAAGTCTGCAAAATGACATTTCCTGCTAACATTTGCATGAAATGGAAACTTGAAAGCTACATGACATCCAAGGAATGTTAGGCATCATGAACCAAGTCTTCGTACCTAAAATATGCCCTAGTATCCTAGGGGTGAGTAACATAAAGCTACTCGTCGGAGATGAGCATGCATCGACCTAGCATTTTACAAATTTATCAGCTTAAGGTGAAACATGTTAAGGTGTTCATGCCACCTAACGTCTATATCGAAATGAGATTTAGGGAGCATCCTAAGCTACCTTAGAGTGTTTCTAGCATAAATCACATCATCTATGCCATTTAATCAATATGGAAGCACGTTATACAAAGCAGCAAGATATAGGTTCTTAGAGGTATTAACTTGCAATCTCGAATACAGAAACAACTAAAGTTATCATGTCACCTAACGTTTATGTGCTAAATAAGTCTAATAAGTCTAAGGAATCATCCTAGGTCATGCTGAACAATCAAAACACAAATTACAACTTCAATGCAATCTAACCACATAAAAGCATATTACATAAGGCAACAAAATACAATTTCTTAAAGCTATCAGCTTGAAATCTAAATCACGAAAACAACAGAAGTAGGTCATGCCACCTAACGTCTATGTTATAAATGAATCAATAGGATCAATCCTAAGCCTTGTTAGAATGTCAAAACACAATTTTCAATATCGATGCAATTTAACCAACATTGGAACTTCCAATATAACACATAAAGCACAATTTCACAAAGTTAACATCATGTAACTTAAAATGGAACGACAGATAAGAAATAACAAGTTACAACATCATCTAGTTATCAACTTAAAAATGAAATGCGAAATCAAATAAAGTGGATACTTGGACGTCACGCCGGATCAAACCGACAATGTGGTTACTTTAGGGTTACTAGCCCATGGGTAACCTCCCTATATGCGCACTAGACTATATAGAGGGACTATCCCCCGTACTAGAACCACGTCCTAGCCGTAGCCAAACAACGACATCCCCAAGTTTCCAAAATCAACAAGTTGTGCAACAACGTATATATCAGCATGCATATAAAAGATATTCAACTATCTACCATGCGCAACCAAATTTGCAAACCTATACAATACATGCTCTAAGTCCACAACTAATATGATATGATGGACGTCGAATCTTCAGTGTGTGATTCGTTACATGCTGTGCATGAAAGATGTTAAATACGAAGTGTGCAAATCATTACATAAGGCAACAATATATTCAATAAGGAAAACATATTCTCATGAGTATAAGCATAGCAACTATGTTTTCCAATGCTCAAAACATAACCAAATGAATATACAACAAGTCCAAGTCCATGATTTGAACATAGAAACCACTTCTAAAACACAACTAGATCATGGAGCAAATTGATAGAATTTAAATAGATAAACATAATTAAATTCTCTAGATTCCGATTCAATTCCAAATAACCTCAATTTAATACATGTTAAAGGACATGGCATGGTCATCACCTATATCCATTCTAAAACTCAATTAGGTTGTTGGAACAACAAAGTAGAACTTTAATTAAATCATGCTAATTTAAATCCCAAGGTTCTAAAACAACTTCTAATAGTCCCAAATTAATGTATGCTAGTAAACAAGTCATGATCAATACAATTATCAACCTTAATTAAGCTAAGGGAACCATTAAATAGATTTTAATTAATTCTTTTAATTAAAATCCCTAGATTTTCAAACTTAACCAAATGCTCTCAATTTAACATATCTTAGAGAATATGCCAAGGACTAATGTAATATCGCATTACAAGTTTATTTCATTCAATTTACGACCATGCGAATTAAAATTTAACTAAAATTAAATATAAAACAAAAGTTGCAATTCTCATGTAATAAATTTCAATAACATGTGAACAACCATACCAAAACTTAATTTTCTAGCATGCCACAATACAATTCCAAGTTGTATATCACCATGAGGATTAAATCTTAAACATGGAATTTAATTAAATAAAAGGTTTCAAAACCTAACCGAATATTCTAAATCAAATATATGTGAAGCTATATGGCATGTAAATCAAGAATATCAAGTCAGAATTCAAATAGAGTGAATAATGCACTTAGGGCAAATTAATTAATTAAATTAATTAATAATTACTAATTTTCAAAACACCTCCAATTACTTTAAAATTCAACTATGTTGGAGACCATGCTAAGGCCTAATTTAATATGCTAACACATATTGATTTCAAGGTAGTTAAGGCCATGTGAATTAATCTTTCACCTAAGATAAATATTAAATAAAATCTTTAATACTTATTTAAATGTTTCAATTTTAATACACAACAATGAGCATATAAAGGGGCAATATAAAATCATGCTATATGTTTAAACCAATTCATGAGCAACCGGGAAAATTAGATCCCGTACAAGAAAAATAAATAATAAAATCTCTAGATTTTATATTTGATCATGCAAACAAGTAGTATAAGCATCACAAGCATGTCATATAACAACAATTTTAACCTAGAACATCCCTTACCTCAATTTGAGATGAAAACCCAGAGGCCCACCAAAATTAAAGTGCTCCGAATTCGACGATACCGAGAAATTTTATCGGGGACAACACCGTGAACAAGAATCCACAAGAAGCCCCATGAAAATCTCAACTTGACTCCAAATCCGAACTCGAAAAATCGTCGGAAATGGATTTTAATAAGGGCAAAAGGTAGAGCACGTCGAAGGAAGCAATAAATGCTAAAGCCGAAGGATTTCTACCAAGGAAAAATGGACCAAAGGAGGAGAGCAAAAATGGAAGCCATGGCTGCCAGGAGATCTGGCCAAGAGAGGTGGGGAAGATGACCGAAATCTGATTTTTCACTTTAGGGCATCCTATTTATAGTAAGTCTCAAAAATTGCCCCGAAAAGGCCCCGTTGGGTCCGAAAAAGTGGATTTTTGAGCAAACGCACTCAAATGGCAAAACTCTATGAACAAAAAAGATTTAAAATGAGAAAATATGAACAACGGAAGAAATGACATCAAAAACTGAATCCCGAGCAGAAAGTTATGCCCCGAACAAGTTCGGCGGCAACTGGGTCCAGAAACTCTGAAACTGGAGAAAAACGACCAGAACGGAATTCTAAGAGTCCACGACTCGACGAAATGTGAAAATGAATCCCATACAAGGATCCAGGCTCTAGACGAGACATTTTGCAATAACTTTCGTTAATTGCACAATGACCCCTACAAAAAAGGTTAACTGCGAAACTGCCCTAGAATGAAAATATCTTCCAAAAGATATTTTCGTAGATACCCCTAAAATAAAATATCTTCAAAAGATATTTACAAAAAGCACCCCAAGAAATGAAAAAGATTCTAAAGAATTGTGCATCCATGCCCCTGTGGGCACCAGGAGCAACCAAAGTACTTTCTGGCAAAAGTAAAGATACATATTTTGAGAAAACCACTCAAGATGAAGGCACGTGAAGTCAAAAACCAACTCTGAGCATGAGAAGTGAGGTTGTGCCAAAAACTGACAAACGGAGATAAGACAGAATAGGGAAAAGGACGAAATAGCGTATAGTGTCGAAAAACGAAAAATGTGAAAATGACTCGGTCCTCAAAGGAAGTTGTCAATCCATGAAAAAGAGTCTCGAGAATCAATTCCGAGCACTCGAGATGACACTAAGCGACACGAAATAGAGCTCAGAAAAGAAAATTAAACGAAAAAAATTCATTCGTAAAATTTCAGGAAAAAAGAAAGGATGGGCAAATGACCTGGTCGTTACAGTTGGTGATCGTCCACATGGTTTTATAGTAGTATAGGTCATTGTTGGCCTAGCATTGTTTTTAAGGTAGGTGGTGAAACACATTTTGTTTAGGCTCTTGTGAGGTGAGTCATTTGGCGTTGCCGTAGTGATGGAATTGTTGGTTTTGAGCCATGATGAGGTTATGGACCTCTTTGGATCCTTAGTTGATTGGGATGATTCCTCTGGGATTGCTTTTTCATGGGTAGGTACGTTTGTGGGTGGGTGCTTGGCACTGTCATGCTGCCGTACTGGCTAGCTACAAGTATAGTTCGGATGGAATCAATGTTGGTTTTGTTTCGATAGGCATTGTCCTTTTGATCAATGGTGATGATGGTTGTTTTGGGGATCAGTCGTAGTGATTGATTTGGTTGTTGTTGGTATGGCTATAGTTGCCATTTTCTTTCAGCTTTCCTTGCGTGATGACGCATTTGGGATCAAGTCGATTGATTGATGTTTTAGATAGAGAGAGCATTGCACTATTAGTGTCACTTCTAGTGTCACCTCTAGATTTGAAGATAGATTGTTAGAGTCTTACTATTGTGGTAAGGGCTCGCGTTTATTTTGAGACAAGTTGTGTCGCATTGGTTTTTGGAGTCAATTTATGGCTAGGACTGGTCATTCCTTTTAGCTAGACATTCTAGGACACGATCTCTGTAGGGTTCATTGATGTATCATTTTATTTTATGCAGTTTCATTTACTACCATGTTAGTAGTATGATTTATGTTATTGCGATGCATGAGTAGGTGGAAATGTATCCACATTTGCTTTCTTGTTATGTGGCATTAGCATGCCTTTCTTATATGCTTAGAGATGCCACGTTGTTACTGCGCTTTAGTGACATGATTTTGTGCTCACATGGAGACGTGCTGCATGTACCCTTGATTTTTTCTATGCGGGTAGATTTGCTTTCTTAGTAGTTGCATTTCCTTATTATTTGCATGACTTTCATGTTTAGATTTCCCTTTGTTTCCTTCGGTCACACTTAGTGTGTGTATGGGTTTCAGTAAGGGCTTCGTTGTGAAATTCCTTATAGAGGAATTGCCACATTTGTTTTGTCTTGAGCTGTCCACTTCCCTAAAGTAGGAAGAATGCTCCATTTTCTTGTTTATCGTGTTGACACTTATGGGGGGGGGGGAGGAATAGGGTTTCTACTCTTTTCTTGGTTCATTTTAGGGACTTCATAAGGAGTGGGTCTCTTTTCTTCGTCATCTTGTGCACGGTTTTGGGTTGGCTGGTCCGTAAGGATCACCATTGTTGTCTTGAGTCCTTAGTGAGGATTTGGTTGATTTTGGTCAACTTACCTCCATGTAGGGGGTGAAGTCATTGATATTGTTGCCCTTCATTTCAGAGATGAAGTCTTGGTGTTGTCCTTCTTAGGACTGGTGGTTTTCTTTCCTTCGTATCTTCCCTTGGGGAGTTTTGCCATGGTTGTTGACGGGTTGTGGTGCTCAGAGTGAGTGGATTGGTGTGAGATCATTTTACGGGGACTTGTGTCCATATCATTGAGGATCTATTTGATTTGTGAGGTGAGCTCGATGCTCTTTTGAGAATGTCTTTTGGAGACTTGTTTCTGTATTAGAGACCTAGATGTGGTTGACTCTTAGGAGAAGTTTTGGAGGATTGTTATTGGATATGACTTGTTTGTGGAGTTTTCTTGTCCTAGTTATGACTAGGCGTAGTGTTGAGGAATTATAGTTCTAGTGGTTGTTGCTGGGTCGATGGAAATTGAGGAATTTTGATTTAGCTTGGTGTTTCCAAGCACGGTTTTGAGAGACTCATTTTTTGACCATAGTTGTCACAATTTTGATGTGTGTACCAGTGGTGGACTTGTATTTTTGGGATTTAGTTATCTATGATAGGGATTTTGATCCGATGTTTGATTACGGTGAGTAGTCTTATAGTTGATCTATTTCAGGATGATATCTGGGATTTTGGAGAACTATTTTTTTTTTCTTGTCAGGCTTTGGATTCGTGATTGATGTTGTTGATAGGAGTATTTTGAAACATTAGAGTTGTTAGTCTTGTTGTATTGAGGATTTAAGCGTAACGGTACCTATGGTATTATTGTCAAAGTTATGGGATTGGCCAGAATGGTCCAGCCGGATATCTTTGGACCATATCTCGACTCTCACAAAATGTCTGGTCTCCTTGGTGCTTTTGGTAATGATGATTCATGACACTGATGTCATTTGCATCGAGAGGTTTCATGGGTAGACCTAGTGTGGGTCAGGTTATGAATTGGTGCCTTATACAGTCATACTACCGTACAGGTTGTGTGCTGTGGGCGGGTACTAGTTGTCGTCGATGCTACCTTACTGATGAATAAGTGTGGGCGGGCACTAGGCATTGTCATTGCCACCACTCATTTGAGTACGTCATGGGCGGGTTTTGGTCGTTATTCATACTGCCATGTTGTCCTTGTTCAGTACCTTGACTTGATACATGATTATCTTGGTGTTCTTTTGGTGGTTATTTTTGGTTCCTTATGATGGTTTGTCAAGAGAGATGTTTACGGTTGTGGTCTTCCGTTCCTTTGATTGACCTTGGGTTCTGTGTGTGAGTTTCAACTTGTGGTGTGGCTGTATGGTCACTTTTCTTTTGAGAGGTTGTCCTGTTGTGAGCACGTGGGTGTAAATGACATTAGTTTCTACGTTGTCCTTCAGTTTTGGGATTGTTTTTGTGGCATTTTGTGTGGGATACTCGGAGATGTACTCCGTAGTTATCCCGGTTTCGCCTTTTGTTTTTTTGGGGCTGGATTTCGGGGACAAAATCCCTTTAAGGTGGGAAGGTTGTAATGACCCAGTCATTTTTCTTCCTTTTCTTTTTCTTAGATTTTCACGGATATTTTTTTTCCGTTGATCTTTTCATTTCTGAGTTTGGTTTCTTGTCACTTAGTGTCGTCTCAAGTGCTCTGGAATGGTTTCCGAAACTCTTTCCTTGGATTGACAACTTTCAACACTATTCCCTATTTCGTCTTTTTCCCGTTTACCATTTTTCTTTGCATAACCTCACTTTTTGTGCTCGGAATTGATTCTGATTTTGCATGCATTCATGATATTTAAATTCCATGACATTGGTATTTTTATTTTTGTAGAAAAGCATGCTAGTTGTTTACTTGTTTTATAAAGGGCATGGATGCATACTTTATTGTAATTATTCTTAATTTATGGGATTTTTGTGTAATTACATAAAGTAATCATTTTTCGTTTTAGGGGCCATTTTGCAATTTAATTTGGAAAATATTTTTAAAAACGATCTTTTTGCAAATTTTTGGA
This sequence comes from Cornus florida, assembly GCF_030987335.1. Classification (NCBI taxonomy): domain Eukaryota; kingdom Viridiplantae; phylum Streptophyta; class Magnoliopsida; order Cornales; family Cornaceae; genus Cornus; species Cornus florida. The sequence continues at coordinate 8,352,324 of NW_026775571.1, forward strand.
AAATGTGACAAGTGTCACATTCTCATGGAGCCACTTGTTGGCATTTGGGAGGAGTGACCTGGATGCATCATCTTATGACATTTGGAGGGTGGAGATTCACCCACTTGTTGGCCTAGGATTGGAGCACTTGTTGGCTTAGATGGTTGACAAGTGTAGGAAGGAGACTTGGATTTATGACAAGTGTAGGCTCACAAATTGGTCTTGTATTAGTGTGTGTGTGAGAGGTAGTGTAAGATCACATAATGAGTAGAGGATTTCTATTTCCTCCACTCACACTTAATCTCATTTGTAACATTGTCTTCTTTACCATAAACCCTAGCCACCATTACAGAAGCTTGATGCTTAGGCTTTAAACTTGATTTTTGAAGGCCTTCCATTCACCTTTGACTATAAACCTTGGGAGACAAAAGTTTCCTCTTGCTCTCCTCTTCAAAACCCTTGGTTTGTTTTCCATTTTGAGCTTGGTTGCTTGGGATTATAGAGATTCAATTCTCTATTGAGGTAGGGGGTGTTATAGTTTACTTTTCAAGAGATTTTAATTGTTTTTGTAATGGAATACAAGTGATATGCATGTTTTAATATTAATTTGAGAAATTAATGATTGTTGTAACTTGCATATAATTCACTTTTGACTTGGTATATGGCATGGCCTTCACTTGATCCTTGTTATATAGTTAATTGAAGCCATTTAAATGAGTTTTCAAATCTAGAGATTTAGATGAATTTAATTTGAATTAAATTCTATTTAATTGTACCATGCTTGTTTTCTATTTTTTGACTTAATATATGGCATAGCCATTACTTAGTTCTTGTTATATATTTATGTGGGATCAATTGAACAACTTTGAAAAATTAGAGATTTAATTAATTTAAATTAATTAAAATCTACATGATGATGTCTTGCTTATTTTGCTCTTTTGATTTGATATATGCAATGAGCATGCTATGTTGTTTAACATATATTAATTTGAGGTTATTGGGATTGATTTGAAATCTAGAGACTTTCCATGATTAGGTTAAAAATCTCTTAAAATGTAGTATTCTAATTACCTTGTGAGCATGCTACTAACTTTATGTATAATTAGTACTTGTGGCCTCTTAAAATGGTAATTGGACTTAACATGATATAGAGTATCATTGATTTGCAAAGCATCTTTAAATATATCTTGTGTAGGTATATAGCTTGTTAGAATATTATAATTGTTTACCTTGGAAGCTAGCTACTAAATTGAAGCTTATTTAGTGCTTATGGCTTAGGATGCTAAGGTGGCTCAATTGTTGTAAAATATTCTTGCTTTGTGTATAAATTGCATATTGAGGACGTGACTTGTCATATACTATTTAGACTTGAATTCTAGGACATGAATTGGGTGGATTCAACCTTACTTGTGCATGGAATATGGTAACTTGTATTTGATTTTGTATAAATTATGTGATGGCTAGGGTTTGGCTATAGTACGGAGACAAGAGTATTCTAAGTCATAAGTGCGCACTAGGTAGTACCCTGTGGGTCGTAATTAACCGAAAATACTTGCTTGGTCTAAAGACCGCATGTCCTAGTCTTTCCACTATTTGATTTCGCATTTAATTTCAAGTTGTTAATCATGGATTACTTGTAGCTTGAGAATTAATGCTTGCTTTGGATATTTGAATCCTATTTAGTATACTTGAACTTGAATACTTGCTCCATGAGTTTAAATTTCATTTAGAATGCTTGTGCCGTGTATACTCGCTTTAGGCGTATCTCTTTTTACTTAGTATGCTTGTGTCAGTATACTTGATTTATGAGATTTTCATATAAAATGCATACTTGTGTAAATATGCTTTGACATTACATGACTTGTCTTAATATGGTTTAGTATACTTGGAAATGTATGCTTGTATGTTGTATAACATGTTTTGACATTGGTTAGTATACTTGAGTATGTATACTTGTATGCCGTAGTTCATTTCAATTGCATGAGTAGCTTAGGATGCTCCCTGAGTCTAACCTTTGACATAGACGTTAGGTTGCACGACCCTTTTGAATTGTTTCATGTTGTTATAAAAATCTATAAAGAAATCGAGTCGATGCATGCTCATTCTCTACGAGTAAACTAGTTTACTCACCCCGAAGTTACTAGGGGATTTGTTCAGGTATAGGATTCAAGATTGGAGAATTGCTCTTACGTTGGGTGATTTGGAGAATTGAAGTTCCTTTTAAAAGTATTCTTGTTCACATACAAGTGTTAGCATGTTTAAGTCTCATTATTGATGTTGTAACACTTAGATGGGTTCAACATACCCTTTTTGCCTTATTGTATGTAAAGTGTACTTGGATACACTATTTGGAACCTATGTGATATGCATGATATGAGGCCAAGGGCCACAAACCTTTAAGTCTAAGTGTATGTATTTAAATTCCAAGTTTTGCCTTTGAGATGTAATTTTTTCTAACTTAGAGGTTTGACATGTCAAATTTTGTAAATGTTATGTAATGAGGCCATGGGCCATTGTAACACATCTCAATATGTAAATTTCACTTCTTAGCATACTTATATAACTTAAAATCTTGTGTTTTGGACCAATTTCATATTAGAGTTTGAGGCATGGGTGAAGCCTCAACAATTCTTGCTCATAACATGTAACGACCTAGTCATTTGCCTTCCTTTCCTTTTTCCTGAAATTTTACGAATGAATTTTTTTTGTTTAATTTTCCTTTCTGAGTTCTGTTTCGTGTCGCTTAGTGTCATCTCGAGTGCTCGGAATTGGTTCCCGAGACTCTTTTCCGTGGATTGACAACTTCCTTTGAGGACCGAGTCATTTTCACAATTTTCGTTTTTTGATACTATGCGGTATTTCGTCCTTTTCCCTATTCTGTCTTATCTCCGTTTGTCAGTTTTTGACACAACCTCACTTCTCATGCTCAGAGTTGGTTTTTGACTTCACGTGCCTTTATCTTGAGTGGTTTCCTCGAAATACGTAACTTTACTTATGCAAGAAAGTACTCTGGTTGCTCCCGGTGCCTATAGGGACATGGATGCACAATTCTTTAGAATCTTTTTCATTTCTTGGGGTGTTTTTCGTAAATATCTTTTAAAGATATTTTATTTCAGGGGTATCTAAGAAAATATCTTTTGGAAGATATTTTCATTCTGGGGTAGTTTCGCAGTTAACCCTTTTTGTAGGGGTCATTGTGAAATTAACGAAAGTTAGTACAAAATGTCTTGTTTTGAGCCTGGATCCTCGTACGGGATTCATTTTCACATTTCGTCGAGTTATGTACTCTTGGAATTTCCTCCTGGTCAATATTTTCCAGTTTCAGGGTTTTTGGCCTCGGTTTGCGCCAAACTTGTTTTGGGCATAACTTTCTACTCGGGACTCAGTTTTTGACAATGTTTCTTCTGTTGTTCATATTTATCATTTTAAATCTTTTTCGTTCACAAAGTTTTGCCATTTGAGTGTGTCTGCTCAAATTTTACTTTTTCAGACCCGACGGGGCCCGTTTGGGGCACTTTTTGAGATTTCTATAAAAGGGGGGTAAGATATTTCATTTTTCATCTTCTCCCCTCTTCATGCACGACCTAGAGCTCCCATGGCAGCCCAAGGGGTGCTGCCATCTTCTCTCTCCTCTTTTGGTTCATTTTTCCTTGATGGAAAGTCTTCAGCCTTAACGTTTGTTGTTCCCCTCGCCGTGGTCTACCTTTCCCCCTTATTAGAATTCAGTTTTGACCATTTCTTGAGTTTGGTTTTGAGGTCAAGTTATGATTTTGATAGGGCTTTCATGGGGGTTATGTTCACGGCGTTGTCCTCGACAAAACCTAGTAGTTTCGTCGGATTCAGAGCTGTTCCATTTTGATGGCATTTGAGATTTTTATCTCAAACTGAGGTAGGGGATGTTCTAGGTATAAATTCTTATTATATAGCATGCTTGTGATACTTATACTACTTGTTTGCATGATTAAATATAAAATCTAGAGATTTTATTATTTATTTTTCTTATATGGGATTTAATTTTCCTGTTTGCTCATGACTTGGTTTAAACATGTAGCATGATTTTATATTGCATTTTATTATTTAATTTTCTTGTACGGGATTTAATTTTCCTGGTTGCTCATGACTTGGTTTAAACATGTAGCATGATTTTATATTGCCCCTTGATATGCTCATTATCGTGTATAAAATTGGAACATTTGAACAAGTATTAAAGATTTAATTTAATATTTATTTTGAATAAAATAATAAATCATATGGCCTTAACTAGCTTAAAGTTAATATGTGTTAGCATATTAAATTAGGCCTTAGCATGCTCTCCAACATAGTTGAATTTGAAAGTGATTGGAGGTGTTTTGAAAATTAGTAATTATTAATTAATTTGATTAATTAATTTGCCCCGAGTGCACTATTCACTCTATTTGAATTCCGACTTGATATTCTTGATTTACATGCCATATAGCTTCACAAATATTTGATTTAGAATATTTGGTTAAGTTTTGAGATCTTTTATTTAATTAAATTCCATGTTTAAGATTTAATCCTCATGATGATATACAACTTGGAATTTAATTGTGGCATGCTAGAAAATTAAGCTTAGGTATAGTTGTTCATATATATTAAATTGGGATTAATTACATGAGAATTGCAACTTTTAATTTATATTTAACTTTAGTGATATGAGATTGGGCCGGAGGCTAATGACATGTATATTGTATTCTATGTACTTTTTAACTTCATGAAATATTGTGAAAATCTTGAAAAATCGCAAGTCATTGCTTCACCATGGTTGCATCGGGTGTGGGAATTCCATTCTCATTCTTTTATAGGGTCTCATAAATCATGTTTGAAGTGTGGTCAAGGACCAAACGGTTATTTGACCCCGTTTTGTATTTTTGGATTCTGAGTTTTCATTCCAAGTTCCATTTTTGCCTTTTTGCCTGTTGGGGGGTCGAATTTTGTATCGGTGGTATATTTAAGTCGTGGACCATTGTAACACGTCCAAATAGGTAAGTTATACTTGCATGCATGGTTGTTTCTGGGCAAAACCTTATCATTTGTGTTTTGAGCCTCTTGTGAATTCATTTCGCATTTTTTTTTGCATATTCTGATCTAGGGGTATTATGGACCTCTCATAGTGGTTTTATTTTCTTCTTTTAACATGGTTGAATTGAAAACATGATTTTAGGGGGGGTTTCTTTTCCGTGTTTTTCCAAAAAATGTCGTTTTGATATCAGAAATCGCTTACGAAATTCAGCTCTCAGTTTTCCAACTTAGCAGCTTTTTGGACCTCCATGACCAGATTTCATGGAGGGGCATTTTGGGCATTCTGTATTGCATTTTTTTTTAATTCTCTCGCGAGTCACATAGAAAATTTAATTTTGAGGGGGGTTTCTTCTTTGTGTTTTTCCAGAAAATTCATCTTCTAGCCGGTTTTTACTCTCAGTTGCAGACAGTCACTGTAACAACTTTTAACCCTCTTGTTCAGTTCTGATCTAGGGGCATTTTTGGGGATTTCAGAGTGAATTTTTTTCGAAATTGTCCATGAAGTCGGGTAGAAAACTCGATTTTAGGGGGGATTTCTTCTTCGTGTTTTTCCAAAAAAACTCGTCTTGACCTCCGTTTCAAGCCTCAGTTCTGGGCAGATAAAAAAAAAATATAGCCAAGGGCTGCCACTAGCCATGTCTTTGGGCGACGGCATACACGCCGGTGGGCTCGCGCGTGGGCGCCGTGTGCGCCATGGCCTTCGTCAGGCCGCCGCGACGTTTCAATTTCAAACCCTCGTTTCTCTCTCGTCCGGACTCCAAATCGAGTGAACTTTTTTTTGAACTTGACTAATTTTTTGCTATCTTTCCAATGGTGTACTCGGTTGCACCCGGTTCTTCCTAAATAATTACCAGTTTACCCTTTTTGCTTTAAGTGCTCATTTTTCTTCGTCATGCCGTTTCTCCTTCGTCCGGACTCCGAATCATGCGATTCTTGAGTCCATCTTGATTAATTTTTCGTTGTCCTTCTAGCGGTGTGCTTGGTGGCACCCGAATCTATAGTTTTCAAAAATAACTATTTTGCCCCTGGGAGCTTATTTGTCATATTTTCGATCTTTTGCTCTCGCATCAGTTCTTGTTGAGTTCTACAACCTTATGAAAGGTCACTTTGACTTCTTAGAGTCTTGTTTTCTGTTTTCGCTTCCGCATTCGGATCCGTTATCGGATCATCCTTACGGTTCATCACAGGACACGCTAACCTAAAAACCAGGGTCGTCACAGGTGGTATCAGAGCCTCCAGGTTCGAATACCTTGGACGACGGGTTTTCAGTGCATATCATGCTCATGTTGTTTTGCTTTGATATGTCATTTGTATCTTGATAACATGTCTTGTATGATAACATGTTCACATGTTCAGGTGTTTTGAGACATCTATCATTGGTTGGGCATGCTTTTGTGTATATATACTTCCTGATAACATATTCTGTGTCACTATCATGTTCTGGTGCGATAACATGTCTACGTGCTTCTTGATAACATGTTTGATTTGATAACATGCCTATTTGCTTATGTGGCAACTTGTTTACTACTTGTGTGAGTAGATAGTTATGCTATGTTGCATGCTACTTGTTTACTTTATGTCAGGTTTTTGCATTGTCTCTTAGGATCTGACGTATCCCTTAGATGCATTCTTATTTCATGAGTTTCTTCCTTGGATAGGAGAAATTCATTCTGTGAGGACCTATATAGGGAACCTTCTTGTCTATTCTGTTGGTTGATGCGAGTGAGGCTCATGTGAGCGTAGACGACTGCGATTCATTTCCTTTTCATTGTCTGGTGGGGTGAGACGTGGGCCAGGGAGGTACCGTTTCATTCCTTTTCATCGTGGCCTTTAGATCTAAGGCCTTAAGCGTAATGGTGCCAGTGTCATTGTTGTCAGAGTTTTGGGATTAGCTACCCCAACTCTCGCAAGTGTTTGGTTCCCGCAGTGCTTTTGGTAGTGATCATTTCTGACATTGATGTTATTTGTATCAAAAAGTTCCCTTCTAGGGCAGGATATGAACTAGTGCTTTATACCGTCATGCTACTTTACTGACGAGTAAATGTGGGCGGGTTCTGGTCACTGATCGTACTGTCTTATCACTCCTTTCTTTCATCGCGTTTTGACGTTTCGTTTTCTTAGGATTCTCTCGGTAGTTGATGTTGAGTTAACATGCTTGTTCGTATGAGGTGTTGTCTCAGCTCATGGTTTCGCGTTGCTTCAGTTGATCTTTAGACTTCACGATTTGTCCTTTAGTGCGTTGTGAGCTGTCCTTTGATTTGACCTTTTGTACGGTCATTATTATGTTCTCTCTAGTGTGTTCCTAATTTCGGGGATGAAATTCCTTTAAGGAGGGTAGGTTGTAACGACCCAGTCATTTGCGTTCCTTTCCTTTTTTCCTGAAATTTTACGAATGAATTTTTTTCGTTTAATTTTCTTTTCTGAGCTCTGTTTCATGTCGCTTAGTGTCATCTCAAGTGCTCAAAATTGGTTCCTTAGACTTTTTTCCGTGGATTGACAACTTCCTTTGAGGACCGAGTCATTTTCACATTTTTCGTTTTTCGACACTATGCGCTATTTCTTCCTTTTCCCTAATCTGTCTTATCTCCGTTTGTCAGTTTTTGGCACAACCTCACTTCTCATGCTCAAAGTTGGTTTTTGACTTCACGTGCCTTCATCTTGGGTGGTTTCTTCGAAATACGTATTTTTACTTTTGCAAAAAAATACTCTAGTTGCTCCCGGTGCCCACAGGGGCATGGATGCACAATTCTTTAGAATCTTTTTCATTTCTTGGGGTGTTTTTCGTAAATATCTTTTGAAGATATTTTATTTCAGGGGTATCTAAGAAAATATCTTTTGGAAGATATTTTCATTCTGGGGCAGTTTTGCAGTTAACCCTTTTTGTAAGGGTCATTGTGCAATTAACGAAAGTTATTGTAAAATGTCTTGTTTTGAGCCTGGATCCTCATATGGGATTCATTTTCACATTTCGTCAAGTTGTGTAATCTTGGAATTTCCTCCTGGTCGATGTTTGCCAGTTTTAGGGTTTCTGGCCTCGGTTTGCGCCAAACTTGTTTTGGGCATAACTTTCTGTTCAAAACTCAGTTTTGACGCCGTTTCTTCCGTTGTTCATATTTTATCATTTTGAATCTTTTTTGTTCACAAAGTTTTTCCGTTTGAGCTCGTCTGCTCAAATTTTACTTTTTCAGACCCAACGGGACCCGTTCGGGGCACTTTTTGAGATTTCTATAAAAGAGGGGTGAGATATTTCATTTTTCATCTTCTCCCCTCTTCATGCACGACTTGGAGCTCCCATGGCAGCCCAAGGGGTGCTGCCATCTTCTCTCTCCTTTTTTGGTTCACTTTTCCTTGATGGAAAGTCTTCGGCCTTAACGTTTGTTGTTCCCCTCGCCGTACTCTACCTTTCCCCCTTATTAGAATTTAGTTTTGACAATTTCTTGAGTTTGGTTTTGAGGTCAAGTTATGATTTTGATGGGGCTTTCATGGGGGTTATGTTCACGGCGTTGTCCCCAACAAAACCTAGTAGTTTCGTCGGATTCGGAGCTGTTCCATTTTGATGGCATTTGAGATTTTCATCTCAAATTGAGGTAGGGGATGTTCTAGGTTTAAATTCTTGTTATATATCATGCTTGTGATGTTTATACTACTTGTCTGCATGATTAAATATAAAATCTAGAGATTTTATTATTTATTTTTCTTGTACGGGGATATAATTTTCCCGGTTGCTCATGACTTGGTTTAAACATGTAGTATGATTTTATATTGCCCCTTGATATGTTCATTGTCGTGTATTAAAATTGGAACATTTGAACAAGTATTAAAGATTTTATTTAATATTTATCTTGAATAAAATATTAAATCATATGGCCTTAACTAGCTTAAAATCAATATGTGTTAGCATATTAAATTAGGCCTTAGCATGCTCTCCAACATAGTTGAATTTGAAAGTGATTGGAGGTGTTTTGAAAATTAGTAATTATTAATTAATTTGCCCCGAGTGCACTATTCACTCTATTTGAATACGACTTGATATTCTTGATTTACATGCCATATAGCTTCACATATATTTGATTCAGAATATTCGGTTAGGTTTTGAGACCTTTTATTTAATTAAATTTCATGTTTAAGATTTAATCCTCATGGTGATATACAACTTGGAATTTAATTATGGCATGCTAGAAAATTAAGTTTAGGTATAGTTGTTCACATATATTAAATTGGGATTAATTACATGAGAATTACAACTTTTAATTTATATTTAGCTTTAGTGAAAGGTTAAGTCAGATGTTCTTAAATTGAATGAAATAAACTTGTAATGTGATATTGCATTAGTCCTTGGCATATTCTCTAATATATGTTAAATTGAGAGCATTTGGTTAAGTTTGAAAATCTAGAGATTTTAATTAAAAGAATTAATTAAAATCTATTTTGTGGTCCCATTGGCTTAATTAAGATTTTAACTTGATATTTGTATTGGCCATGACTTGTTTACTAGTATATATTAATTGTGGACCATTTGAAGTTGCTTTAGAACCTTGGTAATTAAATTAGCATGATTTAATTAGAGTTTTACTTTGTTGTTCCAATAACCTAATAGAGTTTTAGAATGGATATAGGTGATGACCATGCCATGTTCTTTAATATGCATTAAGTTGAGGTTTTTTGTAATTGAATTAGAATCTAGGGAATTTAATTAATTAAATTCTATCGAATTGAGCCATGGATTTAATTATGTTTGAAAGTCGTTCCTATATCAAAATCCTGAACATGGACTTGTTGTATATTCATTTGGTTATGTTTTGAGCATTGGATAACATAGTTGCTATGTTTATACTCATGAGAATATGTTTTCCTTATTGAATATATTGTTGCCTTGTGTAATGATTTGCACATTTCGTATTTAACATCATTCATGCATAGCGTGTAACGAATCGCATACTGAAGATTCGACATTCATTACATCATATTAGTTATGGACTTAGAGCATGTATTGTATAGGTTTCCAAATTTGGTTGTGCTTGGTAGATAGTTGATTATCTTGCATATTTCTATTGATATATGCATTGTTGCACAACTTGTGGATTTTGGAAACTTGGGGATGTCGTTGTTTGGCTATGGCTAGGACGTGGTTCTAGTATGGGGGATAGTCCCTCTATGTAGTCTAGTGCCCACATAGGGAGGTTACCCATGGGCTAGTAACCCTAAAGTAACTATGTCGTCGGTCTGATCCGGCGTGATGTCCGAGTATCCACTTTGTTTAACTTCGCATTTCATTTTCAAGTTGATAACTAGATGATGTAGTAACTTGTTGTTTCTTATTTGTCATTCCATTTTAAGTTACAGGATGCTAACTTTGTGAAATTGTGCTTTATGCGTTATATTGGAAATTCCAACGTTGGTTAAATTGCATCGATATTGAAAATCGCATTTTGATTGTTCAGCATGGCCTAGGATGATTCCTTAGACTTATTTAGAACATAGACATTAGGTGACATGATCACTTTAGTTGTTTCTGTATTCGAGATTGCAAGTTAATACCTTTAAGAACCTATTTCTTGTTGCTTTGTATAACGTGCTTCCATATTGCTTAAATGGCATAGATGATGTGATTTATGCTAGAAACACTCTAAGGTAGCTTAGGATGCTCCCTGAGTCTCATTTCAATATAGACGTTAGGTGGCATGAACCCCTTTAACATGTTTCACCTTAAGGTGATAAATTTGTAAAATGTTAGGTCGGTGCATGCTCATCTCCTACGAGTAGCTTTATGTTACTCACCCCTACGATACTGGGGCATATTTCAGGTACAAAGACTTGGTTCGTGACGCCTAGCATTCCTTGGATGTCGTGTAGCTTTCAAGTTTCCATTTCATGCAAATGTTAGCATGAAATGTCATTTTGTAGACTTATATGTCAAAATATGTATATTTGATTCCATGTATGTAATGTGTACTTAAGTACACTCCTTTCAATGTATTTGATATGTATGAGATGAGGCCGGAGGCCAATGACATGTATATTGTATTCTATGTACTTTTTAACTTCATGAAATATTGTGAAAATCTTGAAAAATCGCAAGTCATTGTTTCACCATGGTTGCATCAGGTGTGGGAATTCCATTTTCATTCTTTCATAGGGTCTCATAAATCATGTTTGAAGTGTGGCCAAGGGCCAAATGGTCATTTGACCCCGTTTTGTATTTTTGGGTTTCGAGTTTTCATTCCAAGTTCCATTTTTGCCTTTTTGCCCGTTGGGGGGTCGGATTTTGTATCGGTGGTATATTTAAGTCGTGGACCATTGTAGTACGTCCAACTAGGTAACTTACATTTGCGTGCATGGCCGTTTCAGGGCAAAACCTTATCGTTTGTGTTTTGAGCCTCTTGTGAATTCATTTCGCATTTTTTTTGCATATTATGATCTAAGGGCATTATGGACCTTTCACGGTGGTTTTATTTTCTTCTTTCAACATGGTTGAATAGAAAACATGATTTTCACAGTGAGTTTTTTTCGATTCCGTCTGCGAGGTCGGGTAGAAAACTCAATTTTAGGGGGGGGTTTCTTCTTCGTGTTTTTCTAGAAAAACTCGTCTTGACCTCCATTTCAAGCCTCAGTTCTGGGCAGATCAAAAAAAATGTAGCAGCATGTAACGACCCGGATTTCTTAACCCGGTGCGTTAGTGATGAACCAGAAGTTGACCCGATAATGAACCCGAAATACGGAAGCGAAAAAAGCCAAATGACCTCAAGAGATGCACGTCATCCCTAAGGCCCCAAAATGACTCTCCATGAAGCCACGAAACTCAAATGAGCTAAGAAAATGAAGCAAGAATGCTTAACCCGAAAAGAGATGAACTAAGGGGAAAATGGTCATTTCTCACTGAAAAGGGTGCTACCGTGCACACCATTGGAAGGACAACGAAAAATGAACAAAATTAGATTCAAGAATCGTCTGATTCTGAGTCCGGGTAGAAAAGATATGAAATTCCAACACCCGATGTGAAAGTTATGAAGCAATGACTTAACATTTTCTAATATTTTCATAATAAACTTTGAAAACAAAAGTGCATAGAAAACGAGATACATGTCATTGGCCTCCGGCCTCATCTCATACATGTTAAATACATTGAAAAGAGTACACTTATGTACACTTTACATATACGAATCAACGAATACAAGTTTAAACAAATAGGGCTACAAAGAGGCATCTTATGCTAACACTTGCATAAAATAGAAACTTGGAAACTGTAAGCCATCCAAGGAGCAATGGAATCTTCAAATCCTGAGTCCTGTACCAGAAATATGCCCCAGTATCATAGGGGTGAGTAACATAAAGCTACTCGTAGGAGATGAGCATGCATCGACCTGGCATTTTACAATTTTATCACCTTATGGTGAAACATGTTAAAGGGGCTCATGCCACCTAACGTCTATGTCAAGATAAGACCCAAGGAGCATCCTAAGCTACCTAGACCATTTCTATCATAATCACATTGTTCATGCAATTCAAACAACATGGAAACATGTTATACAAGGCAACAAGATATAGATTCTCAAAGTCTTCAACTTGAAATCCAAAATACGAAAACAACAAGTGTGGGTCATGCCACCTAATGTCTATGTTCAAAATGAATCTATAAGGTCATTCCTAAACTACATTTGAACATCAAAATACAAATTATGATATCGATGCAATTTAACCAACAATGAAACTTCTAATACAACGTATGAAGCATGCTTTCACAAAGCTACATCTTAAACTTAAAATAGGAAATCAAATAAGGAACAATAAGTTACGATATCATCTAGTTATCAACTTGAAATAAAATACGAAATCAAACAAAGTGGATACTCGGACGTCACGCCGGATCAGACCGACAACATGGTTACTTTAGGGTTACTAGCCCATAGGTAACCTCCCTATGTGCGCACTAGACTATATAGAGGGACAATCCCCCGTACTAGAACCAAGTCCTAGCCGTAACCAAATAACAACATCCCCAAGTTTCCAAAATCAACAATTTGTGCAACAACGTATATATATCAACATGTATATACAAGATATCAACTATTTACCAAGCACAATCCAAATTTTGGAAACTTATACAATACATGCTCAAAATTCACAACTACTATGGCATGTAAGATGTCAAATACAAAGTGTACAATTCCTTGCACATAGCAGCAATATATTCAATAAGGAAAAACATATTCTCATGAATATAAAAGTAACAACTATATTATCCAATGCTCAAAAGTAATCAAGTGAACATACATCAAATCCAAATCCATAATTTAAATATTGAAACAACTTCCAAAATGCAATTAAATCCATGGAGTAATAAAGTAGAATTTAATTAAACATAAATAGTTAAATTCTCAAAATTTCAAGTTAATCCAAATAACCTTAATTTAATATATATTGAAAGACATGTCATGGTCATCATATATATAACATCAAATGACAAGTTAAGTAATTAAAACACTTAAAACAAAATTAATCATGCTAATTAATTAATTTCCTCTATATTTTTAAACAATTCCAAATGTCCTCAATTTAATCTATGTTAGAGACCATGCCAAGGCCTATTTAAATACCACATTACAACTTGATTTAATGCTTGATACAACCATGTGAATTAAACTTTCACTAAAGATAATATTAAATAAAAGTTGTAATTCTTAATCAAATGATCCAAATTTAATATATGTTAACTAACATATCTAAGCATAATTTCCTAGCATGTTACAATTCAAATCAAAGTTATACATCATCATAAATTTTAAATCTTATACAAAGAAATAAAAATTACTAACTTTCTAGATTTGATACAAGGCATACATATATGTTGTATAATCATGGCAAACACATAATACAACACACAAATAATCGTAAAACATTTCTTACCTCAATTGGAATGAAAATCCCAATTACCACCGAAATGAAACCGCCCCAAATTTTCGGTCCACAAAACAAATTTTTCAGCTTGCTACCTTCAACTTGTAAAATTCATAAAAAATTCAATTCTAACCCAAATTGAATGAATCCAAAGCCCAATGAAAGCTTAAACACTGTAATTTTATTATATCAATTTAGTTTAACAAAATATTTTCCGAATTGAAAGAGTTTTGACCCACAAATTTGAAACAAATTCTGCCCAGAAAACACATTTTCAGCCTGTAGCTTCCAACTTTGAAATTTCATGAAAAATTCATTTGACATTCAAATTGGGCAAACCTAATTTATTTTGGAAGTAAACATATGAGAGTGTAAAACTAGAAATTTAAGCCATGATCCAATATCAAAAGGTTAGTGAAATAAATCATCTAAAAATATGTTTTCCAGCTGCAATAAAAACATGGACAGTAGAGAGTTTCAGATTTTTAAAAAAAGTTAGAAACGCTCTAAAATCGTGAAAAAATTTTGAGTAGTGTAAAACCCATGGGGGAAGTTCCAGTAAAAATTTCAAAGCAATTAAAGCAACACAACTCCATATAAAAATTCATTTCCAGACAAAAAGGAAAAGCTTCAAATTTCCAACAACTAGCTTGCAACTTCAAAAATTCATAACTAATTCATTTTAAATCCAAATTACATGAAACCAAAACTAAATGAAAGCTAATTGAGTATATTTTCATATTCTATATTTAAGTTGACAAGATTAATTTTAAGTTAAAACAGTTTAAGGGAAAAATACAAGTCCTTCTTTTCCATGCATGTAAAACACTCAATAATGACATAAAAATACTTCAAAATAATAGATCAATACCTCACTAGAGAATTGAATCTCTAGATACCAAAGCAAAACTAGGAGTTAGGCTAGATCCTTCAAGGGTTTTGAAGAGGAGGATGAGGGGAACAAAAAGTATTCCAAGCTTTATGGTCTAAAGTAAGTGGAAGGGCCTCAAAGATCAAGGTCAATGCCTAAGGCTTCAAGCTCAATCCATGGAGTCTAGGGTTTTCTTATAAGGAAGAGAATGAAATAATGTGGTTAAGTGTGAGTGGAGGAAATAGAAATCCTCCACTCACTATGTGCTTTTACACCATGGTCAACACACACATCTATGGTCAATTGCACAAAAACCCTCCTTTAAAACCATAATCCCAAAGTGGCCCAAAGATATTTGCAAGACTAAATTGTGAACCTACACTTGTGACCAATCCATGGCTCCTTCCTAGGCTTAATCCTATACCTACACTTGTCAACCATCCAAACCAACAAGTGAACCAATCCTAGGCCAACAAGTGGGTGAATCCTCACCCTCCAAATGTCATCATCCAATGCATTAAAGTGTTTCCACACAAATGTCAACAAGTGGACCAATGAGAGTGGGACACTTGTCACACTTTTTAAAAATTGCAAAAAAGGTCCTTTTTGAAAATATCTTCCAAATTTAATTACAAAATGGTCCCTAAGATGAAAAATAATTACTTTATTTAATTACACTAAAAGCCCACAAGTTAAGAATAATTACACTAAAGTATGCATTAATGCCCCTATATGAAAGGAGTAAGCAATCAACATGCTTTTCTAGAAAAGTAAAAATACCACTATCATGGAAATCAAATATCATGAATGCATACAAAACTGAAATCAAATCCGAGCACAAAAAGTGAGGTTGTGCAAGGAAAAATGATAAACGAGAAAAAGACAAAATGTGAATAGTGTTCGGAAAAATAAAATATGAAAATGACACAATCCCCAAACGAAGTTGTCAATCCAAGGAAAAGAATCTCAGAAGTCATTCCAGAGCACTCGAGATGACATCAAGTGATGAAAAACCGAACCCAAAAAGGAAGAGACAACGGAAAAAAAATATCCGTTAAAATCTGAGAAAAAGAAAAGGAAGAAAAATGACTGGGTCATTACACAGCAGCCAAAGGCTGCCACCAGCCATGTCTTTGGGCGCCGGCATGCGCGCCGGTCGGCTCGCTCGTGGGTGTCGTGTGCGCTATGGCCTTCGTCGGGCCGCCGCGACGTCTCAACTTCAAACCCTCATTTCTCTCTCGTCCGGACTCCAAATCGAGTGAACTTTTTTTTGAACTTAACTAATTTTTCGCTATCTTTCCAACGGTGTACTCGGTTGCACCCAGTTCTTCCTAGATAATTATCAGTTTACCCTTTTTGCTTTAAGTGCTTGTTTTTTTTCGTCATGCCGTTTCTCCTTCGTCCGGACTCCGAATCATGCGATTCTTGAGTCCATCTTGATTAGTTTTTCGTTATCCTTCTAGCGGTGTGCTCGGTGGCACCCAAATCTATAGTTTTCAAAAATGACTATTTTGCCCCTGGGAGCTTATTTGTCATATTTTTGATCTTTTGCTCCCGCATCAATTCTTGTTAAGTTCCACGACCTCACAGAAGGTCACTTTGACTTCTTAGAGTCTTGTTTTCTGTTTTCGCTTCCGCATTCGGATCCATTTTTGAATCATCCTTACGGTTCATCACAGGACACGCTGGCCTAAAAACTAGGGTCGTCACATAACAGGAGTTTTAGAACCATTTCGAGGAGTTTCGGTCGACTAAAACTCTAGTTCGGTTGACCGATGGCCCAAAATGGCCTACTGAATCATGCAACCCTTAAAAATCACTGTTCATAAAGTATTCTATAAGTTTTGGTTAACCAAAATCACACCATTTCTATTTCAGTCGACCAAAATAGCCCTCATTTGCACAGCTCTTCTGTTTTGCTTCAGTACCTTTAGTTCTAACTTCAAAAGACCATTTCTCCTTCGTTTCTAATCCAAATGGGGTGATTTTTGAGCCTAAACTCAAGGATTTTGAGTTAGATTTCAAATGGTACCTATGCCATTCTCAGATTCTAAACAAAATGCATGTTATTCATGTTTTAGTGAAGTAGTGTCAGTTTTCACTTCAACCGGGAAAGGGCAATTTGTGGGATTCTTGGCCAATGTTCTTAAAACCTCTTGGAATGTCTTGAAATGATTAGATTGGGCTGTATTCACCTTGTTTGACTTTTTTAGAGTCAAGTTCCTCTCTTTAATTATGAATTGACCGTTTTGCCCCTTTGATAATGAATTTTGTCCTTTTTCACATTTGCTTCTGCTTTTGCTCTCTTTAAGTCCCGTGATCTCATGAAAGGTCACATTAGTGTCTTAGGAGTGATTCCTATCTCTTAAGACCTTCGTATATCATTTTCTTTCGCATTTCGGATCCGTTATCGGATTAACTTTTGGTTCATCACTCTTGCTCCAAGTCGAATAAAACCTGGGTCGTTACAACAAGCATGCTTCAAATACACCTCCTTGGTTTAGCCCTTGTTCGTGGCAAAAACCCCCAACTCTTTCTCTTTGTTTTCCTCTCAAAACTCTCTGCTCGTGAATAGGGTTTGTTTGTGACCCTATGCAGACGTATAATGTTATATTTATAGGCTTCTATACAAACCTAATTCTAGTTAACAGGGGAGACGGAAAAGACAAAGAAAAAGAAGATAATAAAATGTAAACTAAATATATGCATAAGTTAGCTATCTCAACCACGGAATTCCTTAAAACATAAAAACCTAATAGTGTATTATACATTATATAATAAACAATAATATATTAATTTAAGTATTAATAATTACCAACAATTAACCTAACCCTATATACATATATATACCCATATATACATGTATATACATCCATGGGTAAAACTGGACCCATTTAATCCCTTATCCAAGCCCAGCTCTATTTAAAATTAAAAACTACATTTAATTCAATTTAAACCTATGTTATCAATTAAACAAATAATGTAATTTAAACAATTAAAGAAAATCTATATAATCATACAATTCAATTAAACACATAAATCAATTAAACAATTAACCAATTAATCAAATAGCCAAATAAACACATAATGAATTTAAAATTGCAAGAAAACCGTAAAAGAAAATACCGAGACTATCCTTTTAAAATTAGGGGTATTACATGTAGCATGCTTAGATTATACTAAAAATATGATATTAAATTAGACCATCAATTATTGTATAACATATATTAATTTTGAAAATTTTTAATGAGTTTTGAAATCTAGAGATTTTAATTAAATAAATTAATTAAAATTTAATTAATTATTTTAGTGGCTTAATTAGACCTTTAATTTGATTTATGTGATAATCATGGAATGTTCCTTGATATATATTAATTTCATGTCATTTGAAACTATTTTGTAATTTAGAGAAATAAAATTAATCTTGTTTAATTAATTCCTATTTAATTATTTTATAGTTTAATTATGTTTTTGATGTTGTTCAAGGCTTATTATATTACATGCCATGGTAGTTGAAGACCTAGAGCATGTCTTGTGTTTTTCCAAAACTTGATTGTGCATGGTACTTGGTTAAGTGCATTTGATATATGTGTATATACGTTGTGCACAATTTGTTGATTTTGGAAAATTGGGGATGTCGTAAGAATGACTATGGCTAGGGCTCGGCTCTAGCATGAGGGATTTGAGAGCCCTCTACTTTATAGTGTGCCTAGGGGAAGGTACCCACAGGCTAGTAACCCAAAAGTGGCCTTATGTGTCCGGTCCTACTCTAGTGTGACATCCAAGTATCTATATAGTTGATTTCGTATTTTAAATTCCAACTTGATTACTTTGAGAATTTATATCTTAATATATTGTATTGGGTCTTCCAATGTTGTTTAAGTTGCTTAATAATTTTGGTTTACGATAAGAATGTTCTAATGTAGCTTAGGATAATCATATAGTCTCACTTTGAATATAGACATTAGTTGGCATGATCCACATGTATTGATTTATATCAACTTGTAAAAGCTTGTAAAACTTTAGGTTATACGCATGTTCATTTTCTACAAGTAACTTGTTTACTCACCCTCGTTTGGGACATTTTTCAGGTAAAGAACCATGTTTAGGTATGCACAATATCCTTGAACTTGCCTTGTAGCTTGATGAGTTTGGAACATATCATTTTATGCATTTGTTAGCATTATTTCGCTTTATTTCGGTTAATTATGTCAAAACTTGTAATTTCTATTTGGAACATGTAGAAGTACTTAAATGTATCCTTTGAGACCTATTTGACTTGTATGTAATGAGACCAAGGGCCAAATACCTCATGCTTTAGTTTTATGCTCTTTGACTATATGCTTAGATATGAAAAAAAAAAATTAAAAAAAAAATGCGAGGTTTTAACATGTCATTTTCAATCCGGGTTATGTAAAGTGTGCTTTAGCACACTCTTTAGAGCTCTTTTAATATATATGACGTGTGGTCAAGGGCTAAATGGTCTTTTAAATGCATCTATGGTATTTGATTTCAAATATTGTTTTAAAATGTCATTTTCCATGTTTTAGGGGTTTGGACATGTCATATTTTGCTTTGGGAGTATTTTGAGGTCGTAGACCATTGTAGCGCATTTACTTATGTATATTACGTTTTTAAGAATGCTCACTTTGCACAAAATATCACGGTTGCATGATATGGATGTTGTATGCTTCAAGATTTCCATTTAAAACCTATTTTCTTGCATTTTTGAGGTTTAATAGGTTGAATTTTGCATCAGGCAAATTTGGGGGTCTCGGACCATTCTCACACGCTGTAAAATACTTATTACGTTTGCATGCACAATCGTTTTTACACACAACTTCATATTTGGTCATTTGAACACTTGAAGCAAACTTGCATTTTTAGTTTTTTTGTCAAAACTGATCAAAAGGTCATTTTGGGGATTTCACATCAAAAATGAATTTTTCTTTCGGCATGATCAGCTAGGAGAAATTATTTTAAGGGGGTTTCTTCTTCGTATTTTTCAAAAAAAGGTCGTTTCGGGGTCCAAAACGATACCCGATTTTCGACTTTCTATCAAAATACCTGCTGTTAGAACACACACAGTGCCTACTCTCACACTGCTTGCGTGCGGCGCGAAGGGGCCGTGCTCGCGCGACGCACGAGTAGCACTCAGCAGCGACGACATCCATTCTTGTTTTGACATTTCTTTTTCGTCCGAATCCGAATAAGGTGATTCTTGAGTCTACTTTCATTAATTTTTTTCCTTCTATCCAATGGTGTGCTCGGTAGCACCCATAACTTTCTAAAAATTACCATTTTACCCCCAGGGCTAAACTTGTCCGTTTTTAAAACGTCGCTTCTGCACTTCGTTTACTTTTAAGTTCCATGGCTTTATGAGAAGTCATGCATGTGTCTTAGGGATGATGTACATCTCTCAAGACTTTGTTCCCGTGTGAAAATATCATTTTGTCCTTGGAGGCATACTTGGTCTATTTTTAGTCTTTTGCTTCTACTTTCGTTCTCGTTGAGTTCCGTGACCTCATGGAAGGTCACTTCGGTGTCTTAGAGACGTATTACATCTCTATAGACCTTCATTTTGTTTTCACTTTCGCATTTTGGATCCATTTTGAGTCATCTCATGGGTCATCACAAGAAGCACTGGGTTTGTAAAACCAGGGCTGTTACATCAATCAAGGTACCTATTATGTCACTAGACCTTTTTAATGTATAAAGATTGAATCTTTGAAAGAAATTTAGAGTTTTGAGTTAAACTTATTTGAGTTCCCTTTGACGTCATGAAGAGTGTTTTAATAAGTAAAAATTGAATCTTTGAATGAAATTACCTCAATCAAGTTACCTATTATGCCACTAGACCTTTTTAATATATAAATATTATTCCTTTGAAAGAAAATAAGTGTTTTGAGTTAAACTTATTCGAGTTCCCTATGAAGTCGCGACGAATGTTTTAATGAGTAAAGAATGAATCTTTCAATGAAAATATCTTAACCAAGGTACCTATTATATCACTAGACCTTTTTAATGTATAAAGATTAAATCTTTGAAAGAAAATGAGAGTTCTGAGTTAAACTTATTCAAGTTCCTTTTGATGTCACAAAGAGTGTTTCAATGAGTAAAGATTGAATCTTTAAAAGAAAATAGCACAATTAAGGTACCTTTTATGTCATTAGACCATTTTAATGTAAAAATATTGAATCTTTGAAAGAAAATGAGAGTTTTAAGTTAAACTTACACAGTTCCCTATGAAATTGTGAATAATTTTTTAATGAGTAAAGATTGAATCTTTGTATGAAAATACATCAATCAAAGTACCTTTTAAGTCACTAACCCTTTTTAATGTATAAAGTTTGAATCTCTGAAAGAAAATGAGAGTTTGGAGTTAAACTTACTAGAGTTCCCTTTGACATCACGAAGAGTATTTTAATAAATAAAGATTGAATCTTTGAAAGAAAATACCTCAATCAAGGTACCTTTTAAGCCACTGAACCTTTTTAATGTAAAAAGATTGAATCTTTGAAAGAATTGAGAGTTTTTAGTTAAACTTGTTCGAGTTTTCATCGAAGTCACAATGAGTTTTTTAGTGAATAAAGATCAAATCTTTGATTGAAAATACCTCAATCAAGGTACCAATTATGTCACTAGACCTTTTTAATGTATAAAGATTGAATCTTTAAAAGAAAATGAGCGTTTTGAGTTAAACTTATTCGAGTTCCGTTTGAAGTTGTAAAGAGTGTTTTAATGCGTAAAGATTGAATCTTTGTATGAAAATACCTCAATCAAGGTACCTTTTAAGTCACTAACCCTTTTTAGTGTATAAATTTTGAATCTTTGAAAGAAAATGAGTGTTTTGAGTTAAACTTATTCGAGTTCCCTTTGATGTCACGTAGAGTGTTTTAATGGGTAAAGATTGAATTTTTGAATGAAAATACTTCAATCAAGGTACCTTTTAAGTCGCTAGACCTTTTTACTGTAAAAAGACTTAATCTTTGAAAGTAAAAGAGAGTTTTTAGTGAAACTTATTCGAGTTTCTTTGAAGTCACAATGAATTTTTTAGTGAGTAAGATTAAATCTTTGAATGAAAATACCTCAATCAAGGTAACTATCATATCACTAGACTTTTTTAATGTATAAAGGTAGAATTTTTGAAAGAAAATGTGATCTCTAAGTTAAACTTATTCGAGTTCCTTATGAAGTCGTAAAGAGTGTTTTAATAAGTAATGACTAAATCTTTAAATGAAAATGACTCAATCAAGATACCTATTATGTCACTAGACCTTGTTAATGTATAAAGATTGAATCTTGGAAATAAAATGAGAGTTTTGAGTTAAACTTATTCGAGTTCCCTTAGACGTCTTGAAGAGTGCTTTAAGAGTAAAGATTGAATCTTTGAATAAAAATATCTTAATCATGGTATCTATTATGTCACTAGACCTTTTTAATGTATAAAGATTGAATCTTTGAAAGAAAATTAGAGTTCTAAGTTAAACTTATTCGAGTTCCCTTTGACGTCACGAAGAGTGTTTTAATGAGTAAAGATTGAATTTTTGAATGAAAATACCTCAATCAAGGTACCTATTATGTCACTAGACCTTTTTAATGTATAAAGATTACGAAAATGAGAGTTTTGAATTTAACTTATTCGAGTTCCCTATGAAGTCGTGAAAAGTGTTTTAAAAAGTAAAGCATGCATCTTTCTATGAAAATAACTCAATCAAGGTACCTTTTAAGTCACTAGCCATTTTTAATATATAAAGTTTCAATCTTCAAAAGAAAATAAGTGTTTTGAGTTAAACTTATTAGAGTTCCCTTTGACGTCACCAAGAGTTTTTTAATTTGTAAAGATTGAATCTTTGAATTAAAATATCTCAATCAAGGTACCCTTTAAGTCACTAGACCTTTTTAATGTAAAATGATTGAATCTCTAAAAGAAAATGAGAATTTTTAGTTAAACTTATTTGAGTTTCTTTGATATCATAACGAATTTATTAGTGAGTAAAGATTAAATCTTTGAATGAAAAAACTCAATTAGGATACCTCTTATGTCACTAGACCTTTTTAATGTATAAAGATTGAATCTTTGAAAGAAAATGAGAGTTTTGAGATAAACTTATTCGAGTTCCCTATGAAGTTGTGAAGAGTGTTTAATTAAGTAAAGATTGAACTTTGAATGAAATGACCTCAATTAAGGTGCCTATTATGTCACTAGAACATTTTAATGTATAAAGATAATCTTTGATAGAAAATGAGAGTTTTAAGTAAACTTATTCGAGTTCCCTTTGGCGTCACGAAAAGTGTTTTAATGAGTAAATATTCAATCTTTGTATGAAAATACCTCAATCAAGGTACCTCTTATGCCACTAGACAATTTTAATCTATAAAGATTGAATCTTTGAAATAAAATGAGTGTTTGGAGTTAAATTTATTTGAGTTCCCTATGAAGTCGCGAAGAGTATTTTAATAAGTAAAGATTGAATATTTGTATAAAAATACCTCAATCAAGGTACCGTTTAAGTAACTAGCCTTTTTTGATATATAAAGTTTGAATCTTTGAAAGAAAATGCAAATTTTGAGTTAAACTTATTAGAGTTCCCTTTCACGTTACAAAGAGTGTTTTAATTAGTAAAGATTGAATCTTTGAATAAAAATATCTCAATAAAGGTACCTTTTAAGTCACTCGACTTTTTAATGTAAAATGATTGAATCTTTGAAAGAAGATGAGAGTTTTTAGTCAAACTTATTGGAGTTTCTTTGAAGTCACAACGAGTTTTTTAGTGAGTAAAGATTGAATCTTTGAATAAAAAAACCTCAATTAGGGTGCTTCTTATGTCACTAGACTTTTTTAATGTATAAAATTGAATCTTTGGAATCAAATGAGAGTTTTGAGGTAAACCTATTCGAGTTCCCTATGAAGTTGTGAAGAGTGTTTAATTAAGTAAAGATTGAATCTTTAAATCAAATGACCTCAATTAAGGTACCTATTATGTCAGTAGAACTTTTTAATGTATAAAGATTGAATCTTTGATAGAAAATGAGAGTTTTTAGTAAACTTATTTGAGTTCCCATTGAGGAGTGTTTTAATGAGTAAGGATTGAATTTTTGAATGAAAATACTTCAATAAAGGTCCCTCTTATGTCACTAGACATTTTTAATGTATAAAGATTGAATCTTTGAAAGAAAATGAGAGTTTGGTGTTAAACTTATTCGAGTTCCCTATGAAGTCTTGAAGAGTGTTTTAACAAGTAAATATTGAATCTTTGTATGAAAATACCTCAATAAAGGTACCTTTTAAGTAACTAGCCCTTTTTAATATATAAAGTTTGATCCTTTGAAAGAAAATGAGAATTTTGAGTTCAACTTATTAGAGTTCCTTTTGACGTCACTAAGAGTATTTTAATTAGTGAAGATTGAATGTTTAAATGAAGATATCTCAATCAAGGTACCTTTTAAGTCACTAGACCTTTTTAATGTAAAATGATTAAATCTTTGAAAGAAAATGAGAGTTTTTAGTTAAACTTATTCGAGTTTTCATTGAAGTCACAACGAGTTTTTTAGTGAGTAAAGATTGAATCTTTGAATGAAAAAACTTCAATTAAGGTAGATCTTTTGTCACTAGACCTTTTTATTGTATAAAGACTTAATCTTTGAAAGAAAATGAGAGTTTTGAATTAAACTTATTCGAGTTCCCAATGACGTTGGGAAAAGTGTTTTAATGTGTAAAGATTGAATCTTTGGATGAAATGACCACAATCAGGGTACCTATTATGTCACAAGAACTTTTTAATGTATAGAGATTAAATCTTTGATAGAAAATGAGATTTTTGAGCAAACTTATTCGTGTCCCTTTGATGTCACGAAAAGTGTTCTAATGAGTAACGATTGAATCTTTTAATGAAAATACCTCAATCAAGGTACATATTACGTCACTAGACATTTTTAATATATAAAAATTGAATCTTTGAAAGAAAATGAGAGTTTGGAGTTAAACTAATTCGAATTCCCTATGAAGTCGCGAATAGTGTTTTAATGAGTAAAG
Source organism: Cornus florida (assembly GCF_030987335.1). Taxonomy (NCBI): domain Eukaryota; kingdom Viridiplantae; phylum Streptophyta; class Magnoliopsida; order Cornales; family Cornaceae; genus Cornus; species Cornus florida. Next base: position 8,377,145 of record NW_026775571.1, read on the forward strand.
ATTGAATCTTTACATGAAAATACCTAAATCAAGGTACCTTTTAAATCACTAACCCTTTTTAATGTATAAAGTTTAAATCTTTGAAAGAAAATGTGTGTTTTGAGTTAAACTTATTCGAATTCCATTTGACGTCACGGAAACTGTTTCAATGAGTAAAGATTGAATTCTTGATCGAAACTACCTCAATCATGGTACCTTTTAAGTCGCTAGACCATTTTAATGTACAAAGATTAAATCTTTGAAAGAAAATGAGAGTTTTGAGTTAAACTTATTCGAGTTCCCTGTGAAGTCGCGAAGAGTGTTTTAATGAGTAAAGATTGAATCTTTGAATGAAAATACCCCAACCACGGTGCCTATTATGTCACTAGTCCTCTTTAATGTATAAAGATTGAATCTTTGAAAGAAAATAAAAATTCTGAGTTAAACTTATTTGAGTTTCTTTTGGCGTCACGAAAAGTGTTTTAATGAGTAAAGATTGAATCTTTTTTTTTTTTCTTAATTGGTATTCAAACACACATACCTCCACCAAGTCTTGAACCCTTAACCTCCCTTTAGAAAGTAGGAGCCTAATACCACTAGGCCACTGGACCATTAGTAAGGAAGACGATAATGAAAATACCCCATTCAAGGTACCTATTATGCCACTAGACATTTTTAATGCATAAAAGATTGAATCTTTGAATGAAAATGAGAGTATAGTTAAACCTATTCAAAATTTTTTTTAAAGTCACAATGTGTTTTTACTGAGTAAAGATTGAATCTTTGAATGAAAATACCTCAATCAAGGTACCTATTATGTCACTAGACTTTTTTAAAGTACAAAGATTGAATCTTTGAAAGAAAATGAGAGTTTTGAGTTAAACTTATTCGAGTTCCCAATGAAGTTACGAAGAATGTTTTAATGAGTAAAGATTGAATCTTTGAATGAAATGACCTCAATCAAGGTACCTATTATGTCACTAGATCTTTTTAATGTATAAAGATTGAATCTTTTAAAAAAAATGAGAGTTTTGAGCAAACCGTATTTAAGTTCCCTATGAAGTCGCGAAGACTGTTTTAATGAGTAAAGATTGAATCTTTGAATAAAAATACCTCAATCAAGGTACATATTATATCACTAGACCTTTTTAATGTATGAAGATTAAATCTTTGAAAGAAAATAACAGTTTTGATTTAATCTTATTTGAGCTCCCTATGAAGTCGCGAAGATGATAAGCGCCGAATATTGTATATTCAAGCGCCCTAAATTGCATTAGTAAAGTCCGTTGCATGTTAATTTATGTAGATTATCTTCATTTCTATGTTTTTATGCATTTTCAGGTTCCTTGGCCCAAAAGGAGCAAAAATAAGGTGTTGTGGATTTTTGATCAACAATGTGCTCAAAAGCTGAATTTCAGCCAGCAGTGGAACTCGATTTTGATTGCCACTTTTGACCAAGAAATATCAAGATCTGGACTTCCATTATAAAATGGAATATTTAGAGCTCTGAATTAGCTTTCTAAATCTTCAAACAGTTTGTCATTCGGAGCTTGGCGCAGAGAGTTATGGCCTTGTTACCAGAGGTGCACAGAACTGCCTGGCAGCAATGAAATTCTGCCTTGATCTTCATTTTTGACCAACTATTCTTGAGAATTGGATCTCCACCAAAACATGAAGTATTTAAATCTCTTAATTATCTTTCCAAATCTTCAAACAGTTCATCATTCAGAGTTTGGAGCGCAAAGTTATGGCCATTTCACCAAAGTAGGTCTGGGCGGGGCAAGTGAAGCATGGAGCTTTTTACACTAAATTCGAGTGCTCGAATTTTGGGCAGATTGTTGTTCAGGAATAGCCCATTTCAGCCACTTGCACTCTACATTTACCAACTTTGGATTTCCCTATTGATGAGGTGGTTGAGGATGTCTTTTGGGGGAGAGAGAGAGGCCTTATCTATAAAAGAGAAGAGAAGGGAGGCCACATAAAAAATTCATTAAGCTACATTTTGCAAGATAGAGGAGAGGGAAGAGAGCAAGAAAAGAGAGGAGTTCTTCAAGCAAAGGAAGGAGCACGAAAATGGAGTCTTGGATGGAGCTTCTTCCTTCTTCTAGCTTAGCAATGGGTAACTAACTCTTTCTCTAGGGAGGTGATGAAGTCCCTCCCTTGTAAGCATGTCCTAGGGTAGTCTATATTGGGGGATTGCAATGTATATTTATGGTCTTTTTCATAGCTAAGAGCACTTCATTTGGTGTAATGAATGTTTATATATGTATGGATGATTTCTTCAAGCTCATTATCTTATGTTAGGTGATGTCTTGTATTAATCTTTTTGCTTGAGTTTACATGGTGAGAATGGAAACAAGGTTATGAAATGATTTAATGGCATGTTGATAGGTGAATTTGATAGACCATTGCTTAGGAAATCCTTTGATGGTGTATGCTTAATCTCTAGCTCCACGTGCTTCATCATTTTGTCAAGAATTTGATAGTCTTTCATTTAAGTAAACGTGTATAAGCTACACCTTAGTTAGGTAGTCTAAACATGTTTACCCTTTTGATGGATTATACTTGTTTGAGACCTAATGTACCTCTTGATTACTTACATGGCAACTATGTGTTGCCATGTTGTTCTTGACCATCATATGTTGTTTTTCTCCTAATTTAGGTCTAATCTAGCATGTGTATAGGGATGGAGGCGGATTCACTTCCTTAGTCTTCTTTACTCGTCTTTCATCTCTTAAATTCTTGTAAGTTTTTCATTAATGCATATTTCAATTCATAGTATAAGTGACAAACAATCAACAACTCTTTATTACACTTCATCATCCTAAGAATGATTCTAGACATTTAGGTTGCCATAGACTAGCGCAGTCCCAGTGGTTCGACTTACCCGACCAATAGCCCTATTTTACAACGATTCGTGCTATTGCGAAGGTTGATGTATAGTTGATCAACCGATCAATTTTTGGCGCCGTTGCCGGGGACTTGCAAACGGTTTAGCAACCAATGTTTAGGGTTAAATTTAGTTTGATTGTGCATATTATGTTTTGTGCATATTTTTCGTGTGGTTTAACCATTTTCGTGTTGTAAGATTCTAGGGACTCAAATCTTGCCGTGGGAACGCTAGCAAAGCGTAAGTCTAGAGGACCCCAGGTAAGTTTCTTGACCTTTTAGTTTCACATTGTAAGATATCGTGCATGTGTTAAGCTTAGAAGTAGTTAATTTATTTGCAAGCCCTTGTTGAGGCTATATTATTGTTTTAATTCTGTGTATAAGCATTGGTCCTTATTGTGGCCATTTATTTTCTGTCTTGATAATTGAGGAGAAAGGGAACATCGTATGTGGAGTTGTGGATAATGAATTGCTTTGTTGATTATATGCTGTGCTGTTGATGTTCGATCGTAGGTCACTCTCTCTACCCACAATCGATTCACCTATTGATATCAATTCTCTTGAAAGAACTCTTAGAATAAACCTTAGGGAATCTACTCTTACAAGGGATCTTGAAACTGAATTTAATACAATGGGAGATAATATAGGAAATCTGGGGAATGAAAGGGCTGAAATTCCTAATATCGAGCCAATGACTCTTAGAGATCATTTCATCCCTACCACCTATGCTTCTCCTTCTTGCATAGTAATGCCAAACATCGATGCAGCTGAATATGAGATCAAATCAATCACCATCCAAATGATTCCATCATTTCATGGCTTTCATAATGAAGATCCATATAAGCATCTTGATGAGTTCCTTGAAATCTGTTCGACCATCCGGTTGAGAGGTTTTCCGGACAATGCACTCCATCTCCATCTTTTCCCATTCTCCCTAAAGGATAGGGCAAAATATTGGTTGAACTCCCTCGCTCCCAATTCCATTACTTCTTGAGCTCAATTGCAACAAGAATTCCTTAAGAAGTATTATCCGGTGAGTAAAACCAACCAAATGAGGCGTTCCATTCTAAGTTTTTCTCAAATTGATGGAGAACAACTCCATGAGACTTGGAAAAGGCTACAAGATCTTCTTCGGAAATGTCCTCATCATTTGATCCCAAAATGGCAATTAGTGCAAGCTTTCTATGCCGGCTTGACCGAAACCCATAAATTCATGGTTGATTCTTCTTGTGGTGGGATGTTCATGTCCAAGAATGCGGATGAGGCTTGGACCCTACTTGAGAATTTAAGCGAAAATTCACTTCAACATAATTCTCGTAGGGCTCCGGCCTAAACTAATGCAAAGAACACCAACCTTTCTAAACCAAAATCTATAAGGGAGGAATCATCTCAAGTGGATGCCATAGCTCATAAATTCTACCAATTGATGGCACCACATCTTCCTCCTTCATTGTCTCAAAATTCGGCAAGTTCGGTTTGTGCTTCATGTAATAGTCTATTTCATCTCTCGGAAGATTGCCCCACACCGGAGCAATTTCCCAATCCCAACCAAGAGCAAGCTAATGCCATGTTCTCAAGGCCCTGGCATAACCCGTATTCCAATACATATAATCCAGGTTGGAGGGACCATCCGAATTTTTCGTGGAGGCAACAAGCCCCACAAAATTCCCAACTTCAAAATCAAGGGCCTCAAAATCAGCCCTCTTCTCAATATCAAGGTAGGCCTTTACAAGCCTCTTCAAGCTACTAACCTCCATACAACCCAAATGTCTCCACTCAACCTCCTGTGAATCCAATTGATGAGATAGTGGCTGCAAACAAGCAAATGATGGAATCATTAAATATGCAAATGATGGAATCATTAAACAAGCAAATCATGGATTCCAACAAGCATCTCTTTACATCCTTGCAACCTACTCTCCAAATGGTTCACTCCCATACTCAATCCATAGCTAGGCTCGAAAATTAAATGGGACAAATAGCTAACCAAGTGAACCAACTTCTTAAAAAAGACAAGGGTAAGCTTCCCGCTCAACCATTTGAAAATCCTAGAGGAATGCATGTGATTGATGAAACCCCTCCTCTGAGTGGGCCAACTCATGAACAAGTTCAAGCTATCACCACCCTTTGGAGTGGTAGAGTGGTTAACAACAAGGTTGATAGAGACACAAGTGAGAAAAACCCTCCTTTGAAAAATCCAAATTCAAGCTCTTCAAGTCCAAATTCAAGCTCTTCTTGTCCAAATACCATTCACGGAAAACCCACTCATGTCACCCCAAATGTGGAAACTTCTCATGAGCCAAAAGCTCCGTTTCCTCAACGTCTCCAAGAGTCGACACATTTTGGGAATAAGAATTGCAAAATTCAAGACATGTGGGAAGTTTTCAAGCAAGTAAAGATCAATCTTCCTCTCTTGGATGCTATCAAGCAAATTCCTCCCTATGCAAAATTCCTTAAGGATTTGTGCACTCAAAAGCGTACTTCCAGAAGTCATTTACCAAAGAAAGTGAGGTTAACTGAAAATATTAGTGCGATCATTCAGCACAGCACTCCTCCGAAGTATAAGGATCCGGGTGCCCCCACAATCTCTTGTGTAATTGGTGACAACAAAATCGAGAGGGCCCTCCTTAACTTAGGAGCTAGTGTGAATTTGATTCCATATTCGGTTTACCTACAACTTGGTTTGGGAGATCTTAAACCAACTCCGATAGTATTGCAACTTGCTGATAGATCTATTAAGCAACCACGGGGAATCATTGAAGATGTTATCATAAAGGTGGATAGGTTCTACTTCCCAGTAGACTTCGTGGTTCTTGATACGGAACCAGTCCACGATCCAAGAAAACACATTCCCATAATTCTCGGACGTCCTTTTCTAGCTACAGCTAATGCTTCTATTAACTGTAGAACCAGATTGATGGATATCTCTTTTGGGAATATGAATGTTAAGCTCAATATTTTCAATGTTGTGCATCTTTCTCTGGATGAGAGTGAGTGTTTTGTAATCACTATTGCTGATGAACTCATTGAAAATCCAATTCCACCTCCTTCAACGGAGGATCCCCTACAAGCTTGCTTGGTCCACTCTGATTTTGAGGATTTTGATGAGGAAAAATCCATTCGGGAAGTCAACTCCTTGCTTGATATTCCATCACCATTTTCCTCTCCTTTATGGGAAGCACCAAATCCATCTCTATCTTGGGATTGTCCATCTCCTTCCATTTCTTCACCAGAGTTACCTCAACATTTTGAAGGTGAACCACCGGACAAGGGTAAGGAGAATGTTGGCAAGTTGCTGGAAATTCTTCCAATCATTCCGGCCCAATCTAGAATCATTGTCCATGATACTCAACCTATGAACAAACCATTTGAGTACAATGAGGTATATGAATTGGAGATTGCAAATATGAAAGGTCATGATCCTCCCATTGTTAGTCAAGACAATGACATTCAACGAGCCTCTATAATCTCGAACAAGCAACACCTTTGCTTAAATCTAAAAATAAAAGAAGTAAGATTAAAAGCGATGCTCAAATCCTCTAAGGCCAAACTTGTTTCTCTTCGGAAGGATCAAATTCCCTCACCATTCATTGATCCAAGTTTGAGACCATATGAAGGAGGCAAGTTGCATACGGAGCGTTAAGGATCCATCTCTCCAATGGATCCCGATCCTGGTTTGTCTAGCTATCGACATTAAATTTACCAAAGCAAGGGAAGAAATTCTTTCGATGTTCCAAGCTTCCCTACCTTCTCAAATTGCTCGTGCCTTGAAATTTTCTGGGAAATGGTTAAGAAAAGCCAAAAATTTAATTTTTCTGGAAATCTCTTCAGTCGTGTTCCAAAATTTTAGACTGGCTTCTTAGACCTTCTCAACTCTAATTTTCATTCCCGGAAGTTTCCATTGTTTTCTAGCAATTTCACCGCATCTTGGGAATGCTACTCATGTGCATAATGTCTCATTTTTAATGCATTTTTGAAATTTTTTCCCAAATTCCATCCATGCATTGAAATTCTTGCACCGTTTAAAATTTTTCCATGCATTTGCAATGTTTGAAAAATTTTCAATATTCTCCATGCATTAGAGAAAAATTGCAAACTGTGAACAATTTTCAAAATTTTCCATGCATTGGATTAAAATGAAGTTGCAAAGTTTTTTTTTGAAAAAAAAAAAAAAAAAAAAAATTCCATGCATTTGAGATGATGTGCAATTTCAATTTTTCCCTCCTTGCATTAGAATGGATTGAAGTTCAAAAGTTTGAGAATTTCCCATGCATTAGAAAAAAGTTGAAAAGTTTTCAAAATTTTTCTAAAAATCCATCCATGCATTGGATTGGAATAATGTGCAAAGTTTCAAATTTTCCATGCATGGCTTGAATTTAGGACTGACATGCAAATTTTCAAAAATTCTCTATGCATGAAAATTTCATTTTTGCAAATTCCATCCAGTTTGCATAAGGTTGCAATGTTTTGAAGCTTGAAAATTTTATTGTTGAGATTTCCATCCAATTTGAATAATGTTGCTATGTTGCATAATGTTCCTCACTTTACAACTTCCATCTCAATGTTGCATAAGTCTATTTCAATGCGTCAATAGCCTGCTCACTGCCTCCAGTTTGAGAGCTCTAGCACCCATTTAGAGTGCTCGAAAGTTCTAGCACCCATTCCGAGTGCTCAACATTTCATCCCACAATCCTCCTCATTTCCCCGAGCTTACTGATCCAATTTTGAGCACTCGAATTGGCATTTCGAGTGCTCGACATTCCTACCACATCTTGGCCAATCTCACTGCCCAGAGCTCGAGCACTCCAGCTCCCATTTAGAGTGCTCGAGCCTAACCAACATCTCACCAAACCAACCCTCACCTTCTCTCTCTCGGCAACTTCACTCTCACCACCCAACTTTTTTCCTCTCTCTCTCTTAACCCAAGCAACCACAATGCATGAATCACCATGCATCCAACCGAGTCACAAACCAACTTCCCTCTCCACCTCGCAATCCTCATACAACCCAAGCAACTTAACCACACACCATGCATGCATCCGACCATGTAGGTGCCACCACAAACCAATCTCGGCTACCACAAACTTCACTCTCTCGGCATCTTGCATGCACCATCAACTTCCACCACCTCAACCCACAAACTAACCTCTCGGCAACCCCTCATCATCCTCAACCACCCAGCCACCAACAAACCTCCACCAACTAACCAACCTCCCACCCTCACCACTCAACACTCAACACTTCACATCTCGGCTTCCCAACATCCCGCCACCCTTCATACTTAACCAACTCCACACCATCATCCTCACCATCCCAACCTCACCCCCTCATGCACACCATCATCTCTCGGCAACATCAACCCACCAACCCAACTCATCAACCCACCTTCCTCCTTGCTCGAGCCTAACCAACATCTCACCTCACAAACCAACTTCCCTCTCCACCATGCAATCCTTATGCAACCCAAGCAACCCACACCTCATTTCCCTCAGCTTCCAACACCAACCCCACCCTCTTGGCATCTTGCATGCACCATCAACTTCCACCACCTCAACCCACAAACTAACCTCTCGGCAACCCCTCATCATCCTCAACCATGCATGCCTTCCACGGCCACCCTCCCAACACAATCCCAACCATTCACATCAACACCATGCACACACCAACCAAACCGACCACCACCCCAACCTTCACCCCTCTCTCATTCACCAACCAACCCTCACACAAGCCTTCTCTCTCTCGGTATCTACACACACCAACACCCTGCAACCCCCATGCATGCCCCTCTCGGCATCCTCTATTTTCCCAACCATCCAACCAACCTCACCAAACTTCCTCATCTCACCCCACCATGCATGCCACCATCTCTCTCTCGACACCTTCACTCCCTAACTACCCACCACCCTTCACACTCAATCAACCCTATCCTCAATTCCTCCACAACACCCTCATGTATGCCATTAAAAAAAAAAAAAAAGTGGCACACTTTTGGCATTCTTTTGCTATCCATTTTAAACTTGTGGCTAATGTCTGCATTTGTGTTTTGTTTGGATTTTTATCTTGCACTACAATTCAGGTTAGTGTTTTTAATTCTATTTTGATTTTTCTTAAGAGCCTATGCTTTTACATGTGTATATTAGTTGTGTTTTGCTAGGTCTTCATATCCAAGTTTGGGAGAAGCACTTGCACATTCACATAGATGGAAACCTTTGCCTTCCTCACTACGCTTGGTATTATTGTTCTTTAACCCTCTATGTTCTTATTTTCATTTACTTGTCTTCTCATGTTGAGGACAATGTGACATTCAAGTTTGGGGGTGCATTTATGCATTTTTGGTTTTGCATTTTTGCTAAGCAATGATATTGTAATTTGAAACCTGTTGGAGATGAAGCATATGTTTAATACCTTGTGTATAGAAGCAATTGTGACATTTTTGAAAATAAAGAAAAATTTGAGTTGAAATGATCATGTAGATTCAAATTAGTCTGTATAAGTGTCTCAATTAGATTCTCGCTGGATTTGACACTCTTTTAAGCTTCACAATGCACAGATGCACATTGGAAACTTAACTGTGAGGCATGCAACTTGATTGACCTTGATCTTGGCCTAGTTAATCTGATTTGATGAACCTAATGGATGAATACTTTTGGCATGAATCTTTAAAAAAAAAAAAAAAAAAAAAAAAAACTGAGAAGGAAAGAAAATAATGACCAGCTGACGTTCATAGCCTTTCCAACTCGAGCTATTAAGCCCTAGGAGTGTCTCTACACTTAACATCCTAAAGCCGTCTGGTTTGGGAAATGTTGGCCTAACGCTTGCTACAGGAGTTGGTTAAAAAGCTTAAAGGACTTAAACATTGCACAGTCATTCAAAAAAAATTATAATAAGCATGGTTCGTTGGAGTTCGTAGCCTTTCCAACTTGAGCTATTAAGCCCTAGGAGTGTCTCTACACTTAACACCCTAAAGCCATCTAATTTGGGAGTTGTTGGCCTAACGCTTGCTACATAGGTTGGTTAGAAAGCTTAAGGGACTTCAGCATTGCACAACCATTCTATGTTTCGCTTATGAGTTACAATAAATTGTCAACAAGCAACAAAAGTTGTCTTGTAAATAAAATCATGCCTTAGGGACCTCATTTAAAGGGGAATTCAATGATTCGAAAACTTGTGCTTGGAAATTGGAAAAGAAAGTAAAAGCCGCATGTTGAGAATCCAATTCACTTTCACTGAAGCTAGAGTTGATTTCCATTCAAGAGATGATAATTGAGTTATTTATATAGCCTATGATGTTGATACATGGATGTTGAAATGTGTTTAGTATCAATGCTTCATTTATGCAAGGTAGTCTTCCCAATTACCCCATCTCCAGCTCTTTTTCTGTTTCAAGTTATTTTTTGAGCAATGTATATATCTAATTTTACCATGGATGATATTTTTGTAGTAGCATGCCCATGGTTGTCTTTTCATTAAGTTTTTCACTGTAGTTTTGCTAAGGGACTAGCAAAATGTAAGTTTGGGGGTGTGATAAGCGCCGAATATTGTATATTCAAGCGCCCTAAATTACATTAGTAAAGTCCGTTGTATGTTAATTTATGTAGATTATCTTCATTTCTATGTTTTTATGCATTTTCAGGTTCCTTGGCCCAAAAGGAGCAAAAATAAGGTGTTGTGGATTTTTGATCAACAATGTGCTCAAAAGCTGAATTTCAGGCAGCAATGGAACTCGATTTTGATTGCCACTTTTGACCCAGAAAGCTCGAGATTTGGACTTCCATTATAAGATAGCATATTTAGAGCTCTGAATGAGATTTCTAAATCTTCAAATGGTTTGTCATTCGGAGCTCGGAGCAGAGAGTTATGGCCTTGTTACCAGAGGTGCGCAGAACTGCCTGGCAGCAATGAAATTCTGCCTTGATCTTCATTTTCGACCAACCATTCTTGAGAATTGGATCTCCACCAAAACATGAAGCATTTAAATCTCTGAATTAGCTTTCCAAATCCTCAAACGGTTCATCATTCGGAGTTTGGAGTACAAAGTTATGGCCATTTCACCAAAGTAGGTCTGGGCGGAGCAAGTGAAGCATGGAGCTTTTTACACTAAATTCGAGTGCTCGAGGCCTTGCTTCGAGTGCTCGAATTTTGGGCAGATTGTTGTTCGGGAATAGCCCATTTCAGCCACTTGCACTCTACATTTACCAACTTTGGATTTCCCTATTGATGAGGTGGTTGAGGATGTCTTTTGGGGGAGAGAGAGAGGCCTTATCTATAAAAGAGAAGAGAAGGGAGGCCACACAAAAAATTCATTAAGCTACATTTTGCAAGATAGAGGAGAGGGAAGAGAGCAAGAAAAGAGAGGAGTTCTTAAAGCAAAGGAAGGAGCACGAAAATAGAGTCTTGGATGGAGCTTCTTCCTTCTTCTAGCTTAGCAATGGGTAACTAACTCTTTCTCTAGGGAGGTGATGAAGTCCCTCCCTTGTAAGCATGTCCTAGGGTAGTCTATATTGGGGGATTGCAATGTATATTTATGGTTTTTTTCATAGCTAAGAGCACTTCATTTGGTGTAATGAATGTTTATATATGTATGGATGATTTCTTCAAGCTCATTATCTTATGTTAGGTGATGTCTTGTATTAATCTTTTTGCTTGAGTTAATGGAAACAAGGTTATGAAATGATTTAATGGCATGTTGATAGGTGACTTTGATAGACCATTGCTTAGGAAATCCTTTGATGGTGTATGCTTAATCTCTAGCTCCATGTGCTTCATCATTTTGTCAAGAATTTGATAGTCTTTCATTTAAGTAAACGTGTATAAGCTACACCTTAGTTAGGTAGTCTAAACATGTTTACCCTTTTGATGGATTATACTTGTTTGAGACCTAATGTACCTCTTAATTACTTACATGGCAACTATGTGTTGCCATGTAGTTCTTGACCATCATATGTTGTTTTTCCCCTAATTTAGGTCTAATCTAGCATGTGTATAGGGATGGAGGCGGATTCACTTCCTTAGTCTTCTTTACTCGTCTTTCATCTCTTAAATTCTTGCAAGTTTTTCATTAATGCATATTTCAATTCATAGTACAAGTGACAAACAATCAACAACTCTTTATTACACCTCATCATCCTAAGAATGATTCTAGACATTTAGGTTGCCATAGACTAGCGTAGTCCCAGTGGTTCGACTTACCCGACTAATAGCCCTATTTTACAATGATTCGTGCTATTGCGAAGGTTGATGTATAGTTGATCAACTGATCAGAAGAGTGTTTCAAGGAGTAAATATTGAATCTTTGTTTGAAAATGAGAGTTTAAAGTTTAAATAAAATGAGAGTTTGGAGTTTAACTTATTACAGTTCCCTTCAACGTCATGAAGAGTGTTTTAATGAGTAAAAACTGAATCTTTGAATGAAAATACCACAATCAAGGTACCTTTTAAGTCATTAGACCTTTTTAATGTAAAAAGATTGAATCTTTGAGCATAAATGAGAGATTTTAGTTAAACTTATTCGAGTTTCTTTTGTAGTTACAATGAGTTTTTTAGTGAGTAAAGATTGATTTTTTGAATTAAAATACCTCAATGAAGGTACATCTTATGTCAGTAGGCTTTTTAATGTATAAAGATTGAATCTTTCAAAGAAAATGAGAGTTTTAAATTAAACTTATTCGAGTTCCTTATGAAGTTGCAAAGAGTGTTCTAATGAGTAAAGATTGAATCTTTGAATGAAATAACCTCAATCAGGGTACCTAGTATATCGCTAGACCTTTTTAATTTATAAAGATAGAATATTTGAAAGAAAATCAGTGTTTTATGTTAAACTTATTCGAGTTTCCTATGAAGTCACGAAGAGTATTTTTTTGAGTAAAGATTTAATCTTTGATTGAAAATACCACAATCAAGGTACCTTTTAAGTAACTAGACCTTTTTAATGTATAAAGATTGAATTGTTGAAAGAAAATCATAATTTTGAATTAAACTTATTCGAGTTTCCTTTGACGTCACGAAGAGTGTTTTAATGACTAAAAATTGAATCTTTGAATGAAAATACCTCAATCAAGGTACCTATTATGTCACTAAACCTTTTTAATGTATAAAGATTTAATTTTTGAAAGAAAATGCGAGTTTTGACTTAAACTTATTCGAGTTCCCTTTAAAGTCACGAATAGTGTTTTAATGAATAAAAATTGAATCTTTGAAAAAAAACTGAGTGTTTTGATTTAAACTTATTCAAGTTCCAAATGAAGTCGCGTAAAGTGTTTTAATGAGTAAAGAATGAATTTTTCAATGAAAATACCACAATCAAGGTACCTTTTATTTCACTAGAACTTTTTAATGTATAAAGTTTGAATCTTTGAAAGAAAATAAAACTTTTGAGGTAAACTTATTCGAATTCCCTGACGTCATGAAGAGTGCTTTAATGAGTAAAGATTGAATCTTTGAATGAAAATACCTCAATCAAGGTACCTATTATGTCACTTGACCTTTTTAATGTGTAAAAATTGAATATTTGAAAAAAAATAAGAGTTTTGAGTTAACCTTATTCGAATTCCCTATGAAGTCGCAAAAAAGTTTTTTAATGAGTAAAGATTGAATCTTTGTTTGAAAATACCACAATTAAGGTACCTTTTATATCACTAACACTTTTTAATGTATAAAGTTTGAATCTTTGAAAGAAAAAGAGAGTTTTGAGTTAAACTTGTTAGTGTTCGCTTTAACGTGATGAAGAATGTTTTACTGAAGAAAGATTGAATCTTTGAATGAAAATACCTCAGTAAAGGTAACTGTTAAGTCACTAAACCATTTTAACATAAAAAGATTGAATCTTTAAAAGAAAATGAGAGTTTTTAGTTAAACATATTCGAGTTTTCATTGAAGTCAGAATGAGTTTATTAGTAGGTAAAGATTGAATCTCTGAATGAAAATACCTCAATCAAGGTGCCTATTATGTTACTAGACCTTTTTAATGTTTAAAAATTGAATCTTTGAAAGAAAATGAGAGTTTTGAGTTCAAATTATTCGAGTTACCTATGAAGTTGCGAAGAGTGTTTTAATGAGTAAAGATTAAATCTTGTATAAAAATATCTCAATCAAGGTACCTTTTAAGTCACTAACCCTTTTTAATGTATAAAGTTTGATTCTTTGAAAGAAATTGAGGGTTTTGAATTAAACTTATTCGAGTTCCTTTTGACGTCACGAAGAGTGTTTTAATGAGTAAAGATTGAATCTTTAAATGAAAATACCTCAATCAAGGTACCTTTTAAGTCACTAGACCTTTTTAATGTATGAAGATTGAATCTTTGAAAGAAAAAGTGAGTTTTAAATTAAACTTATTCGAGTTCCCTTTGACGTCATGAAGGGTGTTTTAATGAGTAAAGATTGAATCTTTAAATAAAAATACCTCAATCAAGGTACCTATTATGTCACTAGACCTTTCAATGTATAAAGATTGAATCTTTGTATTAAGATACCTCAATCAAGGTAACTTTTAAGTCACTAACCCTTTTTAATGTATAAAGTTTGAATCATTGAACATAAATGAGGGTTTTGAGTTAAACTTATTCGAGTTCTCTTTGACGTCACGTAAAACGTTTTAATGAGTAACGATTGAATGTTTGAATGAAAATATCTTAATAAAGGTACCTATTATGTCACTAGAAAATGAGAGTTTTTAGATAAACTTATTCGAGTTTTCTCTAAAGTCACATTGAATTTTTTTGCAACGACCCGGTCATTTACCTCCCTTTCATTTTTCCTGAAATATTATAAATGAAATTTTTTCGTTTAATTTTCCTTTCTAAACTCTGTTTCTTATCGCTTAGTGTCGTCTCGAGTGCTTGGAAATGATTTATGAGACTCTTTTTCGTGGATTGACAACTTTCTTTTAGGATCGAGTCATTTCTGCATTTTTACTTTTTAGACACTATGCGCTATTTCGTCCTTTTCCCTTTTCTGTCTTATCTCTGTTTGTCACTTGTTTGGAAAAACCTCACTTTTCGTGCTCGGAGTTATTTTTTGACTTCACGTACCTTCATCTTCAGTGGTTTTCTCGAAATACGTATCTTTACTTTTGCAAGAAAGTACTCTAGTTGCTCCCGGAGTCCACAGGGGTATGGATGCACAATTCTTCAGAATCTTTTTCATTTCTTGGGATATTTTTCATAAATATCTTTTGAAGATATTTTATTTCGGGGCTATCTAAGAAAATATCTTTTGGAAGATATTTTCATTCTGGGGCAGTTTCGAAGTTAACCCTTTTTGTATGGGCCATTGTGTAATTAACGAAAGTTATTGCAAAATGTCTCGTCTGGAGCCTGGATCCATATACGGGATTCATTTTCACATTTCGTCAAGTCGTGAACTCTTAGAATTTCGTTCTGATCGTTTTTCTCCAGTTTCAGAGTATTTGGACCCGGTTGCTGCCGAACTTGTTCGGGGCATAACTTTCTGCTTGGGACTTGGTTTTTGACGCCGTTTCTTCCATTATTCATATTTTATTATTCTAAATCTTTTTCATTCATCAAGTTTTGCCATTTGAGTGTGTTTACTCAAATTCCACATTTCCAGACCCGGTAGGGCCCGTTCGGGGCACTTTTTGAGATTTCTTTAAAAGGGGGTAGAAATATTTTATTTTTCATCTTCTCCACTCTCCTTGCATGACCTGAACCAGCCATGGATGCCCATGGAGCTGCCACCTTCTCTCTTCTCCTTTGATTTACTTTTCCTAAGTGAAAAGTCTTCGGCCTTCACGGTTTTTGTTCCCCTCGACGTGTTCTACCATTCCCCCTAATTAGAATTCATTTCCGACCACTTCTTGAGTATGGGTTTAAAGTCAAGTTGTGATTTTCATGGGGCTTCCTTCGGATTCATGTAGATCGTGTTGTCCCCGTCAAAACCCTACGATTTCGGCGGATTCAGAACACTTTTTTTCCGGTGGGGATTTGGGGTTCTCAAATTGAGGTAGGGGGTGTTATAGTTTAAATTTTTACTATATTACATGCTTATGATGCTTATACAACTTGATTACATACTTGGATGTAAAATCTAGAGATTTTATTATTTATTTTTCTTGTGAAGGATTTAATTTTCCCGGTTAACTATAGCTTTGTTTAATCATGTGTCATGATAGAATATTACCCCTTGATATGTAGATTGACATATATTAAATCTAGATTATTTGGACAAGAAATTAAGATTTTATTTAATATTTATCTTCAATAAAATATTAAATCATGTGGCCTTATCTAGCTTTAAATCAACATGTGATAGCATATTATATTAGGCCCTAGCATGCTCTTCAACATAGATTAAATTGAGAGTAATCGGAGAAGTTTTGAAATCTAGTAATCTTTAATTTATTAGATTAATTAATTTGCTCCAAGTGTACTATTCATCCCGTTGGGTTTCCGACTTGAAATTCTTGATGTGCATGCAATGTGGTTTCACATATATTAAATCTAGAATATTTGATTAGGTTTTGAAGCCTTTCAATTATTATTTTTCTAGTATTAAAGTTTAATACTCGTGGCCATACCTTGCATTAAATGTGCTTGTATCGTGTTCTTAAATCAAGTTGTGACATGTTGTATAACATATATTAAATTGAGGTCATTTGGATGAATTTGAAAATCAAGAGATTTTAGTTAAATGAAATAATTAAAATCCATTTAATGATTTTATGCACTTGATTAAGTTTCTAACCTTGTATTCATGATTTTCTTGGTAAGTTCCTTTATGTGTATTACATTGAGCATAATCGGAAAAGTTTTGAAACTTATTTTTATTCAATTATCTTGCATGGAGCTTGACTCACATGGTTGTGTCATGCATGAAATGAACTTGAAACTTGACATTGAACTTGGCCTTGACATGATCCTTGACATAACTTGTTCGTAGAACATTTGGACTTGCCATGTAACCTTGATAATTTAATCCCTTAAGTAGATTAAATTTCCTTTTATGTCTCCCTTCAGTTAATCATGCCTTGATATCATGTATCTAGATTTCTTGTATCTTGGTTTCATTAATGTGCTTAATGAACGTGCTCAATTGTTTCGGAATGGTTTATTCACACATGTGTTGTTTAGTATACATTGAATCATGTATCTTATACTTATGATATATTTGCTTCGATGGATTCCATGTGCTATTTATCTTGGTTGTGGTCTATATAAATGTACACATTGATTTCTTGACATTTCACATGCTATCATGGTTGAGAACTTAGGGCATGACTTGTGTGTTCCAAAATCTTGGCTGTGCATGATATGTGGTTAATGCATTTCTTGTATTTTGATACAATTTTGACTTGCACAACTTGTTGATTTTGGGACTTAGGATATCAATCAAGAATTGACATAGCTAGGACTCGGTTCTAGTACGGGGGAATGTCCCTCTACATTATAGTGCGCACTAAAGGAAAGGTACCCATGGGTTAGTAGCCCTAAAGTGATCTCAAGAGTACGGTTTTAATCCGAGCGATATCCAAGTTTCCACATTGGTTGATTTCACTCTTTAAATTTCAAGTTGCTATTCCTTGAAGATTTAAACTTGTCGTGTATGTGAAATGTTCCAATCTTGTCTCATTGCATAGATTTTATGCTTCATTCGTGATTTAATTCCTTCAATTTCAAGTGTTGTATTCCTTAAAGATGTAAGACTCCTTTCACGTTGTATGGAAGATTCCATCCTTATTAATTTGCATATATGTTATGCCTTGTTCTTGATTTTATGTATAATTTCTTACCTTGTTAATTGGAATGCCCCAATCTTGTTTTATTACATTGATACTATGTATTATCCATGATTTTTGTACTATTCTTATCTTGTTAATTGGAATGTCCAAACCTTGTTAAATTGCATAGATATTATGCCATGTTCTTGACTTCGTGTATTAATCCTATCGTGTTAATTGGAATACTCCAACCATGATAATTGCATTGAAAATGAAATCCTTGTATTCTAGTATCTTTTTGTCATATTATATGGAATCATTCTAAATCTTGCTTAATTGTATTTGATAATGCAATTCATGTTAACCTATGTTCTAGTATCCTTCTTGTCATGATCTTGGATTATCCCAACTATGACTTGTTTCATGTGTGTATATATATCATGGTTCTTATTGCTATTACTCCATGGTAGCTTAGGATGATCCCTGAGTCTAATCTTTGACATAGACATTAGGTGGCATGATCCCTTTTGAATTATATCATGTTAGTCCTAAAAATCTCTAAAGAAATCTATTCGATGCATGCTCATCCCCTACAAATAAACTTGTTAGTCTTGTTCATTCACCCCGAAGTTACTGGGTGTTTTGCAGGTAAAGAAGCTTTGTTGTGGGATACACAACACTTTTAGAAATGCTAGAAGTCTTGAAGTATTTTTGATGACATTGAATATGCACATGTTAGCATATCATGTTTGCATTTGTTCATTTTGACAAAGCTTGTATCTTTCGATTGCATGTATGTAATGTGTAGCTAAGTACACTCTTTATAATGTATTTGATATGTATGAGATGAGGCGGGAGGCCATTGACATGTATATTGAATTTTATGTATGTTTCAACTTCATGAAATATTATGAAAATATTAAAAAATGCCAAGTCATTGTCTCACCATGGTTGCATCGGGTGTGGGAATTCCATTTTTATTCTTTTATAGGGTCTCATAAATCATGTTTGAAGTGTGGCCAAGGGCCAAATGATAATTTGAAATTATTTGTCAATTTTGGTTTTCATTTTTCCCATTTTAAATCCATTTTTGCCTTTTTGGTCGTTGGGGGGTCGGATTTTGCATCGGTGGTATTTTTAAGTCATAGACCATTGCAGCACGTCCTAATAGGTAAGTTACATTTGCGTGCATGGTTGTTTCCAGGCAAACCTTCTTCTTTGGTGAAATGAGCCTCCTATGGACTCATTTTGAAACATTGTTGCATAATCTGATCTAGGGGCTTTTTAGACTTTTCAAATCATTTTTATTTTCTTCTTTTGACATAGTTGCTTAGAAAATGTGATTTTAGGGGGGGTTTCTTATTCATGTTTTTCCAGAAAATGTTGTCTTGATACTGGAAATCAATTGCAAAGTTCAGCTTCCAGTTTTACATTTAGCAGCTTTATGACCCTCATGACCAGATTTCATAGAGGGAAATTTTGAGTATTCTACATTGAGTTTTTTTTTATTTCTCTTGCGAGTCATGTAGAAACTCAATTTCGGGAGGGGTTTATTTTTTTGTATTTTTCCAGAAAAATTCATTTGATAGCTCGTTTTTGCTCTCAGTTGTGGACTGATCATAAAGAAAATTCATATAGCAGCTTTTTGGATCCCTCTTGACCTAGGCTGATTTGGGGACATTTTAGGGATCTTACAGCGTGGTTTTCTCCGTTACTCCCTCTTTGTCGGGTAGAAAAAGTGATTTTAAGGGGGGTTTCTTCTTCGTATTTTTCCAGAAAAACTCATTTAAGGGTCCGTTTTTAGCCTCAGTTCCGAGAAAAAAATCAAATGTTGCTTGCTGTAAAAACACTATTCCTGCCCAGAAAAACTCGTTTAAGGGTCCGTTTATAGCCTCAGTTCCGAGAAAAAAATCAAATGTTGCTGCCCAGATTTCTTACCTGGAAAATAAGTTATTTTTTTTTTAGACTTTAAGGCTTCATATCTTCATCATCCGAACTCCAAATCAAGTGATTTTTGAGTCTAAGTTTATTAAATTTTGCTTGTATATCCAACGGTATGTACGGTTACATTCAATTCTCTCTAAAAGGACCATTTTACCCTTCGCCAAGTGCCCTTGCCGCATTGATTTGAAACCCAATAGTCTAGTTTTTTGTAACTTCGACGTTTCATATCTTCTTCATCCGGACTCCGAATCAAGAGATTCTTGAGTTTAGATTTATTAGTTTTTCCTTGTCTATCTAATGATATCCTCAGTTACATCTGGTTTTGTCTAAAAAGACCATTTTACCCTTTGTCAATTACCTTTGCTGCACTTGTTTTAAAAACCCAAAAATTTGATTTTATGAAACTTTGGAGTTTCATATCTTTTACAACCGGACCCCGAATCATGTGACTCTTGAGCCATATTGGTTAGTTTTTTGTTGTCTTTCCAGTGGTGTGCTTGGTGGAACCGGAATCTATATTTTCAGAAATGACCATTTTGCCCTTGAGGCTATTTTTGTCCAGTTTTCGTGTAATTCGCTTCTGCTACTTTCTTTTGAGTTCCGTGACTTCACGGGAAGTCATGGATGTGTCTTGAGAATAATTTACATTCGAGGGACGTTATTTCTATGAAAAATGACTATTTTGCCCTTGGGGGCTTATTTGTCATATTTTTGACCTTTTGCTTCCGCATCAGTTCTCATTGAGTCCCACGACCTCATGGATGGTCACTTTGACTTCTTAGAGTCTTGTTTTCTATTTTTACTTTCGCATTTCGGATCCGTTATCGGATCATCCTTACTGTTCATCGCAAGACACGCTGGCCTAAAACCAGGGTCGTCACAGGTGGTATCAGAGCATCTGAGTTCAAATACCTTGGACGCCGGGTTTTGGGTGCATATCATACCCACGTTGTTTCGCTTTGATGTGTCATTTATATCTTGATAACATGCTTTGTTTGATAACATGTCTTGTATGATAACATGTTCACATGCTTAGGTGTTTTGAAACATCTATTATTTGTTAAGCATACTTTATGTGTATATATGCTCTTGATAACATGTTTTGATTTGATAACATGTCTGTTTGCTTATGTGGCACCTTGAGTAGATAGTCCATTGCTATGTTGCATGCTAGCTATTTACTTTTATGTCTGGATTTGACAATGTCTCTTAGGATCTATCGTATCCCTTGGATGCCTTCTTATTTCACGAGTTTCTTCCTTGAATAGGAGAAATTCATTCCGTAAGGACCCATGTAGGGAACCTTCTTGTCTGTTCTGTCAATCGATGCAAGTAAGGCTCATGTGAGTGTAGAATCGCAGTTCTTGTCTGGTGGAGTGAGACGTAGGCTAGGGTGGCACCGTTTCATTTCCTTTTCCCTTGTGGCTTTTAGATCTAAGGCCTTAAGCGTATGCTGCCAGTGTCATTGTTGTCAGAGTTTTAGGATTAGCTACCCTAACTCTCGCAGATGCCTGGTTCCCGCAGAGCTTTTGGTAATGATCGTTTCTGACATTGATGTCATTTGTATCAAAAAGTTCCCTTCTGGGGCACGTTATGAACTTGTGCCTTATACTGTCATGCTACCTTACTGACGAGTAAGTGTGGGAGGGTTCTGGTTGTTGTTCGTACTGCCTTGTCATTCTCTTCTTTTACCGTGTTTGACGTTTCATTGTCTTGCGATTCTGTCGGTGGTCGACGTTAAGTTAACATGTCAATTTGTATGAGGTGTTGCCTCAGTTCTTGGTTTCGCATTCCTTCAGGTTATCTTGAGACTTTTGTACTTGTTCTTGAGTGCTTTATGAGCTGTCTTTCATTTGACCTTTTGTTTGGTCCTTGTCCAGTTCTTCTTCCGGTGTGTTCTGAATTTCGGGAATGAATTTCCTTTAAGGAAGGTAGGTTGTAACGACCCGGTCATTTACCTCCCTTTCCTTTTTCCTGAAATTTTTTGAATAAATTTTTTTCGTTTAATTTTCCTTTTTGAACTCTGTTTCTTATCGCTTAGTGTCGTCTCGAGTGCTTGGAAATGATTTCTGAGACTCTTTTCCGTGGATTGACAACTTCCTTTAAGGACCGAGTCATTTCTGCATTTTTATTTTTCGGATACTATGCGTTATTTCGTCCTTTTCCCAATTCTGTCTTATCTCCGTTTGTCACTTACTTGGCAAAACTTCACTTTTCATGCTCGGAGTTAGTTTTTGACTTCACGTACCTTCATCTTCAGTGGTTTCCTCGAAATACATATCTTTACTTTTGCAAGAAAGTACTCTAATTGCTCCCTGTGTCCATAGGGGCATGGATGCACAATTTTTCAGAATCTTTTTCATTTCTTGGGGTATTTTTCATAAATATCTTTTGAAGATATTTTATTTCAGGGGTATCTAAGAAAATATCTTTTGGAAGATATTTTCATTCTGGGGCAGTTTCGCAGTTAACCCTTTTTGTAGAGGCCATTGGGCAATTAACGAAAGTTATTGCAAAATGTCTTGTCTGGAGCCTGGTTCCTCGTATGGGATTCATTTTCACATTTCGTCGAGTCGTGGACTCTTAGAATTTCATTCTGGTCGTTTTTCTCCAGTTTTAGAGTTTCTGGACCCGGTTGCAACCGAACTTGTTCGGGGTATAAATTTCTGGTCGGGAATCAGTTTTTGACGTTGTTTCTTCCGTTGTTTATATTTTCACATTTTGAATCTTTTTCGTTCACAAAGTTTTACCATTTGAGCGCGTTTGCTCAAATTTCACTTTTTCAGACCCGGCGGGGCCCGTTCGGGGCACTTTTTGAGATTTCTTTAAATGGTGGGGGGGGAAATATTTTATTTTTCATCTTCCCCACTCTCCTTGCACGACCTGAACCAGCCATGGATGCCCATGGAGCTACCACCTTCTCTCTTCTCCTTTGATTTACTTTTCCTAAGTGAAAAGTCTTCGGCCTTTACGGTTTTTGTTCCCCTTGACGTGTTCTACCATTCCCCCTTATTAGAATTCATTTTTGACCACTTCTTGAGTTTGGGTTTGAAGTCAAATTGTGATTTTCATGGGGCTTCCTTCGGTTTCATGTAGATTGTGTTGTCCCTGTCAAAACCCTACGATTTCGGCGGATTTGGAACACTTTTTTTTCGGTGGGGATTTGGGGTTTTCATCTCAAATTGAGGTAGGGGGTGTTATAATTTACATTCTTTCTATATTACATGCTTATGATGCTTATACAACTTGATTACATACTTAGATGTAAAATCTAGAGATTTTATTATTTATTTTTCTTGTGAAGGATTTAATTTTCCCGGTTGTCCATAACTTTGTTTAATCATGTGGCATGATAGAATATTACCCCTTGATATGTAAATTCACATATATTAAATTTAGATTATTTGGACAAGAAATGAAGATTTTATTTATTATCTATCCTGAATAAAATATTAAATCATGCGGCCTTATCTAGCTTTAAATCAACATGTGATAGCATATTATATTAGGCCCTAGCATGCTCTTTAACATAGATTAAATTGAGAGTAATCAGAGAATTTTTGAAATCTAGTAAAATTTAATTTATTAGATTAATTAATTTGCTATAAGTATACTATTCATCCTGTTGGGTTTCCGACTTTAAATTCTTGATGTGCATGCAATGTAGTTTCACATATATTAAATCTAGAATATTTGATTAGGTTTTGAAACCTTTCAATTATTATTTTTCTAGTATTAAAGTTTAATAGTCGTTGCCGTACCTTCCATGAAATGTACTTGTACCATATTCTTAAATCAAGTTGTGACATGTTGTATAACATTTATTAAATTGAGGTCTTTGGATGACTTTCAAAATCTAGAGATTTCAATTAAATGAAATTACTAAAATCCATTTTATGTGTCTATGCACTTGATTAAGTTTCTAACCTTGTATTCAAGATTTTCTTGATAAGTTCCTTCATATGTATTACATTGAGCCTCATCGGATAAGTTTTGAAACTTATATTTATTCATTTCTCTTGTATGGAACTTGACTCACATGGTTGTGTCGTGTATGAAATGAACTTGAAACTTGACATTGAACTTGGCCTTCACATAATCTTTGACATAACTTGTTCGTAGAACATTTTGACTTGCCATGTAACCTTGATAATTTAATCCCTTAAGTAGATTAAATTTCCTTTTATGTCTCACTCGAGTTAATCATGCCTTGATATCATATATCTAGACTTCTTGTATCTTGATTTCATTAATGTGCTTAATGAACATGCTCAATTTTTTCGGAATAGTTTATTCACACATGTGTTGTTTAGTATACAATTAAATCATGTATCTTATACTTATGGTATATTTGCTTCGATGGATTCCATATGCTATTTATCTTGGTTGTGGTCTATATAAATGCACACATTGATTTCTTGACATTTCACATGCCATCATGGTTGAGAACTTAGGGCATGACTTGTGTGTTCCAAAATCTTGGCTGTGCATGATATGTGGTTAATGCATTTCTTGTATTTTGATACAATCTTGTCTTGCACAGCTTGTTGATTTTGGGACTTAGGATATCAATCAAGAATTGACATGGCTAGGACTCGGTTCTAGTACGGGGGAAAGTCCCTCCACACTATAGTGCGCACTAGGGGAAAGGTACCCATGGGTTAGTAGCCCTAAAGTGATCTCAAGAGTACGATTTTAATCCGGGCGATATCCGAGTTTCCACATTGGTTGATTTCACTCTTTAAATTTCAAGTTGCTATTCCTTGAAGATTTAAACTTGTCGTGTATGTGAAATACTCCAATCTTGTCTCATCGCATAGATTTTATGCTTCATTCATGATTTAATTCCTTAAATTTCAAGTGTTGTATTCCTTGAAGAGTTAAGACTCCTTTCGTGTTGTATGGAAGATTCCATCCTTAGTAAATTGCATATATGTTCTGCCTTGTTCTTGGTTTTATGTATAATTTCTTACCTTGTTAATTGGAATGCCCCAATCTTGTTTTATTACATTGATACTATGTATTATCCATGATTCTATGTACTATTCTTGTCTTATTATCCATGATTATATGCATAGATATTATACCATGCTCTTGACTGCGTGTATTAATCCTATCGTGTTAATTGGAATGCTCCAACCATGATAATTGCATTGAAAATGAAATCCTTGTATTCTAGTATCTTTTTGTCGTGTTGTATGGAATCATTCTAAATCTTGCTTAATTGTATTTGATAATGCAATTCATGTTAACCTATGTTCTAGTATCCTTCTAGTCATAATCTTGGATTATTCCAACTATGACTTGTTCCATGTGTGTATATATATCATGATTCTTGTTGCCATTACTCCATGGTAGCTTAGGATGATCCCTGAGTTTAATCTTTGACATAGACGTTAGGTGGCATGATCCCTTTTGAATTATATCATGTTAGTCCAAAAAATCTCTAAAGAAATCGAGTCGATGCATGCTCATCCCCTGCGAATAAACTTGTTAGTCTTGTTTATTCACCTCGAAGTTACTGGGTGTTTTGCAGGTAAAGAAGCTTTGTTGTGGGATACACAACAATTTTAGACATGCTAGAAGTCTTGAAGTATTTTTTATGACATTGAATATGCACATGTTAGCATACAATGTTTGCTTTTGTTTATTTCGACAAAGCTTGTATCTTTTGATTGCATGTATGTAATGTGTACCTAAGTACACTCTTTACAATGTCTTTGATATGTATGAGATGTGGCCGGAGGCCATTGACATGTATATTGAATTCTATGTATGTTTTAACTTCATGAAATATTATGAAAACATTAAAAAATGCCAAGTCATTGTCTCACCATAGTTGCATCGGGTGTGGGAATTCCATTTTTATTCTTTCATAGGGTCTCATAAATCATGTTTGAAGTGTGGCCAAGGTTCAAACAGTAATTTGAAATCATTTGTCAATTTTGGTTTTCATTTTTCCCATTTTAAGTCCATTTTTGCCTTTTTGACTGTTGGAGAGTCGGATTTTGCATCGGTGGTATTTTTAAGCCGTGGACCATTGTAGCACATCCTAATAGGTAAGTTACGTTTGCGTGCATGGTTGTTTCTGGGAAAACCTTCTTCTTTGGTGAAATGAGCCTCCTATGGACTCATTTTGAAACTTTGTTGCATAATCTGATGTAGGGGCTTTGTAGACTTTTCACATCAGTTTTATTTTCTTCTTTCGACATGGTTGATTAGAAAATGTGATTTTTGAGGGGGGTTTCTTCTTCGTGTTTTTTCTGAAAATTTCGTCTTTATACCGGAAATCCATTGCAAAGTTCTGCTTCCAGTTTTACATTTAGCAGCTTTATGACCCTCATGACCAGATTTCATGGAGAGGTATTTTAGGCATTCTACATTGAGTTTTTTTTTTTTTTTATTTCTCTCGCGTGTCACGTAGAAAACTCGATTTTGGGAGGGCTTTCTTTTTTGTGTTTTTCTAGAAAAATTCATTTGATAGCTCATTTTCGCTCTCAGTTTTGGACTGATCCTGAAGAAATTTCATGTAGCAGCTTTTTGGGTCCCTCTTGACCTAGGCTGATCTAGGGACATTTTAGGGATCTTACAGCGTGGTTTTCTCCGTTCCTTCTGTGAGGCCGGGTAGAAAACGTGATTTTAAGGGGGTTTCTTCTTCATATTTTTCTAGAAAAACCCGTTTAAGGGTCCGTTTTTAGCCTCAGTTCTGAGAAAAAAAATCAAATGTTGCTTGCTGTAAAAACACTATTCCTGCCCAGATTTCTTACCTGGAAAATAAGTTGTTTTTTTTTAAAAACTTTGAGGCTTCATATCTTCATCATCCGGACTCCAAATCAAGTGATTTTTGAGTCTAAGTTTATTAACTTTTGCTTGTCTATCCAACGGTATGTACGGTTACATTCAATTCTCTCTGAAAGGACCATTTACCCTTCGCCAAGTACCCTTGCCGCATTGATATGAAACCCAATAGTCTAGTTTTTTGTAACTTTGACGTTTCATATCTTCTTCATCCGGACTCCGAATCAAGAGATTCTTGAGTCTAGATTTATTAGTTTTTCCTTGTCTATCTAACGGCATTCTCTATTGTATATGGTTTTATCTAAAAAGACCATTTTACCCCTTGTCAATTACCCTTGCCGCACTTGTTTTAAAAACCCAAAAGTTTGATTTTATAAAACTTTGGAGTTTCATATCTTCTACAACCGGACCCCGAATCATGTGACTCTTGAGTCCATCTTGGTTAGTTTTTCGTTGTCTTTCTAGTGGTGTACTCAGTGGCACCGGAATCTATATTTTCATAAATGACCATTTTGCCCTTGAGGCTATTTTTGTCCGGTTTTCGTGTAATTCGCTTCTGCTGCTTTCTTTTGAGTTCCGTGGCTTCACGGGAAGTCATGGATGTGTCTCAAGAATAATTTACATTCTAGGGACGTCATTTATATAAAAATGACTATTTTGCCCCTACGGCTTATTTGTCATATTTTTAACCTTTTCTTCCACATCAGTTCTCATTGAGTTCCACGACCTCATGGAAGGTCACTTTTACTTCTTAGAGTCTGGTTTTCTATTTTCACTTTCGCATTTTTGGATCCGTTATCAGATCATCCTTACGATTCATCACAGGACACACTGGCCTAAAAATAAGGGTCGTCACAGGTGGTATCAGAGCGTCCGGGTTCGAATACCTTGGACGACGGGTTTCGGGTGCATATTATGCTCACGTTATTTTGCTTTGATGTGTCATTTATATCTTGATAACATGCTTTGTTTGATAACATGTCTTGTACGATAACATGTTCACATGCTTAGGTGTTTTTAGACATCTATTATTTGTAAAGCATACTTTATGTGTATATATGCTCTTGATAACATGTTTTGATTTGATAACATGTCTGTTTGCTTATATGGCACCTTGAGTAGATAGTCCATTGCTATGTTGCTTGCTAGTTGTTTACTTTTATGTCTGGATTTGACAATATCTCTTAGGATCTGTCATATCCCTTGGATGCCTTCTTATTTCACGAGTTTCTTCCTTGGATAGGAGAAATTCATTCCGTAAGGACCCATGTAGGGAACCTTCTTGTCTGTTCTGTCAATCGATACGAGTAAGGCTCATGTGAGTGTCGAATCGCAGTTCTTGTCTGGTGGAATGAGACGTGGGCTAGGGTGGCACCGTTTAATTTCCTTTTCCCTTGTGGCTTCTAGATCTAAGGCCTTAAGCGTATGGTGCCAGTGTCATTGTTGTCAGAGTTTTAAGATTAGCTACCCCAACTCTCGCAGATGCCTGGATGCCTGGTTCCCGTAGAGCTTTTGGTAATGATCGTTTCTGACATTGATGTCATTTGTATCAAAAAGTTCCCTTCTGGGGCACGTTATGAACTTGTGCCTTATACTGTCATGCTACCTTACTGACGAGTAAGTGTGGGAGGGTTCTGGTTCCTGTTCGTACTGCCTTGTCACTCTCTTCTTTTACCGTGTTTGACGTTTCATTGTCTTGCAATTCTGTCAGTGGTTGACGTTAAGTTAACGTGTCGATTCGTATGAGGTGTTGCCTCAGTTCTTGGTTTCACATTCCTTCAGGTTATCTTGAGACTTCTGTACTTGTTCTTCAATGCTTTATGAGCTGTCTTTCATTTGGCCTTTTGTTTGGTCCTTGTCCAGTTCTTCTTCCGGTGTGTTCTGAATTTCGGGAACGAAATTCCTTTAAGGAGGGTAGGTTGTAACAACCTGGTCATTTACCTCCGTTTCCTTTTTCCTAAAATTTTTTGAATGAATTTCTTTCTTTTAATTTTCCTTTCTGAACTCTGTTTTTTATCGCTTAGTGTCGTCTCGAGTGCTTGAAAATGATTTTTGAGACTCTTTTCCGTGGATTGACAACTTCCTTTGAGGACCGAGTCATTTCTGCATTTTTACTTTTTGAACACTGTGCGCTATTTCGTTCTTTTCCCTACTCTGTCTTATCTCTGTTTGTCACTTGTTTGGCAAAACCTCACTTTTCATGCTCGTAGTTAGTTTTTGACTTCACGTACCTTTATCTTCACTGGTTTCCCCAAAATACGTATCTTTACTTTTGCAATAAAGTACTCTGGTTGCTCCCGGTTTCCACAGGGGCATGGATGCACAATTCTTCAGAATCTTTTTCATTTCTTGGGGTATTTTTCATAAATATCTTTTGAAGATATTTTATTTCAGGGGTATCTAAGAAAATATCTTTTGGAAGATATTTTGATTCTAGGGCAATTTCGCAGTTAACCCTTTTTGTAGGGGCCATTGTGTAATTAACGAAAGTTATTGCAAAATGTCTCGTCTGGAGCTTGGATCCTCGCACTGGATTCATTTTCACATTTTGTCAGGTCGTGGACTCTTAGAATTCCGTTCTGGTCGTTTTTCTCCAGTTTCAGAGTTTCTGGACCCGGTTGCGGTTGAACTTGTTCGGGGCATAACTTTCTGCTCGGGACTCAGTTTTTGATGTTGTTTCTTCCGTTGTTTATATTTTCTCATTTTGAATCTTTTTCGTTCATGAAGTTTTGCTATTTGAGTGCGTTCGCTCAAATTCCAATTTTTCGGACCGGGCGAAGCCCGTTCGGGGCACTTTTTGAGATTTCTTTAAAAGGGGGCTGAAATATTCTATTTTTCATCTTCCCCATTCTCCTTGCATGACCTGAAGCAGCCATGGATGCCCATGGAGCTACCACCTTCTCTCTTCTCTTTTGATTTACTTTTCCTAAGTGAAAAGTCTTCTGCCTTCACAGTTTTTGTTCCTCTCGACGTGTTCTACCATTCCCCCTTATTAGAATTCATTTATGACCACTTCTTGAGTTTGGGTTTGAAGTCAATTTGTGATTTTCATGGGGCTTCCTTCGGATTTATGTAGATCGTGTTGTCCCCGTCAAAACCCTTCGATTTCGGCGGATTCGAAACACTTTTTTTTCGGTGGGGATTTGGGGTTTTCATCTCAAATTGAGGTAGTGGGTGTTATAATTTAAATTTTTGCTATATTACATGCTTATGATGCTTATACAACTTGATTACATGCTTGGATGTAAAATCTAGAGATTTTATTATTTATTTTTCTTGTGAAGGATTTAATTTTTCCGGTTGTCCATAGCTTTGTTCAGTCATGTGGCATGATAGAATATTAGCCCTTGATAGGTAAATTGACATATATTAAATCTAGATTATTTGGACAAGAAATGAAGACTTTATTTAATATTTATCTTCAATAAAATATTAAATCATGTGGCCTTATCTAACTTTAAATCAACATGTGATAGCATATTATATTAGGCCCTAGCATGCTCTTCAATATAGATTAAATTGAGAGTAATCGGAGAAGTTTTGAAATCTAGTAATATTTAATTTATTAGATTAATTAATTTGCTCCAAGTGTACTATTCATCCCGTTGGGTTTCCGACTTGAAATTCTTGATGTGCATGCAATGTAGTTTCACATATATTAAATCCAGAATATTTGATTAGGTTTTGAAACCTTTCAATTATTATTTTTCTAGTATTAATGTCTAATACTCGTGGCCGTATT
Source organism: Cornus florida (assembly GCF_030987335.1). Classification (NCBI taxonomy): domain Eukaryota; kingdom Viridiplantae; phylum Streptophyta; class Magnoliopsida; order Cornales; family Cornaceae; genus Cornus; species Cornus florida. The sequence continues at coordinate 8,407,168 of NW_026775571.1, forward strand.
TGCATGAAATATACTTGTACCGTGTTCTTAAATCAAGTTATGACATGTTGTATAACATATATTAAATTGAGGTCATTTGGATGACTTTCAAAATCTAGAGATTTTAATTAAATGAAATAATTAAAATCCATTTAATGGTTCTATGCACTTGATTAAGTTTCTAACCTTGTATTCATGATTTTCTTGATAAGTTCCTTCATGTGTATTACATTGAGCATAATCAAATAACTTTTGAAACTTATATTTATTCATTTCTCTTGTATGGAACTTGACTCACATGGTTGTGTCATGTATGAAATGAACTTGAAACTTGACATTGAACTTGGCCTTCACATGATCCTTGACATAACTTGTTCGTAGAACATTTGGACTTGCATGTTACCTAGATAATTTAATCCCGTAAGTAGATTAAATTTCCTTTTATGTCTCACTCGAGTTAATCATGCCTTGATATCATGTATGTACACTTCTTGTGTCTTGGTTTCAATAATGTGCTTAATGAACATGCTCAATTGTTTCGGAATGGTTTATTTGTTTAGTATACAATTGAATCATGTATCTTATACTTATGGTATATTTGCTTCGATGGATTCCCTCTGCTATTTATCTTGGTTGTGGCCTATATAAATACACACATTGATTTCTTAATATTTCACATGCCATCATGGTTGAGAACTAAGGGCATGACTTGTGTGTTCCAAAATCTTGGCTGTGCATGATATGTGGTTAATGCATTTCTTGTATTTTGATACAATCTTCACTTGCATAACTTGTTGATTTTGGGACTTAGGATATCAATCCAGAATTGACATGGTTAGGACTCGGTTCTAGTATGGGGGAATGTCCATCTACACTATAGTGCACACTAAGGGAAAGGTACCCATGGGTTAGTAGCCCTAAAGTGATCTCAAGAGTACGGTTTTAATCCGGGCGATATCCGAGTTTCCACATTGGTTGATTTCACTCTTTAAATTTCAAGTTGATATTCCTTGAAGATTTAAACTTGTCGTGTATGTAAAATGCTCCAATCTTGTCTCATCGCATAGATTTTATACTTCATTCATGATTTAATTCCTTAAATTTCAAGTGTTGTATTCTTTGAAGATTTAAGACTCCTTTCGTGTTGTATGGAAGATTCTATCCTTATTAAATTGCATATATGTTATGCCTTGTTCTTGGTTTTATATATAATTTCTTACCTTGTTAATTGGAATGCCCCAATCTTGTTTCATTGCATTGATATTATGTATTATCCATGATTTTGTACTATTCTTGTCTTATTAATTAGAATGTCCAAACCTTGTTAAATTGCATAGATATTATGCCATGTTCTTGACTACGTGTACTAATCCTATCGTGTTAATTGGAATGCTCCAACCATGATAATTGCATTGAAAATGAATTCCTTGTATTCTAGTATCTTTTTATCGTGTTGTATGGAATCGTTCTAAATCTTGCTAAATTGTATTTGATAATGCAATTCATGTTAACCTATGTTCTAATATCCTTCTTGTCATGATCTTAGATTATCCCAACTTTGAATTGTTTCATGTGTGTATATATATCATGATTCTTGTTGCTATTACTCCATGGTAGCTTAGGATGATCCCTGAGTTTAATCTTTGACATAGACGTTAGGTGGCATGATCCCTTTTGAACTATATCCTGTTAGCTCTAAAAATCTCTAAAGAAATCGAGTCGATGGATGCTCATCCCCTACAAATAAACTTGTTAGTCTTGATTATTCACCCTAAAGTAACTGGGTGTTTTGCAGGTAAAGAAGCTTTGTTGTGGGATACACAACACTTTTAGACATGCTAGAAGTCTTGAAGTATTTTTGATGACATTAAATATGCACATGTTAGCATATCATGTTTGCTTTTGTTTATTTTGACAAAGCTTGTATCTTTCGATTCCATGTATGTAATGTGTACCTAAGTACACTCTTTACAATGTATTTAATATGTATGAGATGAGTCCGGAGGCCATTGACATGTATATTGAATTCTATGTATGTTTTAACTTCATGAAATATTATGAAAACATTGAAAAATGCCAAGTCATTGTCTCACCATGGTTGCATCGGGTGTGGGAATTCCATTTTCACTCTTTCATAGGGTCTCATAAATCATGTTTGAAGTATGGCCGAGGGCCAAACGGTAATTTGAAATCATTTGTCAATTTTGGTTTTCATTTCTCCCATTTTAAGTCGATTTTTGCCTTTTTGGCCGTTGGGGGGTTAGATTTTGCATCGGTGGTATTTTTAAGCCATGGACCATTGTAGCATATCCAAATTGGTATGTTACGTTTGCGTGCATGGTTGTTTCTGGGAAAACCTTCTACTTTGGTGAAATGAGCCTCCTATGGACTCATTTTGAAACTTTGTTGCATAATCTGATGTAGGGGCTTTCTAGACTTTTCACATCAGTTTTATTTTCTTCTTTTGACATGGTCGCTTAGAAAATGTGATTTTAGGGGGGATTCTTTTTCATGTTTTTCCAGAAAATGTCGTCTTGATACCGAAAATCCATTGCAAAGTTTAGCTTCCAGTTTTACATTTAGCAACTTTGTGACCCTCATGACCCGATTTCGTGGAGGGGCATTTTGGGCATTCTACGTTGAGTTTTTTTTTTTTTTTTTATTTCTCTTACGTATCACAGAGAAAACTTGATTTTGGGAGGGGTTTCTTTTTCGTGTTTTTCCAGAAAAATTCATTTGATATTTCGTTTTTGCTCTCAGTTGTGGACTGATCCTGAAGAAATTTCACGTAGCAGCTTTTTGGGTCCCTCTTGAACTAGGCAGATCTAGGGACATTTCAAGGATCTTACAGCGTGGTTTTCTTCGTTCCTTACGCGAGTCCAGGTAGAAAACGTGATTTTAAGGGGGGTTTCTTCTTCGTGTTTTTTCAGAAAACTCGTTTAAGGGTCCGTTTTTAGCCTCAGTTCCGAGAAAAAAATTAAATGTTGCTTACTGTAAAAACACTATTCCTGCCCATATTTCTTACCCGGAAAATAAGTTATTTTTTTTTTTGAAACTTTGAAACTTCATATCTTCATCATCCGGACTCCAAATCAAGTGATTTTTGAGTCTAAGTTTATTAAGTTTTGCTTTTCTATCCAACGGTATGTACGGTTACATTCAATTCTCTCTGAAAGGACCATTTTACCCCTCGCCAAGTACCGTTGCCACATTGATTTGAAACCCCAAAGTCTAGTTTTTTGTAACTTTGACGTTTCATATCTTTTTCATCCGGACTCCGTATCAAGAGATTCTTGAGTCTAGATTTATTAATTTTTTTGTGTCTATCTAATGGTATTCTCAGTTGCATCTGGTTTTATCTAAAATGACCATTTTACCCCTTGTCAATTACCCTTGCCACACTTGTTTTCAAAACCCAAAAGTTTGATTTTATGAAACTTTGGAGTTTCATATCTTCTACAACTGGACCCTCAATCATGTGAATCTTGAGTCCAACTTGGTTAGTTTTTCGTTGTATTTCCAGTGGTGTGCTCGGTGGCACCGGAATCTATATTTTCAAAAATGACCATTTTGCCCTTGAGGCTAGTTTTGTCCGGTTTTCGTGTAATTCGCTTTTGCTACTTTCTTTTGAGTTCCGTGACTTCACGGGAAGTCATGGATGTGTCTCGAGAATAATTTACATTCTAGGGACGTCATTTCTATGAAAAATGACTATTTTGCCCCTAGGGGCTTATTTGTCATATTTTTGACCTTTTACTTCCGCATCAGTTCTCATTGAGTTCCACGACCTCATGGAAGGCACTTTGACTTCTTAGAGTCTTGTTTTCTATTTTCACTTCTGCATTTCGGAACCGTTATTGGATCATCCTTACGGTTCATCACAGGATACGCTGGCCTAAAAACCAGGGTCGTCACATTTTTAGTGAGTAAAGATTAAATCTTTGAATGAAAATACCTGAATCAAGGTACCTATTGTGTCACTAGACTTTTTTAATATATAAAGATTGAATCTTTGAAAGAAAATGAGAATTTTGAGTTAAACTTATACGAGTTCCCTTTGACGTCACCAAGAGTGTTTTATTGAGTAAAGATTGAATCTTTCAATGAAATTACCACTTTTAAGGTGCCTATTATGTCACTAGACCTTTTTAATGTATAAAGATTGAATATTTGGAAGAAAATGAGAGTTTTGAGTTAAACTTATTTTGTAACGGCCCTAGTTTTTCAAGCCAGTGTGTCCTGTGATGAACCGAAGTTTGATCCTATAACGGATCCCGAATGCGAAAGTTAAAATAGAAATCAAGTCTTTAGATTTGCAATACATCTCTAAGACGCCAAAGTGACCTTCCATGAGGTCATATAACTCGACGAGAATGAAACGGAAGCTAGGGTTGAAAATAGACCAAGTATGGCCCCAAGGTCAAAATGGTCTTTTCACACATAAACAAAGTCTCGAGAGATGTACGTCATTCCTATGACACAATCATGACTTTCCATGAAGCCACGGAACTCAAAATAAAACAAAGCGGAAGCGACGTTTTAAAAATGGACAAGCTTAGCCCTAGGGGCAAAATGGTAATTTTTGGATAGATATGGGTGCTACCGAGCTCACCATTGGATAGAAAACAAAAATTTAATAAATTTAGACTCAAAAATCACCTGATTTGGAGTCCGGATGAAGAAGTTATGCAATTTTGAAGTTTTAGGGTAAAAATAAAATTTTGACAAGTATCAGGCATTTTGGATCGATCGAGAAATTTTGGATGGATCGGGAAATTTTGGATGGATTGAGATCTGCAAAATACACCAGAAAGTCCAGAACAGAGAGCAACAAGGGACCCTGAAATGAACTTTTTTGGGAAAACACAAAGAAGAAACCCCCCTTAAAATCATGTTTCTAGCTGACCATGTCAAAAGAAAATTTTTATTTTGATGTAAAATACCCATATGCTCAGTTTTTGTAATACTCCTAATTTTAGAAGGATAGTATCGGTATTTTTAATAATTATTTTATTGCATTTTTACTTGATTATTTGCTTATTTACCTAATTGTTTTACTTGTTGTTTTTTTTTTTAATTTAATTAATTGAGTTAATTGTACTATTTGTTTTATTTAATTGAATTAATGGTTTAAATGTTTATTTGATTAAATTAGTTATTAATTATTTTAATGTTAGATTACAGTTTTATTTTCTTTTAAGTAGACACATTGTAGGACGTTGCCGACTTAGTTGGAGAATGAATATCAAGTTGTTTTTCCTGTTTGTAATAATTTGAATTAGGTTACAGTTCTTTGGCTATATATATATATATAACATTGTGTCGGCTTAGGGTTTTAAAATATACACAACCCCTATTCACATACGAGAGAAATAGAGAGAAACCGAGAGAGTTCAGTTAGGGTTTTTGTGGTTGTGGATTAAAGGACGGACCTAGGAGGAGGGAAGGTTGAGCAGTAGGAGGTTGACAGTGAATGGACATCGTCAGAAAACTTAGGAAGACGGCGACGAGGTTTTAATTCAAAACCACACGGCAAGTTTTATTCTTTCTCTCTCCTTTTGGCCTGTGTTCTATGCATACCTAGATTATCTCAAGGATTTTTAATCAGATATTAACTGAATCATGCATGCTTAGCATATGTTAAATTTCTCGTCTTTATGTGTTTACTTTACTCTGGAATTGTTCTTCTAAACTGGGATTTCAGTGTTTGATCTTTGAGCATGTTAAATTAGTAACTGTTTTTATGGTTGTTTTTAATGCAAACTGATTTAAATAAAGGACTGGGATGATACTGGATATAAATTGGACTATTAAGATCAATATTTATAAAGAATAGAAGGGTTGGAAATGGCCAGAGACGAAGTAGACGAAGGAAAGAAGTTCAGAGCTCTCAGAGAGGGAGAGAGCCGGCTCCCACCGGCTCCATGGAAGTGGGAACCGGCTCCCTCTTGTGCAGAGATGGCTCCAGGTGATGGGGAGCTGGCTCCCCTCTTCATAAAGCCATTTCTAAGGTCTAGGGAGCCAGCTCCATGTGTATTAGGGCCTGCTCTAAAGTTTTGAGAGTAGGCTTCCTTATTTAACGCATTCTGGAGGTGTTTTGGGCACTGTTTGGATGAGTTTGGGCTTCCGAACTGTTGTGGGATTTTACATGAGGGTTTTAATAATTATTTCATGGTGTATTAAAACCCTAGGATGTATAATGTATATTTATACGCTAATAAAGTGAACGGTATGAAAGTTTAAATAATTATGCATATCGTTAACGGATATAAGGGATTTAATTGCTTAACTTTATTTTAGCAATTTAACAGAATATAGCATGATTATAAACCTTGTTTTAGATGCACAATATGGTCATTTACTCATCAGACTTGATCTATGCTTATTTAGGATTTTAAATTGCTTATTTAGGATGTTCTGCAATGACATGGATCATTATTTTGGTTACTAATTATTGAACTATTAAACTATGTTCTGTCAATTACGTGGATTATTGTTGGATATTAATTGCTGAATTATTATATTAAATTCTATCAATTATCTGGATGTTATAGATTGTGTGCACTGGTATGGGACGGTGGTATACTAGGGATGATTTAGCTCAAAACGCTAAGACCTACCTTATTGTAATAAGGGAATGGATTGTAAAATATTGAATCCTACTTATATTTAAGTCAGATCAACTGAGTAAGTTGAGTGACTTCCTAGATTAATTCTTATTTGTGGTTAAGTCAGATTAACTGAATAAGTTGAGTGACTAACCAGATTATAAATCTTATGTCAGATCAACAAATAATTGAATGACATACTCTGGTTTTAGATGGACTTTAAATATATGATTATAGTACCACGATATGAGCTTGAGTCTTAGAATCGATGGTTAGGGCGCGTATATGCAGTGGATGCGTAGCTGGCTATGATAAGTTAAGGTGTACCCTGTTAGGTCTAGGTACTCATGCCCACCTCTGGTGTGCTTTGCATGTTGCATTCTATTCAAGTTGAGACCCCTTTGTAGTCCAGTGAATGTCCCTTAGTATAGAAATATATGTATGTATGGACTAGATAGATATTGTTGAGATATCTAGGCTGTATCTACGTATTGGGTCACTGTATGGATTGTAGTTAGAATAGAACTTGTTCATGGGCCTGACCCACTCTTTTTGTTTCAGGTGTTCAATAGTTCGAGCCTTAGAGCTTGATCGTGCTGAGCCGACACATTTACTTATTCCTACGATTACGTAGGATTTCTTTTTATGTTTTAGTTTGGATTTTATTTCCAGTTATTTAGTTCCAGTTGGGATTTTGTTTAGGAGTCCACTAGATGGATTCCTGAGTTGTACTCTTGGAGGTTTTGGGGAAGTTTGGATTTTCTTTAATCTTTAACGTTCGAGGATTGTATATTAATAACTCTTTCAGCTTTATTATTTATTTTTTAAATCCTTTGTATTATGTGTTTGTTAAATATTAATTGTTTGATATTCCCTCGGGTTTGGGCTTGGGCCTGATCAACCCATGTCTCGGAGTCGAGGGGTATCACAGTTTTGACAAAAAAACCTAAAAATAGAAGTTTGCTTCAGGTGTTCATTTAACCGAATATGAAGTTGTGTGCTAAAACGATTATACATGCAAACATAATAGGTGTTTTAAGGCGCGCGGCATTAGTCCGCGGCCCCCAAATATGCCCAATACAAAATACAACCTATCAAACCTAAAATTTGCCTAAAATACCTTTTAAAAGTTAAATTTGAAACCAAAAATACATAGATACTTTTAAAAGACCATTTAGCCATTGGCCACACTTCATACATATTAAATGAGTCCTAATGAGTGTGTACGTGCACACTTTGCACCATCCGAATTGAAAATGACAACTTAAAACTTCATATTTCTTTATTTTTAAAAAAAAATAACAAATGAAACTAAAAGTACATAAATGAACAACTTAAAAGTAAATGGCCCTTGGCCTCATTACATACACCTCAAATACATTCCAAACGGTGCACTTATGTGCACGTTACATAATTAAAATCGAATATACATGTTATGACTTATAAAACCAAAAATAAGGCATTTCATGCTAACAAGTGCATGAATGAAGTACTTCAAATTTACAAGACAACCATGAAGTATTGTGTATCACGCAACATGATTCCCATACCTAAAAAATATCCCAACACCGAGGGTGAGTAACTTAAAGTTACTCGTAGGAAGATGAACATACATAGACCTAACGTTTTACACGTTTTGTAAGTTGATATTAATTAATCCATGTGGTTCATTCCACCTAACGTCTATGTCAAAAGTGTGACTCAGGGATCATCCTAAGCTACTTTAAAACATTTTTAGCATAAACCACAATACTTAAGCAAGTAAACAACATAGGAGCATACGATATAACGCAATAAGATATAAATTGTCAAAGTTATCAACTTGAGATCTAAAATGTGTAAACAACTAAAGTGGTTCATGTCACTTAGCGTCTATATTCTAAACGAATCTATAGGATCATTCCTAGGCTACATTAGAACAATATAGAATAAACTACAATATTTATGCATTGAAACAGTATATGAATATAAGATATGGAATGACCCGGTCATTTCCTCCCTTTCCATTTTTCCTCAGGATTTTATGGATGAATTTTTTTCGTTCAAATTTCTTTTCTGAGTTCAGTTTCTCATCGTTTAGTGTCATCTTGAGTGCTCGGAAATGGTTTCTGAGACTTTTTCCTTTGGATTGACAACTTCCTTTGAGGACCGAGTCATTTCCACATTTTTCATTTTTTGACACTATTCATATTTCGTCCTTTAACCTATTTTGACCTCTTCCCTATTTTGTCTTTTCCTCGTTTGTCACTTTGTTGGCATAACCTCACTCCTTGTGTTCCGAGTTGGTTTTTGACTTCACGTATCTTCATCCTAAGTGGGTTCCACGAAATACGTATCTTTACTTTTGTAGAAGAGTACTCTGGTTGCTCCCGGTGTCCGTAGGAGCATAGATGCATAGTTTTTTAGAATCTTTTTCTTTTCTTGGGGTGTTTTTCATAAATATCTTTTAAAGATATTTTATTTCAGGGGCATCTAAGATATTTTCATTATGGGGCAGTTTTATAGTTAACCCTCTTTGTATGGGCTATTATGCAATGAACGAAAATTATTGCAAAATATCTTGTCTGGAGCCTGGATCCTTGTACGGGATTCATTTTCAAATTTCGTTGAGTCGTGTACTCATAGAATTTCCTTCTGGTCATTTTTCTCTAGTTTCAGGGTTTCTAGACCCGGTTGCCGCTGAACTTGTTTGGGGCATATCTCTCTGCTCGGGAATCAATTTTAGACACCGTTTATTCTGTTGTTCATATTTTCTCATTTTGAATCTTTTTCATTCATAGAGTTTTGTCATTTGAGCGCATTTGCTCAAAATCCACTTTTTCGGACCCGGCGGGACCCTTTTGGGGCACTTTTTGAGATTTTCTATAAATAGGGGGTCTTAAGTCAAAAAGTCAGATTTCCATCATCTTCTTCACCCTCTTGGCCGGCAGCTATGGGAACCCAAGGGGCTGCCTTCATTCTTTCTTCTCCCTCACTTGATTTCTTAGTGAAAACTCTTTGGCCTTAACGTTTATCGTTTCCCTCGACGTGCTCTACCTTTTCCCCTTATTAGAATTCCTTTCTGACCATTTCTTGAGTTTAGGTTTGAAGTCAAGTAGTGATTTTGATGGGGCTTCTTGGGGGTTCATGTAGATCGTGTTGTCCCCGACAGAACCTAGGAGTTTCGTCGGATTCGGAGCGGTTTCATTTCGGTGGGCTTTTGAGATTTTCATCTCAAATTGAGGTAGGGAATGTCTTAGGTTTATATTATTTTTGTATTGATTATTTTATAAGATATACAACTTGTGAGCATGCCTTGTTCAAGTTTTTAGAATTTAATTTATTTATTTTCTTTGTTTAGGATTTTATTCTAATGATGATATATAGTTTAGAATTAAATTGTGGCATGCTAGTAAATTAGGCCTTGGTAATTTGTATAACATATATTAAATTTGGAGCATTTGAATAAGAATTGCAAAACTTATTTAATATTTATCTTTTGTGAAAGATTAAATTACATAGTTGAAACAAGCATGAAATCAACTTGTATTGTGATATTAAAGTAAGCCTTAGTGAGTTCTTTAACATATGTTAAATCGAGGCTATTTTGATATGTTTGAAAATCTAGAGAAAAATTAATTAATTAGCTTAATTAATTTTATTTTAAGTGTGTTAGTCACTTAAATTGATATTGGATGTAATAGGTTGATAATTCCTTGAAATGTAGTTCGTTTAATTACCTTGTGAGCATGCTACTAACTTGTTGTAGAATTAGTACTTATGGGCTCTAAAGATGGTGATTTGATTTAGCATAATATGTGATATCATTGTCTTGAATGACTTGTTTAAATATATCTTGTGTAGGTATATAGCATGTTAGAATATTACAATTGTTTACCTTGAAAGCTTGTTGCTAAATTGAAGCTTATTTAGTACTTGTGGCTTAGAATGATAATGTGGATCAATTGTTGTAAGATATTCTTGCTTTATATATAAATTGCATATTGAGGACTTGACATATCATATGCTATTTAGACCTGAATTCTAGGACATGGTTTGTGTGGATTCAACCTTAATTGTGCATGGAATGTGGTAACTTGCATTTGATTTTGTATAAGTTTTGAACTTATTAATTTTGGAAAACTTGTGAAGACATAATTTATGTGATGGTTAGGGTTTGGCTCTAGTACGTGGACAAGTGTCCTCTAAGTCATAAGTGTGCACTAGGTGGTACCTTGTGGGTCGTAATTACCTAAAAATACTTCCTTGGTCTAGCGATCGCATGTCTTAGTCTTTCCACTATTTGATTTCGCATTTAATTTCAAGTTGTTAATCATGGTTTACTTGTAGCTTGAGAATTGATACCTACTTAGGTATTTGAATCCTATTTAGTATACTTGAAACTGTATACTTGTTTTGTGTATTTATATCATAATTAGTATACTTGAAACTATATACTTGTTTTGTTTATTTAGATCTCATTTAGTATACTTGAACTTGAATCATTGGTGTGTATCTAAACCCTAATTAGTGTACTTAAGCATTGCATGTTTGATTTGTACAATCGGACTTCATTATGCATACTTGTATCATGTATGCTTGCCTTATGTGTACTTCATTTAACTTAGTATACTTGTGCCTGTATACTTGATTCATGAGTTTTCCATGTAAATTGTATGTTTGTATATGCATACTTAGACAATGCATAACTTGTTTAACATTGTTTAGTACACTCGAGCATGTATACTTGTATACCGTTGTTCACCTTATATTGCATGAGTAGCTTAGGATGCTCCTTGAGTCTCACTTTGACATAGACTTTAGGTGGCATGAGCCCCTATAATATGTTTCACTTTAAGGTGATATAATTATAAAACGCTAGGTTGATGCATGCTCATCTCTTACGAGTAGCTTTATGTTACTCACCCACATAGTGGGGACATTTTCCAGGTACAGGACTCAAGATTTGGACATTTGCACTTGCCTTGGGTGATTTGTAGATTTAAGGTCTCTTTTAATGCATTCTTGTTCACATGCAAGTGCTAGCATGTTGAGTTGCCTTTGAAATGTAATTTTCCTAACTTAGAGGTTTGACAGGTCAAATGTTGTAAATTAATTGTAATAAGGCCATAGGCCATTGTAGCATGCTTAGAATACCATTTTACACTTGCGTGTATGTTCACATCATCACACATTAGCATATAATTAAGTTTGATCATGCTATAGGGATTCAAGTGAGGCTTAAAGTTTCTTTTTCAGTTTTGGTGCATAGTAGGTTCATCTTTGCATTTTTGCCCAGTTTCGGTAAACCGGTGGCCTTTTTCGGTCAACCGAACCTCTCTTGGTTTTCATGGTTCAGCAAAAATCTCAATTCCAGTAGCCTTTTTCACTTCGAGGCTTACTTCGGTAGACCGGTTCTCTACATCGGTCGACTGAAAGTCATTTTTTCATGTCGAACCTTAAACCGGTTGACTGGTTTGTCACTTCAGTCAACCGAACTGAGAGCTCTTTTCTCTTCCTTTTCCAGGCTTTTTTCAGCAGACCGATGCTCTATTTTGGTCGACCGAAATGGAGCTGCCTTGTAGGTTTTGTTTGGTTTGTTGCCTAGAAAGGTTAACTTCGGTTGTTGTTCCTATAGGACCTTGTTTATCTTGTTTGAGCCATTCTATGGCACACATGGTCTAGTTTGAACTAGATCTTGCTCCTTTGGTTATCATTGGTGCTATAGGGTACCAAGTAACCTTTTAATCCTAGCTTTCACTTTCGGTTATTTCCTTGAGTTTCATGACTTCATGGAAGGTCACATTAGTGTTCTAGGGATGATTTATATCTCTAAAGGCCTTGGTTTACCTTTTGCTTCCACCTTTCGGATCCGTTACTGGGTCAACTTTCGAGTCATCGCTAACGTACTAGGGTTGAAAAACTCGGGTCGTTACAAGTGGTATCAGAGCTCCTAGGTTCGAAAACCTTAGGACGACGGGTTTTGGGTGCATATCATGCTTGTGTTGCCATACTCTATGTGTTTAATTACTTTTGATAACATGTTGAATGTGATCACATGTTTACGTGCTTATGTGGATGTATATTTAAAAGTTCCTTTAACTGTGTTAGCATGATATATATAGTTATTTATTTTAATGTATTATATGTGCTAGTCTGTCTGAGCACATTGTATACATCTGTTTGTTTTAGCTTGTTGTATGTACTTGTCTGCCTTAGCATACGGTATATGTTGGTCGGCTTCAGTACATTGTATGTGCTTGTCTGTTTAGCATGTTGATTTACGCTTGTCTGCTTAGCATATTGGTTATGTTTGTCTTCTTTAGCGTATTACAAGTACTTGTTTTTCTTAGCATGATTATATGATGCATACATTGACATGCCTTATGTAATCCCTTACTACTTGTGTAAGTATGTAGTCCATTACTGTGTTACATGTCAACTGCTTACTTTTATGTCTTGTTTAGGCATTGTGGGTTGTTCCAGCTTGGTTGGTTGAGATTGATGCTACAGCATCATCTCTTGGGATTTCGTGATGACCTTGATGTGATGACGTCATTGGGGTCTTGTTTCTAAAGTCATGGGACGACGAGTCGGATTGACTCGAGTCCTTCCTTGGGGATTAGGAGATTTGTTTTCTTGAGCCTTACAGTGAGGTCCTCGCGTCTCTTCTATCTTAGAGTGATGGTTAGGGATTTAATAGGTGCATTGACCTGGAATTCTTCTTGTCTTGCCTTGGATAGCTCTTATGAGCTAAGGTTGGGGTGTGAATGTTTCCATGTAATTAATTGCATTGGTGCAATTAATTACTCTCCATCATCCCTGGAGACTTGGGGTTTTGTGTTTAGAGGTTTCGATAGGATCCTGTAGAGTTCTTATCGAACTCGACAGCATCTTGAGTTGAGTTCTCTTGTTGGTGTCTCATAATGGTTAGTATTGGGGCTACCCATTACCTCGTTGTTTGTTTTGTGTGGCGTTAGGACTCCACCTTGGGTTTAAGTCAGTCTTGGGAAAGACTTGTAGGCTCTTTGTTTCAGGGACCTTAGTGTTCATTCTAGGAGATGATTCATTTCCTTGCGGTGAGGGATTAGACTCATCCGAGCTTTTGGGATTCACTGTTGGTGAGTTTGTCCTTTTGAGAGCCATTTCATCCCTTCTTGTTTTTGTTATTATGGGGTTGTTATTTGCATAGTCATTCCTACCTGTTTATATGCCTTGTTCTTTTGAGCATGCCTTAGAAACATGTTAGGGGATGTGACTATTTGATGGTTATGTGCTAGTATTGATGGTGTGTTTTCCATTTACTATATATGTTGTCATGCTAGCGTCATAGGTGATGTGTAGTATGTCTCTGATGCTTGACCCCTATGTGATAGGTAGCATATTTGATTGCCCTTATACACCATGTGTTTAGTTATATGGTGCATGGACTTTTATTTACAATTAGTATACTTGTACCTAGCTAGTATGCCTACACGTTGTTTATTTCATTTCATTTTGGTTTAGTATACTTGAGCCTGTATACTTGTTTACCATGGATTTAGTACTGCTTAGTATACTTATGAGTGTATACTTGTACATATACACATATTGCGTTTCCATTTTGACATTTCTTAGTATGCTTATGAATGTATACTTGCATAGATATACATATGTTTCATGACTAATTGCCTTAGTAGAGTTCATTCCTGTACTGTGCCTGGGGTTGTGTGACTTTAGCTATCAGGGATTGTGTGTGTGAGCTTGATCCGATGTCTCGATTCTTAGGCGTAGCCTTGTAGTAGGTCAGTTTTAGGATGATATGGAGGATTTTGGGTGCATTATCTTATTGGGAGTTGTTGTGACTAGGGTGATGATGATGTTATTTGATTTGTAAAGTCCGATCCATTGGCTTGAGGGTATAAACTTGTCAGGCTTTGGATTCGTGACTGATGTGGTTGACAACAGTGTTTTGAGACTTAGGGTTTTCAGTTTTTCCAGTATAGAGGATTTAAGGCCTTAAGCATAGCGGTGCCTATGACATTATTGTCAGAGTTTTGGATTGACCAGAATGGTCCGGCTGGACATTTTGGACCATATCATAACTCTCACAGAATGCCTGGTTCCCGTGGTGATTTTGGTAATGATTGTTTGACATTAATGTCATTTATATCGATGGGTTTCACGAGTAAGCTTGTTGGGGGCAGGTGACGAATTAGGGCCTCATATTGTCATGCTACCATCCAAGTTATATGTGGTGGGCGAGTGCTAGTTGCCGTCGATACTACCTTGCATTACCTAGCTAGTAATGTAAGTGTGGGCGGGCACTTAACACTGTGGATGCTACCACACCTTGGGTACGTTGTGGGCGGGTTCTAGTCAGTATTCATGCTGCCATGTTGCTTCTAGTTGTGTTCCTTGTTTAGTTATGTAGTTGCCTTGATCTCCTTTGGGTGGCTGACATTGGGTTAGTATGTCAATTCGATGGAGATGTGTCTCACGGTTCATGGTTTCGTGTCCTTTCGTTAATCTTAAGACCTTTGGAGTTGTCCTTGGGTACTTTATAATCTATTCCTTGGTGTGACCTTGTGTACGGTCCTTCTTCAGTTCTTCTGGGAATGTTCCTGATTTCGAGGATGAAATCTCTTTAAGGAGGGTAGGTTGTAATGACCCGGTCATTTCCTCCCTTTCCTTTTTTCCTTAGGATTTTATGGATGAATTTTTTTCATTGAAATTTTTTTTCTGAGTTCAATTTCTCATCGGTTAGTGTCATCTTGAGTGCTCAGAAATGGTTTCTGAGACTCTTTCCTTTGGATTGACCACTCCCTTCGAGGACCAAGTCATTTCCACATTTTTCGTTTTTTAACACTATTCACTTTTCGTCCTTTGCCCTGTTTTGTCCTCTTCCCTATTTTGTCTTTTCCCCATTTGTCACTTTGTTGGCATAACCTCACTCCTTGTGTTCAAAGTTGCTTTTTGACATCACGTATCTTCGTCCTAAGTGGGTTCCACGAAATACGTATCTTTACTTTTGCAGAAGAGTACTCTAGTTGCTCCCGGTGTCCGTAGGAGTATGGATGCATAGTTTTTTAAAATCTTTTTCTTTTCTTGGGGAGTTTTTCATAAATATCTTTTGAAGATATTTTATTTCAGGGGCATCTAAGAAATTATCTTTTGGAAGATATTTTCATTCTGGGGCAGTTTCGCAGTTAACCCTTTTTATAGGGGCCATTGTGCAATTAACGAAAGTTATTACAAAATATCTCGTCAGGAGTCTGGATCCTCGTATGGGATTCATTTTTACATTTCGTTGAGTCGTGTACTTATAGAATTTCCTTCTGGTCATTTTTCTCCAGTTTTAGGGTTTCGAGACCCAGTTGCTGCCGAACTTGTTTGGGACATATCTCTCTGCTCGGGATCAATTTTTCACACCATTTCTTCCGTTGTTCATATTTACTCATTTTGAATCTTTTTCATTCATTGAGTTTTGTCATTTGAGCGCGTTTGCTCAAAATCCACTTTTCTGGACCCGGTGAGACCCTTTCGGGGCACTTTTTGAGATTTTCTATAAATAGGGGGTCTTAAGTCAAAAAGTCAGATTTCCATCAGCTTCTTCACCCTCTTGGCTGGTAGCCATGGGAGCCCAAGGGGCTGCCTTCATTTTTTCTTCTCCCCCCACTTGATTTACTCAGTGAAAACTCTTCGGCCTTAACGTTTATCGTTCCCCTCGACGTGCTCTACCTTTCCCCCTTATTAGAATTCATTTTTGACAATTTCTTGAGTTCGAGTTTAAAGTGAAGTTGTGATTTTGATAGGGCTTCTTGGAGGTTCATGTAGATCGTGTTGTCCCCGACAAAACCTAGGAGTTTCATCGGATTCGTTGCGGTTTCATTTCGGAGGGCTTTTGAGATTTTCATCTCAAATTGAGGTAGGGGATGTCTTAGGTTTATATTATTGTTGTATTGATTGTTTTATAAGCATATACAACTTGTGAGCATGCCTTGTTCAAGTTTTTAGAATTTAATTTTTTTTTTTTTTTGTTTAGGATTTAATTCTAATGATGATATATAGTTTAGAATTAAATTATGGCATACTAGTAAATTAGGCCTTGGTGATTTGTGTAACATATATTAAATTTGGAACATTTGAATAAGAATTGCAAAACTTATTTAATATTTATCTTTTGTGAAAGATTAAATTACATAGTTGAAACAAGCATGAAATTAACTTGTATTGTGATATTAAAGTATGCCTTGGTGAGTTCTTTAACATATGTTAAATTGAGGTTATTTGGATATGTTTGAAAATCTAGAGAAAAATTAATTAATTAGCTTAAATAATTTTATTTTAAGTGTATTAGTTACTTAAATTGATATTGGATGTAATAGGTTGATAATTCTTTGAAATGTCGTTCGTTTAATGACCTTGTGAGCATGCTACTAACTTGTAGTAGAATTAGTACTTGTGGGCTCTAAAGATGGTGATTTAATTTAGCATGATATGTGATATCATTGTCTTGAATGGCTTGTTTAAATATATCTTGTGTAGGTATATGGCTTGAATTCTAAGACATGGTTTGTGTGGATTCAACCTTAATTGTGCATAGAATGTGATAACTTGCATTTGATTTTGTATAAGTTTTGAACTTATTGATTTTGGAACACTTGTGAGGACATAATTTATGTGATGGCTAGGGTTTGGATCTAGTACGTAGACAAGTGTCCTCTAAGTCATAAGTACGCACTAGGTGGTACCTTGTGGGTCGTAATTACCCGAAAATACCTGCTTAGTCTAGCGACTGCATGTCTTAGTCTTTCCACTATTTGATTTCGCATTTAATTTCAAGTTGTTAATAATGGATTACTTGTAGCTTGAGAATTGATGCTTACTTGGGTATTTGAATCCTGTTTAGTATACTTGAAACTGTATACTTGTTTTGTGTATTTAGATCTCATTTAGTATACTTGAACTTGTATCCTTGGTTGTGTATGTAAACCCTAATTAGTATACTTAAGCATTGCATGTTTGATTTGTACAATCGGACTTCATTATGTATACTTGTATCGTGTATGCTTGCCTTATGTGTACTTCATTTAACTTAGTATACTTGTGCCTGTATACTTGATTCATGAGTTTTCCATGTAAATTGTATGTTTGTATATGCATGCCTAGACAATGCATAACTTGTTTAACATTGTTTAGTACACTCGAGCATGTATACTTGTATACCGTTGTTCACCTTATATTGCATGTGTAGCTTAAGATGCTCCCTGAGTCTCACTTTGACATAGACGTTAGGTGGCATGAGCCCCTATAACATGTTTCACCTTAAGGTGATATAATTGTACAACGCTAGGCCGATGCATGCTTATCTTCTACAAGTAGCTTTATGTTACTCACCCACGTAGTGGGGACATTTTTCAGGTACAAGACTCAAGATTTGGAGATTTGCACTTATCTTGGGTGATTTATAGATTTGAGGTCTCTTTTAATGCATTTTTATTCACATGCAAGTGTTAGCATGTTGAGTTGCCTTTGAAATGTAATTTTCCTAACTTGGAGGTTTGACAAGTCAAATGTTGTAAATGAATTGTAATAAGGCCATAGGCCATTGTAGCATGCTTCGAATACCATTTTACACTTGCATGCATGTTCACATCATCACACATTAGCATATAATTAAGTTTGATCATGCTATGGTGGATTCAAGTGAGGCTGAAAGTCTCTTTTTCAGTTTTGGTGCATAGCAAGTTCATCTTTGCATTTTTGCCTAGTTTCGGTCGACCGGTGGCCTGTTTCGGTCGACCGAACCTCTCTTGGCTTTCATGGTTCAGTAGAAATCCCAATTCCAGTAGCCTTTTTCACTTTGAGGCTTACTTCGGTCGACCGGTTCTCTACATTTGTCGACCGAAACTCATTTTTTCATCTCGAGCCTTAAACCGGTCAACCGGTTTGTCACTTCGGTTGACCGAACTGAGAGCTCTTTTCTATTCCTTTTCCAGGCTTATTTCGGCAGATCGATGCTCCATTTCAGTGGACTGAAATGGAGCTGCCTTGTAAGTTTTGTTTGGTCTATTGCCTAGACCGGTTAACTTCGGTTGTTATTCCTATAGGACCTTATTTATCTTGTTTGAGCCATTCTTTGGCACACATAGTCTAGTTTGAACTAGATCATGCTCCTTTGGTTGTCATTGGTTCCATAGGGTACCAAGTGACCTTTTCATCCTAGTTTTCGCTTCCAGTTATTCCCTTGAGTTCCATGACTTCGTGGAAGGTCACATTGGTGTTCTAGGGATAATTTATATCTCTAAAGGCCTTGGTTACCTTTTACTTCCGCCTTTCGGATCCGTTACCGGGTCAACTTTCGGGTCATCGCTGACGTACTAGGGTTAAAAAACTCGGGTCGTTACAAGATACAACACGACAAGATATAGACTATCAAAGTAATCAACTTGAAATCTAAAATACTAAAACAACTAAGGTGGTTCATGCCACCTAACATCTATGTTCCAAAGTGAACAACAAGATCATCACAACTACTCAAATCCTTGAAATAATAATTCTAAGGCATATAAGTATACAAGTGCTAGTATAAAATCGTAAAGAGACTTTATGCATCAATTCAGAAATGACAAATAGGTCATAATTATTAACTTGAAAATGAATGTGAAAACAAATAGTGGAAGACTTGGACATCACATCGGATTGGACCGACAACATAGTTACTTTAGGGTTACTAACCCACGGGTAACCTCCCTAGTGCGCACGTGTGGGGAGAGCTAATCTCCTGCCCTAGAGCCTTACTCTAGTCATTTCGAATAAACGACATCCCAAGTTTCCAAAATAAACAAATTGTGCAACAATATATATATATATATATATTATTATGTATGTAAAAGGTAATAAACTATCTACCATGCACAAACCAATTTTAGAAACACACAGTACATGCTCTAAGTCCACAACTATTATGGCATACGAATGTCAAATCTTCAGTGCGTGATTCGTTACACGCTACAATAACATCACATATCGAATCTTCAGTATGCGATTCGTTACACTTGCAATAACATCACATATCGAAGTTCTTGATATTTTTAATGTCTCTCTTAGAGACATTAGTTAATTTGTATTCTTTTTTACTTTTTTGCTTTCCTGAATTAGGTTCTTTTCCTTTTTCAGTTCTTTCTGAGGGTATGCCCATTGTGCGCCTGTAATTATTTTTCTTTTTATACAAAAACCATTTATGAAAAAAAAAAAAACATAACCTCATGAATATAATACAATTCTGAAATCATGATTTAAACATACAATCAATGTCAAATACATGATAAAATCATTAATGCAATAAAAATGAAAATTAATTAAATACACTAATTTATTTCTCTATATTTCAAATCTCATTCAAATAATCCAAATATCAAATTAAAAACTTAATTAGGTCATTTAAACAACTAAATAGAATTTAATTAAAATACAATAATTAAATCTCTAGATTTTAAAGTTACTCCAAATGGACCCAAATTAATATAAGCTAGAAAACAAGTCCTAGTCATTACAAATATCAAGTTAAAAACTTAATTAAATCATTGGAACCATTAAATAGATTTTAATTAATTCATTTAATTAAAATCTCTAGATTTTAAAACTCATCCAAATATTCTCAAATTAAGATATGTTAATGAACATACTGTGGCCTAATTCAATATCATATCACTAGTTAATTCCATGCTAGATACAACTGTAATGACCCGGTCATTTGCCTCCCTTTCCTTTTTCTGAAATTTTACGGATAAATTTTTTCCGTTTAATTTTCCTTTCTAAGCTCTGTTTCTCGTCGCATAGTATTGTCTTGAGTGCTCGGAAATGGTTTTTGAGATTCTTTCGTTTGGATTGACAACTTCCTTTTAGGACCGAGTCATTTCCACATTTTCACTTTTCGGACACTATTCACTTTTTGTCCTTTTCTCTATTTCGTCATTTTCCCTATTTTGTCTTTTCCCCGTTTGTCAGTTTTTGGCACAACCTCACTTTTCGTGCTCGGAGTTACTTTTTGACTTTATGTACCTTCATTCTAAGTGGTTTTCACAAAATACGTATCTTTACTTTTGCAAGAAAGTACTTTGGTTACTCCCGGTGTCCATAGGGGCATGGATGCACAGTTCTTCATAATCTTTTTCATTTTTTGGGTGTTTTTCATAAATATCTTTTGAAGATATTTTATTTCAGGGATTTTTAAGAAAATATTTTTGGAAGATATTTTCATTCTGGGCCATTAGTGCAGTTTTTACTTTTTTGAGGGGCCATTGCGCAATTAAAGAAAGTTATTGCAAAAATACCTTATTTTGAGCCTGGATCCTCATACGGGATTCATTTTCACATTTTGTCGAGTCATGTACTCTTAGAATTTCCTTCTGGTCATTTTTCTCCAGTTTCAGAGTTTCTGGCCCCGGTTGCCGCCGAACTTGTTCTTGACATATATCTCTGCTCAGGACTCCGTTTTTGACGCCGTTTCTTCCTTTATTCATGTTTTATCATTTTAAATCTTTTTTGTTCATGGAGTTTTGCCGTTTGAGCGTGTCTACTCAAATTTCACTTTTCCAGACCAAGTAGGGCCCGTTCGGGACACTTTTAGGGTTTTCCTATAAAAGGGGGTGAGACATTTCATTTTTCACTTTCTTCTCCCTTCATGCATGACCTGAATCTGCCATGGCAGCCCAAGGGGGGTTGCCACCCTTCTCTTCTCATTTAAACCTCTTTCCCTTTGTTATAAAGTCATAGTGCCTTTGCGTTTTGTATTTGTCTTGACGATGTGCACCTTTCACCCTTATTAGAACCCGTTTTTGGCCAATTTTGAGTTCGGGTTTGACATCAAGTTGTGATTTTCATGGGGCTTCTTGGGGATTCTTGTTCATCGTGCTGTCCTCGACAAAACCCTTCGGTATCGTTGGATTCAGAGCACTTTTATTTCGGTGGGCCTTTAAGATTTTCATCTCAAATTGAGGTAGGGGGTGTTGTAATTTATTTTCTTGTTATATTGCATGCTTGTGATGCTTATACAACTTATTTGCTTGCTTTGATATCAAATCTAGAGATTTTATTTAATTATTTTCTTGTATGAGATTTGATTTTTCCGGTTGCTCATAACTTGGTTTAAACATGTGGCGTGATAGAATATTACCCTTTGACATAGTCATTGACATATATTAAATGGAGAGATTTTGGACAAGTAATTAAGTTTTTATTTAATATTTATCTTAAGTAAAAGATTAATTCATGTGGCCTTATCTAGCTTGAAATCAATATGTGTTAGCATATTATGTTAGGCTTTAATGCACTCTTCAACATATGTGAAATTGAAAGTAATCAGGGATATTTTGAAATCTAGTAATAATTAATTAATTTGCTCCAAATGCACGATTCATTTCCTTGAAATTCTGACTTGATATCCTTGATGTGCATGCCATGTACTTTTATACATATTAAATCTAGAGTATTTGATTAGGTTTTGAAACCTTTCATTTAATTATTTTCTTGTTTAAGATTTAATTCTCATGATGGTAAGCACCTTGGAATTAAATTGTGACATGCTAGTAAATTAGGCCTTGATATGTTGAGTAACATATATTAAATTCGGAGCATTTGAATAAGAATTGCAAAACTTATTTAATATTTATCTTTTAGAAAGTTTAATTCACATAGTTGAAACAAGCATGAAAACAACTTGTAATATGAGATTAAAATAGGCCTTGGCATTTTCTCTAACCTATGTTAAATTGAGAACATTTTGATAAGTTTAGAAATCTAGAGATTTTGAATTAAATGAATTAATTAAAAATCTAATTAATGGTTCCACTAGTTTGATTGAGTTTTAACTTGATAATGGTAGTGACTTAGGCTTGCTCACTTGTATATATCCATTTGGGGCCATTTGGGATTGTTTTAGAAAATCTAGAGATTTAATTAACATGTTTCAATTAAACTCTATTTTGTTGTCTCAATGATCCAAATTAGTTTTTGAGTTGGTTTGTGTAGTGACCATACCATGTTGTTTAACATATTTGAAATTGGGATCGTTTGGATGAGATTGTATTTTAATATTGAAATGAAATTGTCATAGCGTGTAACGAATCGCACACTGAAGATTTGACATTGTAAATGTCATTGTGGACTTGAACTCTAGGACATGGGTTGTGTGGATTCAATCTTGTATGTGCATGTAAAGTCATTCTTAGACATTATTTGAGATGTATAAGTTTGGTTTAACTTATTGATTTTGCATAAGTTTTGAACTTATTGTTTTTGGAGGCTTGTAAGGATCATGTTCATGTGATGGCTAGGGTTTGACCCTAGTACGGATTCATGAGTTTCCTGAGTCATATGAAGTGCGCAGTAGGTAGTACCTTGTTGGTCATAATTACCCAGAATAACTCATACACGTGCGCACTCGGTAGTACCTTACGGGCTACTAACCCAGAATAACTCGATTTGTTTGCAGCCAAGGATCCTAGTCTTTCCACTATTTGATTTCGCATTTAAATTCAAGTTGTTAATCATGGATTACTTGTAACTTGTGAATTTGTGCTTATCTTGCATTTTAGATCTTATTTGGTATACTTGAGACTGTATACTCACTTTGTGTATTAGATCTTATTTAGTATACTTGAAACTGTATACTTGTTTTGTGTATTTAGATCTCATTTAGCATACTTGAACTTGTATCCTTGGTTGTATATCTAAACCCTAATTAGTATACTTACGTATTGTATGTTTGATTTATGTAATCAGATTTCATTTTGTGTACTTGTGTTGTGTATGCTTGTCTTATGCGTAATTCATTTAGCTTAGTATACTTGTGCCTATATACTTGATTCATGAGTTTTCCATGTTAATTGTGTATTTGTATATGCATGCTTAGACATTGCATAACTTGTTTAATATGGATTAGTATAATTGTAAATATATGCTTCTATATCGAATATCATGTTTTAATATTGACTTGCATACTTGAGCATATATACTTGTATGCCGTGGTTCAATTCAGTTGCATGAGTAGCTTAGGATGCTCCCTGAGTCTAACTTTTGACATAGACATTAGGTGGCATGACCCTTTTTAAATTGTTTCAAGTCAATGTAAAAATCTCTAAAGAAATCGAGTCGATGCATGCTCATTCTCTACGAGTAAACTTGTTTACTCATCCCGAAGTTACTAGGGGGCTGTTTCAAGTACGAAGACTTGGTTCGTGATGCTTATCGTTCATTGGGATGACTTATAGCTTTTAAGTTCTATTTCATGCAAGTGTTAGCATGAAATGCCATTTGTAGCCATTTTGTCAAATGTGTATATTTGATTCCAAACTTGTATTATGTGCTTAAGCGCACTTTTTGACACTCATTCCATGTATATAATTTATGGCTAAGGGCCAAACTTTATTTGAAGTCCATGAATATTCATGAATATTGAATTTTGCCTTTAATGAGAAAAGTATGAAAACTAGGGTCTTAATATGTCATTCTCGAACCGATATGTGCATTTTGTGTGAAATTCATCCTTTAGTATTCATTTGCCATACGTGAGGTGTGGCCAAGGGCCAAACACTATTTAGTTTTCATTTTTACATTTTAGTTCACATATTGCATTTTTGGGCTAAAATAGTAGAAACCGAGCCTTTAAGGGTTCATTTTCAAACTTTAGCATTCATTTGCCATACATGAGGTATGGCCAAGGGCCAAACACTATTTAGTTTTTATTTTTACATTTTAGTTCACATATTGCATTTTTAGGCTAAAATAGTAGAAACCAAGCCTTTAAGGGTTCATTTTCAAATCAGGTGGTGCAAAGTGTGTTCCGGTACCTCCACTAGGTCTCATTAATCATGCATGAAATGTGGCCAAGGGCCAAATGGTAATTTGAAATTATTTGTCAATTTTAAATTTCAAATTTTCCATTTCATGTGCATTTTCGCCTTTTTGGCCGTTGGGGGGTCAAATTTTGTATTGGTGGTATTTTTGAGCTATGGACCATCGTAGCGCACGTTCAAATAGGTAAGTTATATTTGCGTGCATGGTTGTTTCTGGGCAAACCTTCTTCTTTGGTGAAATGAGCCTCCTAATGACTCATTTTGAAATTTTATTGCATAATTTGATCTAGGGGCACTTTAGACTTTTCACATTAGTTTTATTTTCTCCTTTTGACATAGTCGCTTAGAAAACATGATTTTGGGAGGGGTTTCTTTTTCGTGTTTTTCTAGAAAAATTCATCTACTTGCTCATTTTTGCTCTCAGTTGCAGAGAGTCACTGTAGCAATTTTTAACCCTCTTGGTCTAAACTGAACTAGGGGCATTTCGGGAATTTTTTTTGAAAAATAAAGTCTGGTCTTAATGTGGTCACATAGAAAATGTGATTTTAGGGGGGGTTTCTTCACAACATTTTTCCAGCAAATGTCGTCTCGGACCCAAAAACCCCATGTCAAATCTGATTTTCTGTGCGCACTTGCACTATTTGAAAAAGTCTGTTGTAAGGGCATTTTGGGGATTTCACGTCATAAATAAAATTTTCTTTTGATATGGTCAGCTTGGAAAAATTATTTTGAGGAGGGTTTCTTCTTCGTGTTTTTCCAGAAAACATCGTTTAGTATTTCAAAACGGCACACGAGTTTCAGCATTTTGCCTAGGTTACTATTCACAGCCGCGGCGACGTCAAAACTTTGTTTTGACTTTTCTCTTCCATCCGGACTCCAAATCAAGTGATTCTTGAGTCTAACTTGACTAATTTTTTGCTGTCTTTCCAACGGTGTGCTTGGTTGTACCCAGATCTTCCTGGATATTTATCATTTTACCCTTTTAGCCTCAAGTGCTCGTTTTTCTTCGTCATGCTGTTTCTCCTTTGTCCGGACTCCGAATCATGCGATTATTGAGTCTATCTTGAATAATTTTTCATTGCCTTTCTAGCGGTGTGCTCGGTGGCACCTGAATCCATAGTTTTTATAAACGATTATTTTGCCCCTGGGGGCTTATTTGTCATATTTTCGATCTTTTGTTTCCGCGTCAGTTCTCATTGAATTCCACGACCTCATGGAAAGTCATCAAAGTGTCTTAGAGGTGTGTTGTGCCTTGGGATACCGTTGACTTGTTTCTTGCTTCCGCATCTGGATCCGCTATTGGGTCAATCTTCGGTTTATCACAAGACGTGCTGGTCTAAAAACCAAGGTCGTCACAACAACCATGTAAATTAAATTTCATACAAAGAAATAATTAAATAAAGTTTGCAAAACTCATCCAAATATTCTCAATTTAATATATGTTAATGAATATGTCAAGGCTTAATTTACTATCATGTCACAATTTTATTCCATGCTAAATATAATTATGTGAATTAAATTTCATACAAAGAAAACAATTAAATAAAATTCTAGATTTAATACCTTGACATGCACACATGTTATATAAGCCTGGGAAACAATTAAAACACCAAGAATAAAATCCTATAACATCCCTTACCTCATTTTGAGATGAAAATCTCAAAATACGCTAAAGTGAAACTACTCCGAATTCGACGATACTTCGGGGTTACGACGGGGACAACGAGGGGAACAACTATCCTCCTTCTGGCAACACCAAAATCCAAACCCAAACTCAAAACCCGAACTAAAAAATGGTCAAAACTAGATTCTAAAAGAAGGGAAAGGATAGCCTCGCCAAGGCCTACGACAATGCCTTCATTGTCGAGGCAAAAATCTAAGGTGAATGAGTCCAAAAGGAAGGAAAAGGGGTGGTAGACCAAAGGGCTGCCATGGAGGCTACTGGCCAGCTAAGGAAGAATGGAAAAGTTTGACTTTTTCTCTCTCCTCCCCCTATTTATAGAAAAACCCTAAAAGTGCCCCTGAACAAGTCTCGCTCGGCCCCGAAAAGTGAAATCTGTTCAGACGCACTCAAACTGTAAAACACTGTGAACGAAAAAGAACCAAAATGAGAAAAAATGAATAACGAAAGAAATGGCGTCAAAAACTGAGTCCCGAGCAGAAGGTTATGCCCCAAACAAGTTCGGCGGCAACTGAGGTCGAAAACCCTAAAACTGGGAAAAACGACTGCAAGGAAATTCTAAGAGTACACAGCTGAACGAAATGTGAAAATCAATCCCGTACAAGGATCCAGGCTCAAAACAAGGCATTTTGCAATAACTTTTGTTAATTGCACAATAGCCCCTCCAAAAAGGGATAACTGCACAAATGACCCAGCATGAAAATATCTTCCAAAATTTTTTTTCTTAAAAACACCCGAAATAAAATATCTTCAAAAGATATTTATCAAAAACACCCCAAGAAAGGAGAATGTTTCCAAAGAAACTTTGCATCCATATCCCTATGAACACAGTGAACAACCAGAGTACTTTTTTACAAAAGTAAAAATACATATTTCATGGAAACCACAAAGAATGAAGGCACGTGAAGTCTTAAATCAACTCCGAGCACAAAAAGTGAGGTTACGCAAAAGAAGTGACAAACAAAGAAAAGACGAAAAAGGAAAATGTCCGAAAATGAAAAGAAGAGATGGCACGGTCTTCATCAGGATAATACCAATCTCCCAAAAGAATAAGTGTTGGGAATTATTCCCGAGCACTCACGACAATTCGAAGTGTCCGAACTCATACTCAGAAAGGAAAACGGAAAAAATTTATTCATAAAAATAGGGAAAAGGAAAGGAAGTAAAAATGGCAGGGTCATTACAACCTACCCTTTTTAAGGAGATTTTGTCCCCGAAATCAGGAACATATCAAGGAGAACCGAACGAAGATCAAACGCAAGGTCAAACCAAATGACTGATCATAAAGTGCTAAAGGACAATTCCAAAATCCTCTAGATCACTTAAACAACGCGAAACCCAGAGCTGAAAGACACCTCCCCAAACGAATCGGTATATTAACCCAATATTAATCACCAAAAGAATCCCAAGACAAAGACTTGTCGAATCGAGACAAATAAGAATGACATGGTAGTACGAACAGTGACTAGACCCCGCCCACAACGTACTCAAATGTGTGGTAGCAATGACAACATCTAGTGCCCGCCCACACTTACTCGTCAGTAAGGTAGCATTGACGGCAACTAGCTCCCGCCCACAATACACAACTTTGTATTGTAGCATGACAGTATAAGGCACTAGTTCATAACATGCCCCAATAGGTCAACTCGAAAAAACTTTTCGATACAAATAACATCAATGTCACAACAGACATTGCCAAAAGCATAGCGGAAACCAAACATCTGTGAGAGTTGGAATACGGTCCAAAGTCGTCCTGCAGAACTATTTGGCCAATCCCAAAATTTTGACAATGATGCCATAGGCACCACCACGCTTAAGGCCACAAATTGTCAACACCGGTGAAATAAATGACTCATACATTTCAAAACGCTACAATAACAACACCAGTCACGAATCCACACCCTGACAAGTCTATGCCATCAAGCCAATGGATCGGACCCCACATAGTCAAAAGACACTGTCTTGAAGCATATCTATCCTAAGGCTACACACAGGAAACAAAACGCAAATCTAACATGTAGCTCACTCATCACAATCCCGACAACCAAGGCCACAAAATCCCAACATAAGTGCAGGAAAGATAAAATAGTGCAAACCAGATACTCATATAGTACGTACTCAAAAAATTAAATTGCATAAATCAAGTAATACCTTAGTACTAAGCACACAGTACACATAAGGTAAACCAAATAAGCCACCTATCACATAGGGGTCAAATAAACGATAACACGTTAAAAACCACTAATGGCACTAGCATAAAAAACGGATACAACATATGAAAACGTATCATCTATATCCTCATACGACTACCATATAGTCACATATCATAAACATGTTTTTAAGGCATACCCAAAAATAATGGGGCTCATAAACATGTAAATGTGATCATACAAATGGCAATTTTTAAAAATTAAAAGGAAAGGATGGAATGCCTCTCAAAAGGGCACCCTCACAGAAAACGTACCTCAAAACCTGGATGAGTCCAATCTCTCATTACGAAGAAAGGAATCATCTCCCAAATGACCACTAAGGTCCCTGAAACACAGGGCAGCAAGCCCTCCTCAAGACCAGCTCATACCCTGATGGAATCCCGACACCACATGAAACAAGACAACGATGAAATGGATAACCCCAATGCTAACCATTATGAGACATTAACGAAAAAAAAAGTTCGATGGGAACTATAAAGGATTCTATTGGAACCCTAACACAATGCCCCAATTCTTCAAAGACAAGAGAGAGTAATTAATTACACCAATGCAATTAATTACACAGAACCGCTCACATCCCAACCGTAGCTTATAAGAGCTGTCCAAGGCAACACAAGAAAGATCCTAGGTCAACACATCTATCAAATCCTGAAACCACTGCCCTAAAAAGAAGGGACATGAGAACCTCACCCTGAGGCTCACAAAGTAACTTACCAACTCCTCAAGGAAGGACTCGAGTCATTCCCGACTCATCATCCGATGACGCTAGAAACAAAGACCCCAATAACATTATCACATTAAGATCGCTACGAAGTCCTAAGAGATGACACCGACACTTCTAACACAACCACGACTATGTCCTGAAGCTATGATGGAAAGGGGGTGAAATGGTGCCTCCATAGCCCACGTCTCATTCCACTAGATAAGGACTGCAACCCTATACTCGTATGAGCCCTGACGAGAAGACTCTCCGCGAGTTAAGATCGTGACGCTATAAGCGTGAAACAAAAACGAGATCGATAATAACACGAGTTATTATGATCGAATGCAACTCACACTATGAATGCACAAAACAAGTAGCATGTCAATGTATGCATCATACAGTCATGCTAAAATAACTAAAGTAAGCTTCTAAGCAAATTGCCAAATAGGCATGTAGATAGGTTATCAAACCAAGCATGTTATCAAGAAGCACGTAAACATGTTACAATACTAAAACATGTTATCCAAAAGCATATGAACCTATCAAATCAAATCAACAAAAGCATGATATGCACCCAAAACCCATCGTCCAAGGTTTTAGGAGTTCTGATACCACCTGTGACGGCCTTGGTTTTTCAAGCCAGGGCATCCTGTGGTGAACTGAAGTTTGATCCGATAACGGATCCCAAATGCGGAAGCGAAAATAGAAACCAAGTCTCTAGAGATGCAATACAGCTCTAAGATGCTAAAGTGACCTTCTATGAGGTCACGAAACTCGACGAGAATGAAAACGGAAGCTAGGGTTGGACTTAAACTTATTTGAGCTCCCTTTAACGTCACGTAGAGTGTTTTAATAAGTAAAGATTGAATTTTTGAATGAAAATATCTCAATCAAGGTACCTTCTGAGTCACTAGACCTTTTTAACGTAAAAAGATTAAATCTTTGAAAGAAAATGAGAGTTTTTAGTGAAACTTATTTGAGTTTCTTTGAAGTCACAATGAGTTATTTAGTGAGTAAAGATTAAATCTTTAAATGAAAATACCTCAATCAATGTACCTATTATGTCACTAGACCTTTTTAATGTATAAAGTAAGAATCTTTGAAAGAAAATGATAGTTCTAAGTTAAACTTATTCGAGTTCCCTATGAAGTCACGAAAAGTGTTTTAATGAGTAAAAACTAAATCTTTGAATGAAAATACCTTAATCAAGGTACCTATTATGTCACTAGGCCTTTTTAATGTACAAAGATTGAATTGAAAATGAGAATTTTGAGTTAAACTTATTCGAGTTTCCTTTGACGTCATGAAGGGTGTTTTAATAAGTAAAGATTAAAACTTTGAATGAAAATACCACAATCAAGGTAACTATTATGTCACTAAACCTTTTTGATGTATAAAGATTAAATCTTTGAAAGAAAATAAGAGTTTTGAATTAAACTTATTTTCATTCCCTATGAAGTCGCAAAGAGTGTTTTAATGAGTAAAGATCGAATCTTTGAATGAAAATACCTCAATCAAGGTACCTATTATGTCACTAGACCTTTTAGTTGTATAAAGATTGAATCTTTGAAAGAAAATGAGATTTTTAAGTAAAACTTATTCGAGTTTCGTTTGATGTCACAAAGAGTGTTTTAATGAGTAAAAATTAAATGTTTGAATGAAAATATCTCTATCAAGGTACCTATTATTTCACTACACCTTTTTAATAAATAAAGATTGAATCTTTGAAAGAATAGGAGAGTTTTGAGTTAAACTTATTTGAGTTCCTTTGACATCACGAAGAGTGTTTTAATGAGTAAAGACTGAATCTTTGAATGAAATTACCTCAATTAGGGCACCTATTATGCCACTTGACATTTTTAATGTAAAAAGATTAAATCTTTGAAAGAAAATAAGTGTTTTGAGTTAAACTTTTTTGACTTCCTTATGAAGTCCCGAAGAGTGTTTTAATGAGTAAAGATTGAATCTTTGTTTGAAAATAGCTCAAAAAAAGGTAGCTTTTAAGTCACTAAGTCTATTTAATGTATAAAGATTGAAACTTTGAAAGAAAATGAGAGTTTTGAGTTAAACTTATCCGAGTTTCCTTTGATGTCACAAAGAGTGTTTTAATGAGTAAAGATAGAATCTTTGAATGAAAATACATCAATCAAGGTACCAATTATGTCACTAGACCTTTTTAATGTATAAAGATTGAATCTTTGAAAGAAAATAAGAGTTTTGAGTGAAACTTATTCGCGTTCCCTTTAATGTCACGAAGAGTGTTAAAATGAGTAAAGATTGAATCTTTGAATGAAAATACCTCAATCAAGGTACCTATTATGTCACCGCACTTTTTTAATGTATAAGGATTGAATCTTTGAAAGAAAATAAGAGTTTTGAGTGAAATTTATTCGTGTTCCCTTTGATGTCACGAAGAGTGTTAAAATGAGCAAAGATTGAATCTTTGAATGAAAATACCTCAATCAAGGTATCTATTATGTCACCAGACTTTTTGAATGTATAAAGATTGAATCTTTGAAAAAAAATGATAGTTTTGAGTTAAATTTATTCGAGTTCCTAATGAAGTCGCGAAGAGTGTTTCTAACGACCCGGATTTCTCAACCCGGTGTGTTAGTGACGAACCGGAAGTTGACCCGATAACGAACCCGAAATGCGGAAGCGAAAGAAGCCAACTGACCTCAAGAGATGTACGTCATCCCTAAGGCCCCAAAATGACTCTCCATGAAGCTACAGAACTCAAATGAAGCAAGAATGCCTAACCCGAAAAGAGTGAACTAAGGGCAAAATGGTCATTTCTCATTGAAAAGGGTGCCACCTTGCACACCATTGGAAAGACAACGAAAAATGAACAAAATTAGACTCAAGAATCGTCTGATTCTGAGTCTGGGCAGAAAAGATATGAAATTCCAACACCCGATGCGAAAGTTATGAAGCAATGACTTAACATTTTCCAATATTTTCATAATAAACTTTGAAAACAAAAGTGCATAGAAAACGAGATACATGCCATTGGCCTCCGGCCTTATCTCATACATGTTAAATACATTAAAAAGAGTGCACTTACGTACACTTTACATATACGAATCAACGAATACAAGTCTAAACAAATAGGGCTACAAAGAGGCATCTTATGCTAACACTTGCATAAAATAAAAACATAGAAACTGTAAGCCATCCAAGGAGCAATGGAATCTTCAAATCCTGAATCCTGTACTTGAAATATGCCCCAGTATCGTAGGGGTGAGTAACATAAAGCTACTCGTAGGAGATGAACATGCATCGACCTAGCATTTTACAATTTTATTACCTTATGGTGAAACATGTTAAAGGGGCTCATGCCACCTAACGTCTATGTCAAGATGAGACCCAGGGAGCATCCTAAGCTACCTAGATCATTTCTATTATAATCACATTGTTCATGCAATTCAAACAACATGAAAACATGTTATACAAGGCAACAAGATATAGATTCTCAAAGTCTTCAACTTGAAATCCAAAATACAAAAACAACAAGTGTGGGTCATGCCACTTAACGTCTATGTTCAAAATGAATCTATAAAGTCATTCCTAAACTTCATTTGAACATCAAAACACAAATTATGATATCGATGCAATTTAACCAACAATGGAACTTCTAATACAACGTATGAAGCATGCTTTCACAAAGCTACATCTCAAGCTCAAAATAGGAAATCAAATAAGGAACAACAAGTTACGATATCATCTAGTTATCAACTTGAAATGAAATACGAAATCAAACAAAATGGATACTCAGACGTCACGCCGGATCAGACCGACAACATAGTTACTTTAGGATTACTAGCCCATGGGTAACCTCCCTATGTGCGCACTAGACTATATAGAGGGACAATCCCCCATACTAGAACCAAGTCCTAGCCGTAGCCAAACAACGACATCCCCAAGTTTCCAAAATCAACAAATTGCGCAACAATGTATATATATCAACATGTATATACAAGATATCAACTATTTACCAAGCACAATTCAAATTTTGGAAACTTATACAATATATGCTCAAAATTCACAACTACTATGGCATGTAAGATGTCAAATACAAAGTATGCAATTCCTTACACATAGCAACAATATATTCAATAAGGAAAAACATATTCTCATGAATATAAAAGTAACAACTATGTTATCCAATGCTCAAAAGTAATCAAGTGAACATACATCAAATCCAAATCCATGATTTAAATATAGAAACAACTTCCAAAATGCAATTAAATCCATGGAGTAACAAAGTAGAATTTAATATTAAACATAAATAGTTAAATTTTCTAAATTACAAGTTGATCCAAATAACCTCAATTCAATCTATGTTAGAGAACATGCTAAGGCCTATTTAAATACCACATTACAACTTGATTTAATGCTTGATACAACCATGTGAATTAAACTTTCACTAAAGATAAATATTAAATAAAAGTTGTAATTCTTAATCAAATGATCCAAATTTAATATATGTTAACCAACATATCTAAGCATAATTTCCTAGCATGTTACAATTCAAATCAAAGTTATACATCATCATAAATTTTAAATCTTATACAAAGAAATAAAAATTACTAACTTTCTAGATTTGATACAAGGCATACATATATGTTGTATAATCATGGCAAACATACAATACAACACACAGATAATCATAAAACATTCCCTACCTCAATTGGAATGAAAATCTCAATTACCACCGAAATGAAATCGCCCCAAATTTTCGGTCCGCA
Organism: Cornus florida; assembly: GCF_030987335.1. Taxonomy (NCBI): domain Eukaryota; kingdom Viridiplantae; phylum Streptophyta; class Magnoliopsida; order Cornales; family Cornaceae; genus Cornus; species Cornus florida. The sequence continues at coordinate 8,440,916 of NW_026775571.1, forward strand.
ACTTGTAAAATTCATAAAAAATTCAATTCTAACCCAAATTGAATGAATCCAAAGCTCAATGAAAGCTTAAACACTATAATTTGATAATATCAATTTAGTTTAACAAAATATTTTCCCAATTAAAACAGTTTTGCCCCACAACTTTGAAATAAAGTTTGCCCAGAAAACACATTTTTCAGCTTGTAGCTTCCAACTTTGAAAATTCATGAAAAATTCATTTGACATCCAAATTGGGCAAACCTAATTTACATTAGAAGTAAACATATGAGAGTGTAAAAATAAAAATTTAAGCCATGATACAATGTCAAAAGGTTAGTGAAATAAATCATCTAAAAGTATGTTTTCCAGCTGCAATAAAAACATGGACAGCAGATAGTTTCGAATTTTTTAAAAAAATTTAGTAATGCTCAAAAATCGTAAAAAAATTTTGAGTAGTGTAAAACCCATGGGGGAAGTTCCAGTAAAAATTTCAAGGTAATTGAAGTAGAACAACTCCATATAAAAATTCATTTCCAGACCGAAAAGGAAAAGCTTCAAATTTCCAGCAACTAGCTTGCAACTTCAAAAATTCATAACTAATTCATTTTAAATCCAAATTTCATGAAACCAAAACTAAATGAAAGCTAATTGAGTATATTTTCATATTATATATTTAATTTGATAAGATTAATTTCAAGTTAAAACAGTTTAAGGGCAAAATACAAGTCCTTCCCTTCCATACATGTAAAATACTCAATAATGACATAAAAATACTTCAAAATAATAGATCAATAACTCACTAGAGAATTGAATCTCTAGATACCAAAGCAAAACTAGGAGTTAGGCTAGATCCTTCAAGGGTTTTGAAGAGGAGAGTGGGGGGAATAAAAAGTATTCCAAGTTCAAAGTTCGCAGGTGAGTGAAAGGGCACCAAAAATGAAGTCAAAGCTACTAGTCAAGCTTTTCTCCAATGGTGGCTTCCTTAGGGTTCTTGAGAGGAAAGTGATGAATGAATTAAAATGTATAAACCCTAAGCTAAATTGGTAGGCTTCTCCACTCACTAGGTTCTCTTGCACTACCTCTCACACATACATTAATGCAAGACTAAAGGTGAGTCCTACACTTATCATGAATCCAAGTAAGCTTCCAAGATTAAATATTATCCCTACACTTGTCAACCATCCATGCCAACAAGTGCACCAATCCTAGGACAACAAGTGGGAGAATCTCCACCCTCCATATGTCATGAGATTAAGCCTCCAAGTGGTTCCACCACAAAATCAATAAGTGGCACCATAGGAATGTGACACTTGTCACATTTTCTGAAAATTGCAAAAAGGTCCTTTTTGAAAATATCTTCAAATTTAATTTGCAAAATGGTCCCTAAGATGAAAAATAATTACTTTACTTAATTACCCAAAAACCCCTCAAGTTATGGATAATTGCAAAAAGTCTTGTTTTCATGGCTTTTACAAAGAAAGTAAGCATTTAATATGCATTTCTACAAAAGTAAAAATGTAGATGTCATGGAATTTATAATTATGAACGTATGTAAAACCGGAATCAAATTCGAGCACAAAAAATGAGGTTATGCAAGTAAAAGTGAAAAACGAGAAAAGGACGAAATAAGGAAAAGGCGAAAAATGAATAGTGTCAAAAATAAAAAAATGTGCAAATGACTCGGTCCTCAAAGGAAGTTGTCAATTCAAAGGAAAGAGTCTCAGAAACCATTTCCGAGCACTCGAGACGACACTAAGAGGCAAGAAATCGAACCCGAAAAGGAAAAGATAATAAAAAAAATTTTATCCGCAAAATTTGAAGAAAAAGGGAAAAGGAAGAAAATGACCGGGTCATTATAGTGTTTTAGTGACTAAAGATTGAATCTTTGAATAAAAATACCTCAATCAAGGTACCAATTATGTCACTCGACCTTTTTAATGTATAAAGATTGAATTTTTGAAAGAAAATGAGAGTTTTGAGTTAAACTTATTCGAGTTCCCTTTGATGTCACGAATAGTGTTTTAATGAGTAAAGATTAAATCTTCGTATGAAAATACCTCAATCAGGGTACCTATTATGTCACTAGACCTTTTTAATGTGTAAAGATTAAATATTTGAAAGAAAATGAGAGTTTTGAGTTAAACTTATTCGAGTTCCCTTTGACGTCACGAAGAGTGTTTTAATGAGTACAGATTGAATCTTTGAATGAAAATGCCTCAATCAATGCACCTATTATGTCACTAAACCTTTTTAATTTATAAAGATTAAATCTTTGAAAAAAAATGAGAGTTTTGAGTTAAACTTATACGAGTTCCCTTTGATGTCACGAAGAGTTTTTTAATGAGTAAAGATTGAATTTTTGATTGAAAATACCTCAATCAAGGTACCTATTATGTCACTAGACCTTCTTAATGTATGAAGATTGAATCTTTGAAAGAAAATTAGAGTTTTGAGTTAAACTTATTCGAGTTCGCTATGAAGTCGCGAAGAGTGTTTGAATAAGTAAAGATTAAATCTTTATATGAAAATAACTCAATCAAGGTACCTTTTAAGTACCTAGCCCTTTTTGATTTATAAAGTTTGAATCTTTGAAAGAAAGTGGGAGTTTTGAGTTAAACTTATTAGAGTTCCCTTTGACGTCATGAAGAGTGTTTTAATGAGTAAAGATTGAATCTTTGAATGAAAATATCTGAATCAAGGTAGATTTTATGTCACTAGACCTTTTTAATTTAAAATGATTGAATCATCGGAAGAAAATGAGTGATTTTAGTTAAACTTATTCAAGTTTTCTTTGAAGTCATAACGAGTTTTTTAGTGAGTAAAGATTGAATCTTTAAATGAAAAAACATCGATTGAGGTACCTTTTATGTCACTAGACCTTTTTAATGTATAAAGATTGAATCTTTGAAAGAAAATAAAAGTTTTGAGTTAAACTTATTCGAGTTCCCTATGAAGTTGCGAAGAGTGTTTTAATGATTAAAAATTGAATCTTTGAATGAAATAACCTCAATTAAGGTACCTATTATATCACTAGAACTTTTTAACGTATAAATATTGAATCTTTGATAAAAAATGAGAGTTTTGAGTAAACTTATTCGAGTTCCCTTTGACGTCATGAAGAGTATTTTAATGAGTAAAGATTGAATCTTTGAATGAAAATACCTCAATGAATGTATCTATTATGTCATTAGACATTTTTATTGTATAAAGATTGAATCTTTGAATGAAAATGAGAGTTTGGAGTTAAACTTATTCAAGTTCCCTATGAAGTCTTGAAGGGTGTTTTAATGAGTAAAGATTGAATCTTTGAATAAAAAAACCTCAATTTAGGTACCTTTTTAGTTAATAACCCTCTTCAATGTATAAAGTTTAAATCTTTAAAAGAAAATGTGTGTTCTGAGTAAAACTTATTCGAATTTCGTTTGACGTCACGGAAAGTGTTTTAATGAGTAAAGATTGAATCCTTGATAGAAACTACCTCAATCAAGGTACCTTTTAGGTCACTAGACCTTTTTAACGTGAAAAGATTGAACCTTTGAAAGAAAATAAGAGTTTTTAGTTAAACGTATTCGAGTTTTCTTTGAAGTCACAGTGTGTGACGACCCTGGTTTTTCAAACTAGTACGTCCTGTGATAAACCGAAGTTTGACCCGATGACAGATCCGAAATGCGGAAGCGAAAACATAAACAAGGGCTTTAGGGATATACAACATCCCTAAGACGCCAAAGTGACCTTTCATGAGGCCACGGAACTCCACGAGAACCGATGCGAAAGAAAAAGATCAGAAAAGACCGAATAAGCCCTCAAGGGCAAAATGATCTTTTTACATACAAATAACGTCTCTAAAAATGTACATCATCTCTAAGACACAATCATGACTTCTCATGAAGCCGCGGAAACAAAAAGGAAAAAAAGCAAAGGTGACGTTTAAAAAATAGATAAGTTTAGCCCCAAGGGCAAAATGGTCATTTTTAAAAATATCCAAGTGCAACCGAGCACACCATTGGATAGACGGCAAAACATTAATCAAGTTAGACTCAAAATTCACTTGATTTGGAGTTCAAATGGAAGAGAAAAGTCAAAACAAAGTTTTAACGTCGCCGCGGCCGTGAATATTGTTTTGAGAGCAATGAATAGTGTTTTGACAGCAATGAATAGTGACCTGAGCAAAATGCTGAAATTCATGTGCCGTTTTGAGGCACTAAATGACGTTTTTTTTTGGAGAAACACGAAGAAGAAAACCCCCTCAAAATAATTTTTCCACGCTGACCATGTCGAAATAAAAATTTATTTTTGACGTGAAATTCCCAAAATGCCCTTATAACAGACTGTTTCAAAAAGTTCATATGCGCACAGAAAATCAGATTTGACGTAGGGTTTTCGAGACCGAGACGACATTATCTAGAAAAATGTTGTGAAGAAACCCCCCCCCCCCCCTAAAATGATGTTTCTATGTGACCATGTCAAGGCCGGAATTTATTTTTCAAAAGAATTTCTCAAAATGCCCCCAGATCAGATTAGGTCAAAAACGATGAAAAACAATAAACAACTTTGCACCAAGTGTTCATTTGACCCTAAATAGTGTTGTGTGCTAAAACGGTCATGTACGCAAATGTATTTAGTGATTTTAAGGACGCGAGAATGGTCCGCGTCTCCCAAAAATGCCCGATGCAAAATACAACCTATTCGAACCTCAAAATGCAAAGAAAATGCCTTAAATGGAAAACTTGAGACCAACAAGTATCCATTTCATACAAATGTGATATTTTGTGCAAGGTGAGTATTCACGCAAACGTAATATACATATTTACACGCGTTCCAATGGCTTACGGCCTCAATGGTCGCTAAATACAAAATATCACCTATTAAACCTCAAATTTTGCCAAAAATGGCTTTTAAAAGTGAAACATGAAACTAAAAATTATAAAATGGTTTTAAAAGACTGTTTAGCCCTTGGCCACACTTCATGCATAAATAAAGAGACCCTATAGAAGTGCTAAAGTGCACTTCCCACACCCCATGCAAATGTAGCGAAGTTAAGACATGTCGTTTTTCTTTTTTTCAATAAAATCACTTAGAAATAAAAGTACTTAGAATACAAAATAAAAGTCCTTGGCCCATAACCTCATTACATACATGTCAAATATATCCCAAATGATGCACTTAAGTGCTCATTACATATTTAGAACCAAATATACAAGTTTTGACATATAAAGCTTCAAATAGCATTTCATGCTAACATTTTCATGAAATAAATACTTCAAGTGTACAGGACATCCCAAAGCAAATACAAAGCCCTAAGACTTCAATCCTGTACCTGAAAAATGTTCTCACTACATGGGTGAGTAGCATAAAGCTACTCATAGGAGATGAGCATACATAGACCTAGCGTTTTACAAACTTATTAAGTTGATATAAATCCATTCATACGGTCATGCCACCTAGCGTTTATGTCAAATGTGAGACTTAGGGAGCATCCTAAGCTACCTTAGAGCATTTCTAGCATAAACCATATTATTCATGCAATTTAATAACATAGGAGCATACAGTACAACGCAACAAGACATAGGTATTCAAAGTTATCAACCTGTAACCTAAAATGCAAAAACAACCAAAACGGTTCATGCCACCTAACGTCTATGTTCCAAATGAGTCTAAGAAATCATCTTAGGCTACATTAAACAATTAATACCCAAATTACAATATCAATGCAATTTTAACTAACATTAGAACTTCTAATACAAAGCATCAAGGCATAGATTATCAAAGTTAACAACTTGGAATCTAAAATACGGAAACAACAAGTTATGACAATTTAGTGCCATTAACTTGTATTAAAAAGCAAGGCATATGATGATGCCCCTTTCTAAGTGTTTTGAAAATGAACTTTTTAATGCGAGAAGTCGCTTCACAAGGTCAAAATATGATTATGGTTTAAGAAGCCTTTCTAGTCAAATTTACATTTATAAAACCACTACTACAACTATTGAAGAATAGCGAGTAGGGATCGTCTACAGGGATTATACATGTTGGAATTTAACTTTGACTCTAGCGTATCAAAAGATTGTAAAGGAAGGTTGGTTATTTGATTACACTAAGATGCAATTAATTAAAATGCAATTAAAGTAAACTACTGAGAGATAAGGATTTAAGAAATAAGAAGAAAGGTCTTAGGGTGTTGGAATCACCACTAAGCTCATGTAATTAACCACTTGCTTTCCATTAATGGGGAACACATTATTGCAATTTAGATGTGGCCACAAACATAAACACAATTTGTATGTAAAAGTGTGAACTATCTAATGCAAGAGTGAATTGTCTACCTAACCAACAAGTAAACTAAGTGCAGAACAACCCACCAAGACAAAGGCATAATCCATCAATTAATTAACAAATGTATCGAATAAGAGCACATATCAATCTAGAGAATCATGGAATTTGCAATAATAAGTATGGAGTACCAAACCAAGCAAAGATTGTCTATCTACTAACATACATGAATTAAATTGTAGAACAACCTCTCAAGTGTAAGCATAATCCATCAAATTAGTTTACAAACCCATTCAATGAAAACCCATGTTTAGCTATCACTAAATCCTTAATTAATCACATATGACATGCAACCAACATAGAAAATCTAGTGTAGAGATCAATTCCCAAATAATCACACATAAGACAACATGTAATTAAAATAGAGAATCACTAGGAAAAATTGAATCAACAATCACAAGGCTAACCACTAATCACAACAATATATATATAAATCCCCAAAAATAGAAATACAAGAGTTTAGATTACACAAGACTTAGGGTTCATCCAAGCCTAAGTGTAGATTTAGCCAATCATGGATGAGGTGGATGTGGTCATGAAACCCTCAAGGGCAAGCTCCAAACATGGCTCTTTCTTTTTCTTCCTCTTCTTCTTCTTCTTCTTTGACACTCTAGAGATAAAGAGTATATAGATATAGAAATGTGTTCTTGAGATGTGCCCCCACCTCCCTCTTTCCTTCTAAACCTAATCTCTAACTTTCTAGAGAAAGAAACAATTGAAAATATAGAAATTACAATGTAAAGAATATGAATCCCCTTACAAAAATGGTTTAATCCCTCTTATATACAAGGCTTTTAGAGCCCAAAAATGTGAGAACTCTGCCCTAGGACCTCCCCTTTCAAGCATAGCCGAGTTGGTTTGAAATGAGCTTTAGTTCTACTTTTTTATAACTTCTGTGAACACTTCGATCGATCCAACCAATGGTGTGATCGATCAGAGGTATGGTATGATCGATCAAGGTTCAATCTATCTAACTTATCTTCGATCGATCCAACTTGGCAGTTTTCAGCATCAGCCTCATTTTGCTCCAACTTCTTACCAAGACTTAGTTTGACTCCAAAAAGGCTGTAATAAACCATTTTTAGCCCGTTTGAACCTTATTGACCGGAAATAGATAAAAACACAAATAAGTACTAAAACGGGAAAATAAAGATAGATGAATGGACTAAAATACCCTCGCTTATGTGCTAAAATGCGTCACATTTGAGCACTCATCACACCCCCAAACTTAGATATTGCTAGTCCCTAACAATGAACTACGAAGTAAAAAAAGAAATGAACAACTAAATAACTATGAACTAGAAAGGAATAAATGGATAACACCACTTTCGTAGTGAATACGATTGCATTTAGCACATGCAACAAGCTTTTTAAACCCTAAAGTTACCCCTAGTGGACGAGTGAAGTCTCGAGAGGGTTTCTAGAAATGATACCTACAAATAGTAAGCTCTTTCTCACAAAAGAGGCACCAATAGTCCAAAAAGCATTGGGAGAAAACTACCTCAAGTATGCAATTTTTCAACCATTTCCAAGCAATCTCCCAAAATTTCAATATCAAGCAAGCAAGTATGGTCCTCCACACTTCAAGACAATGATCATGCAAATCAAAACAACTCTAGAATCCCTTTTAAGTGAACTGACATCAAATATGTTACTATCTAAGCCAACTACAAAAATGATCACATCCGGCCTCAAATAAGCACACAAATCTAGTACCGATCATTAAGACAAAGAATAGACCTTTTATTAAAGCTTTATTCAACTAGGTGCTCTTATTCTTTCCACTTAATTTTTTTTTTACTAGCCCTAAGGATCAAAGATGGAAGCATAGTGCAATGTGTTGATCTATTAAGCTTTCTAGCTATCCATGAGGTCAAGCGATAGGTCAATGACTCCCAAACCGAATGGCTTTAGGGCATTAGATGTTAAAACACCCCTAAGGACTTAGAAACACAAATTGACTAGGCTACAAATCAAAACAACCTCCATCTAATCATTTCCCACTTCACAACTTTTGGGATAACTCTTCACTTTTTTATTTGCTTTTACAACAACCTTTTTTCTTTTTCTTTTTTTCAAGTTATTAACATAGAGTTTGAACCCTCCACCTTTCGGCACAAGAAATCAGTGCTTGATGAGGCTAAAATTCTGGCTACTTAGTGAAAAGGGGTTGTTATCTACCATTATCAAGAATGAAAGCTTTTAATGCACTACTAGCTCAATTAGGATATAATTCATGTAACAACCCGGTCATTTGCCTTCCTTTCATTTTTCCTGAAATTTTATGAATGAATTTTTTTCGTTTAATTTTCTTTTCTGAGCTCTATTTTGTATTGCTTAGTGTCATCTCGAGTGCTCGAAATTGGTTCCTAAGACTCTTTTCCGTGGATTGACAACTTCCATTGAGGACCGAGTCATTTTCACATTTTTCGTTTTTCGACACTATGCGTTATTTCGTCATATCTCCGTTTGTTAGTTTTTGGCACAACCTCACTTCTCATGCTTAGAGTTGGTTTTTGACTTCATGTGCCTTCATCTTGAGTGGTTTTCTCGAAATACGTATCTTTACTTTTGTAAGAATATACTCTAGTTGCTCCCGGTGTCCATAGGACATAGATGCAAAATTCTTCAAAATCTTTTTCATTTCTTGGGGTGTTTTTCGTAAATATATTTTCAAGATATTTTATTTCAGGGGCATCTAAGAAAATATCTTTTGGAAGATATTTTCATTCTGGGGCAATTTCACAGTTAACCATTTTATAGGGGTCATTGTGCAATTAACGAAAGTTATTGCAAAAATGTCTCGTCTGGAGCCTGGATCCTCGTACGGGATTCATTTTCACTTTTTGTCGACTTGTAAATTCATAGAATTTCCTTCTGGTCATTTTTCTCCAGTTTCAGAGTTTCTGGACCTAGTTACCGCCGAACTTGTTTGGGGCATAACTTTTTGCTTGGGACTCAGTTTTCTACTCCGTTTCTTCCGTTGTTCATATTTTCTCATTTTGAATCTTTTTTGTTCACAAAGTTTTGCCGTTTGATCACATTTGCTCAAAATCCACTTTTTTGGACCCGGCGAGGCCCTTTCGGGGCAGTTTTTGAGATTTACTACAAATAGGATGCCCTAAAGTGAAAAATCAGATTTTGGTCATCTTCCCCACCTCTCTTGGCTGGATCTCCTAGCAGCCATGGCTGCCACTTTCTCTCTCCTCCTTTGTTCCTTGGTAGAAATCCTTCGACCTTAGCATTTATTACTTCCCTCGACGTGCTCTACCTTTTGCCCTTATAAGAATCCATTTCCGACGATTTTTTCAGTTTGGGTTTGGAGTCAAGTGGAGATTTTCATGGGGCTTCTTGCGGATTCTTGTTCACGGTGTTGTCCCCGACAAAACCTCTCGGTATCGTCGAATTCGGAGCACTTTTATTTTGGTGGGCCTTTGGGATTTTCATCTCAAATTGAGGTAGGAGTTGTTATAGGTTTAATTCTTGTTATATAACACGTTATTGATGCTTATATAACTTGATTGCATGCTTAAGTATGAAATCTAGAGATTTTATTATTTAATTTTCTTGTATTGGATTTGATTTTCCCGGTTGCTTATGACTTGTTTTAAACAGGTAGCATGGTAATATAATGCTCTATAATATGGTCATTGACATATATTAAATTGAGGAAATTTGAACAAGTATTAAAGATTTTATTTAATATTTATCTTGAATAAAATATTAAATCATATGGCCTTAACTAGTTTAAAATCAATATGTGTTAGCATATTAAATTAGGCCTTAGCATGCACTCCAACATAGTTTAATTTGAAAGTAATTGGAGGTGTTTTGAAAATTAGTAATTATTAATTAATTTAATTAATTAATTTACCCCGAGTGCATTATTCACTCTATTTAAATTCTGACTTGAAATTCTTGACTTACATGCCATATAGCTTCACATATATTTGATTTAAAATATTCAGTTTGGTTTTGAAACCTTTTATTTAATTAAATTCCATGTTTAAGATTTAATCCTCATGGTGATATACAACTTGGAATTGTATTGTGGCGTGCTAGAAAATTAAGCTTAGGTATAGTTGTTCACAAATATTAAATTGGGATTAATTGCATAAGAATTACAACTTTTAATTTATATTTAACTTTAGCGAAAGTTAAATTCACATAGCCGTAAATTGAATGAAATAAACTTGTGATGTGATATTACATTAGTCCTTGACATATTCTCTAAGATATGTTAAATTAAGAGCATTTGGTTAAGTTTGAAAATCTAGAGATTTTAATTAAAAGAATTAACTAAAATCTATTTTGTGGTCCCATTAGCTTAATTAAGGTTTTAACTTGATATTTGCATTGATCATGACTTGTTTACTTGTATGTATTAATTTGGGACTATTTGAAGTTGTTTTAGAACCTTGGGATTTAAATTAGCATGATTTAATTAAAGTTCTACCTTGTTGTTGTATTTAAACTCATGAACTTATGTTTTCAATATTGAATATATTATTGTCTTGCGTAATGATTTGCACACTTCATATTTAACATCATTCATGTATAGCGTGTAACGAATCGCACACTGAAGATTTAACATTTATCATATCATATTAGTTGTGGATTTAGAGCATGTATCGTATAGGTTTCCAAATTTGGTTGTTCATGGTAGATAGTTGATTATCTTGTATATACATGCTGATATATACGTTGTTACACTATTAGTTGATTTTGGAAACTTGGGGATGTCGTTGTTTGGCTATGGCTAGGACGCGGTTAACGTCCGAGTATCCACTTTATTTGATTTCGCATTTCATTTTTAAGTTGATAACTAGATGATGTTGTAACTTGTCGTTTCATTTTAAGTTACAAGATGTTAACTTTGCGAAGTTGTGCTTTATGAGTTGTATTAGAAGTTCCAATGTTGGTTAAATTGCATCGATATTGAAAATCGTGTTTTGACGTTCTAATAAAGCTTAGGATTGATCCTATTGATTCATTTATAATATAGACGTTAGGTGGCATGAGCCACCACTGTTATTTTGTGCTTTCGATTCTAAGTTGATGGCTTTGAGAACTTAAACCTTGTTGCATTGTATAACGTGCCCTTTTGTTGTTGAATTGCGTGGATAATGTGATTCTTGTTAACTTATATTCAAATATGCCTTTGTCATGTTGTATGGATTACTCTAGACCTAGTTCAATTGTATTGAAAATGCAATTTATGTTAATCTATGCTCAAGCATTCTTCTTGTCCTATTCTTTGGATTATCCTAACCATGATTCATTTCATACACATATGTATATCATGATTCTTGTTGCTTAGACTCTAAGGTAGCTTAGGATGCTCCCCGAGTCTCACTTGGACATAGACGTTAGGTGGCATGAGCCCCTTTAACATGTTTCACCTTAAGGTGATACATTTGTAAAATGCTAGGACGATGCATGCTCATCTCCTACGAGTAGCTTTATGTTACTCACCCCTACGATACTGGGGCATATTTCAGGTAAGAAGACTTGATTCGTGACGCCTAGCATTCCTTGGATGTCGTGTAGCTTTCAAGTTTCCATTTCATGCGAATGTTAGCATGAAATGTCATTTTGTAGACTTATATGTAAAATTTGTATTCTTTGATTCCATTTATGTAATGTGTACATAAGTGCATTCCTTTCAATGTATTTGATATGTATGAGATGAGGCCAGACGCCAATGACATGTGTATTGTATTCTATACAACTTTTTAATTTCATGAAATATTATGAAAACCTTGAAAAATCGCAAGTCATTGCTTCACCACGGTTGTATCGGGTGTAGGAATTCCATTTTCATTCTGTCATAGGGTCTTATTAATCTTTTATGAAGTATGGCCAAGGGCCAAATGGTCATTTGACTCCATTTTACATTTTTGGATTCCATGTTTTCTATTCCAAGTCCATTTTTGCCACTTTGCCCGTTAGGGGGTCGGATTTTGCATTGGCTATATTTTTAAGTCGTGGGCCATTGTAGCACTTCTAAATAGGTAAGTTACGTTTGCATGCATAGTCGTTTCTGGGCCAAACCTTATCGTTTGTGTTTTGAGCTTCCTATGGACTCATTTTGAAGTTTTGTTGCATAATCTAATTTTTGGGCACTTTGGGGTTTTCCTTCAAGAAATAAATTTTGTTCTTGACATGGTCACTTAGAAAAAGTGATTTTAGGGGGGGTTTCTTCTTCGTGTTTTTCCAGAAAATGCCACCTTGGTGCTGGAAATCCCATACAAAGTTCAGCTTTCTGTTATGCATATAGCAGCTTTTTAATCCTCTTGCCCTTTTCTGATCTAGGGGCATTCTGGGTACTTTATAGTGTTTATTTTTCATTTTCGTTTGCGATTTAAGTAGAAAACGTAATTTTAGGGGGGGTTTCTTCTTCGTGTTTTAACAAAAAAAATCAACTTGATGCTGAAAACAACTCGCAGATCTGGAAAATCTGGTCGTTCCAGGTTTTTCCAGAAAAAGTATTGATCTAAGGGGCATTTCAGGTATTTCACTTGTAAAATAAAATCTTCTCTTGACTTGGTCATGTGGAAAACATGATTTTAGGGGGGGTTTCTTTTTCGTGTTTTTCCAGAAAATGTCGTCTTGGCATCGGAAATCGCTTACGAAGTTCAGCTTTCAGTTTTCTATGTAGCAGTTTTTTCGACCCTCTGGACCAGATTTCTTGGGAGTGCATTTTGGGTATTTTACATTGAGTTTTTTTTTTAATTCTTTCACAAGTCACGTAGAAAACTCATTTTTGAGGGTGGGTTCTTCTTTGTGTTTTTGCAAAAAAGTTCATCTAGGCCTCCAAATTTAGCCTCTATTCTATTTTTGTTTTTTAAAAAAAAAACACACATAGCAGCTTTTGGGCTGCTGGCAGCCATGGTACACCCAGCGCGAGCGCGGCGTGCATGGCCAGGCGCATGGGCAGGCGCATGGGGCTGTCATGGCCCCTCGTCGGGCCGCCGCGACGTCAATTCTTCTTTTGGGCTTTTCTCCTTCGTCTAGACTCTGATTCAAGTGAATTTTTTTTTGAACTTGACTAATTTTTCGCTGTCTTTCCAATGGTGTGCTCGGTTGCACCCGGTTTTTCCTGGATAATTACTAGTTTACCCTTTTGTCTCAAGTGCTCGTTTTTCTTCGTCATACCGTTTCTCCTTCGTCCGGACTCTGAATCGTGCGATTCTTGAATCCATCTTGATTAGTTTTTCATTGTCCTTCTAGCGGTGTGCTCAGTGGCACCCGAATCTATAGTTTTTAGAATTAACTGTTTTGCCTCTGGGGGCTTATTTGTCATATTTTTGATCTTTTGCTTCCGCATCAGTTCTTGTTAAGTTCCACGACCTCATGGAACGTCACTTTGACTTCTTAGAGTCTTGTTTTCTGTTTTCGCTTCCGCATTCGGATCCATTATCGGATCATCCTCACGGTTCATCACAAGACACGCTAGCCTAAAAACCAGGGTCGTCACAGGTGGTATCAGAGCTCCTAGGTTCGAAAACCTTTGGACGACGGGTTTTGTGTGCATATCATGCTCATTTTGTTTTGCTTCGATATGTCATTTGTATCTTGATAACATGTCTTATATGATAACATGTTCATATGCTTAGGTGTTTCGAGGCATCTATTATTTGTTAAGTACGTTTTATATGTATATATGCTCTTGATAACATGATCTGGGTTTCTATCATGTCTGCGTGCTTATGTTAGCATGACCGTATGCGACGTATGTTGGCATGCCTTACGCTTTTCATTCACGTGTTTTGTCGTACCATATACTTACGTGCTTCTTGATAACATGTTTGATTTGATAACATGCCTATTTGCTTATGCGGCAACTTATTTACTACTTGTGTGAGTAGATAGTCTATTGCAATGTTGTATGCTAGCTGTCCCCTTTTATACTGGTTTTGGCGTTGTCTCTTAGGTTCTGTCGTATCCCTTGGATGCATTCTTGTTTCACGAGTTTCTTCCTTAGATAGGAGAAATTCATTCTGTAAGGACCTATGTCGGGAACCTTCTTGTCTGTTCTGTCGATTGATGCGAGTAAGGCTCATGTGAGCGTAGAGGACTGCGATTCACTTTTTTTTCCTTGTCTGGTGGATTGAGACGTGGGCCAAGGAGGCACCGTTTCATTTCCTTTTCCTTCGTGCCTTCTATATCTAAGGCCTTAAGCGTAATGGTGCCAATGTCATTGTTGTTAGAGTTTTGGAATTAGCTACCCCAACTCTCGCACATGCCTGGTTTCCGTAGTGCCTTTGGTAATGACCATTTTCGACATTGATGTCATTTGTATCGAAAAGTTCCCTTCATGTTACGAACTAGTGCCTTATACCGTCATGCTACCTTGTTGACGAGTAAGTGTGGGCAGGTTCTGGTTGCTGTTCGTACTGCCTTGTCACTCTCTCCTTTCATCATGATTCAACGTTCCTTTGTATTGGAATTCTCTCGGTGGTTAACGTTGAGTTAATGTGCCGGTTCGTATGAGGTGTTGTCTTAGTTCATGGTTTCGCATTCCTTCAGTTGATCTTTAGACTTCAGGATTTGTCCTTCAGTGCGTTGTAAGCTGTCCTTTGATTTGACCTTTTGTTCGGTCATTATTCTGTTCTCTCTGGTATGTTCCTAATTTCGGGGACGAAATTCCTTTAAGGAGGGTAGGTTGTAACGACCCGGTCATTTGTCTTCCTTTCATTTTTCCTAAAATTTTACGAATGAATTTTTTTCATTTAATTTTCTTTTCTAAGCTCTGTTTCGTGCCGCTTAGTGTCATATCGAGTGCTCGGAATTGGTTCCTGAGACTCTTTTCCGTGGATTGACAACTTCCTTTGAGGACCGAGTCATTTTCACATTTTTCGTTTTTCGACACTATGCACTATTTTGTCATTTTCCCTATTTCGTCTTATCTCCGTTTGTCAGTTTTTGGCACAACCTCACTTCCCATGCTCGGAGTTGGTTTTTGACTTCACGTGCCTTCATCTTGAGTGGTTTTCTTGAAATACGTATCTTTACTTTTGTAAGAAAGTACTCTGGTTGCTCCCGGTGTCCATAGGGGCATAAATGTACAATTCTTCAGAATCTTTTTCATTTCTTGGGGTGTTTTTCGTAAATATCTTTTGAAGATATTTTATTTCAGGGGCAGCTAAGAAAATATCTTTTGGAAGATATTTTCATTCTGGGGTAATTTCGCAGTTAACCCTTTTGTAGGGGCCATTGTGCAATTAACGAAAGTTATTGCAAAAATGTCTCATCTGGAGCCTGGATCCTCATACGGGATTCATTTTCACTTTTCGTTGACTCGTAAATTCATAGAATTTCCTTCTGGTCATTTTTCTCTAGTTTCAGTATTTTTTGACCCGGTTGCTGCCGAACTTGTTCGGGCATAACTTTCTGTTCGGGACTCAGTTTTCAACGCCGTTTCTTCTGTTATTTATATTTTCTTATTTTGAATCTTTTTTGTTCACAGAGTTTTGCCGTTTGAGCACGTTTGCTCAAAATCCACTTTTCCGGACCCGATGGGGCCCTTTCGGGGCAGTTTTTGAGACTTACTATAAATAGGATGCCCTAAAGTGAAAAATCAGATTTTGGTCACCTTCCCCACCTCTCTTGGCCGGATCTCCTAGCAGCCATGGCTGCCACTTTCTCTCTCCTCCTTTGGTCCACTTTTCCTTGGTAGAAATCCTTTGGCCTTAGCATTTATTGCTTCCCTCGATGTGCTCTACCTTTTGCCCTTATTAGAATCCATTTCTGACGATTTTTTGAGTTCGGGTTTGGAGTCAAGTTGAGATTTTCATGGGGCTTCTTGCGGATTCTTGTTCACAGTGTTGTCCCCGACAAAACCTCTCGATATCGTCGAATTCGGAGCACTTTTATTTTGGTAGGCCTTTAGGATTTTCATCTCAAATTATGGTAGGAGATGTTATAGGTTTAATTCTTGTTATATAACATGCTATTGATGCTTATATAACTTGATTGCATACTTAAGTATGAAATCTAGAGATTTTATTATTTAATTTTCTTGTATTAGATTTGATTTTCCTGGTTGTTTATAACTTGTTTTAAACATGTAGCATGGTAATATAATGCTCTATAATATGGTCATTGACATATATTAAATTGAAAAAATTTGAACAAGTATTAAAAATTTTATTTAATATTTATCTTGAATAAAATATTAAATCATATGGCCTTAACTAGCTTAAAATCAATATGTGTTAGCATATTAAATTAGGCCTTAGCATGCGCTCCAACATAGTTGAATTTGAAAGTAATTGGAGGTGTTTTGAAAATTAGTAATTATTAATTAATTTAATTAATTAATTTGCCCCGAGTGCACTATTCACTCTATTTAAATTCTGACTTGATTTTCTTGACTTACATGCCATATAGCTTCACATATATTTGATTTAGAATATTCGGTTAGGTTTTGAAAATTTTTATTTAATTAAATTTCATGTTTAAGATTTAATCCTCATGGTGATATACAACTTGGAATTGTATTGTGGCATGTTAGAAAATTAAGCTTAGGTATAGTTGTTCAAATATATTAAATTGGGATTAATTGCATGAGAATTGTAACTTTTAATTTATATTTCACTTTAGTAGAAGTTAAATTCACATGGTCGTAAATTGAATGAAATAAACTTGTAATGTGATATTACATTAGTCCTTGGCATATTCTCTAAGATATGTTAAATTGAGAGTATTTGGTTAAGTTTGAAAATCTAGAGATTTTAATTAAAAGAATTAATTAAAATCTATTTTGTGGTCCTATTAGCTTAATTAAGGTTTTAGCTTGATATTTATATTGATCATGACTTGTTTACTTGCATGTATTAATTTGGGACTATTTGAAGTTGTTTTAGAAGCTTAGGATTTAAATTAGCATGATTTAATTAAAGTTCTACCTTCTTGTTGTATTTAAACTCATGAGCTTATGTTTTCAATATTGAATATATTGTTGTCTTGCATAATGATTTGCACCCTTCATATTTAACATCATTCATGCATAGCGTGTAACGAATCGCACACTGAAGATTCGACATTCATCATATCATATTAGTTGTGGATTTAGAGCATGTATCGTATAGGTTTCCAAATTTGGTTGTGCATGGTAGATAGTTGATTATCTTGTATATACATGCTGATATATACGTTGTTGCACTATTAGTTGATTTTGGAAACTTAGGGATGTCGTTGTTTGGCTATGGCTAGGACGTGGTTCTAGTACGGGGGATAGTCCCTCTATGTAGTCTAGTGCGCACATAGGTAGGTTACCCATGGGCTAGTAACCCTAAAGTAACTATGTTATCGGTCTGATCCGGCGTGACGTCCGAGTATCCACTTTGTTTAATTTTGCATTTCATTTTCAAGTTGATAACTAGATGATGTTGGAACTTGTTGTTTCTTGTTTGTCGTTTCATTTTAAGTTACACGATGTTAACTTTGCAAAATTGTGCTTTATGCATTGTATTGGAGGTTCCAATGTTGGTTAAATTGCATCGATATTGAAAATCGTGTTTTGACGTTCTAATAAAGCTTAGGATTGATCCTATTGTTCATTTATAACATAGACGTTAGGTGGCATGAACCACTACTGTTATTTTGTGCTTTAGATTCTAAGTTGATGACTTTGAGAACTTAAACCTTGTTGCATTGTCTAACATGCCCTTTTGTTGTTGAATTGTATGGATAATGTGATTCTTGTTAACTTGTATTCAAATATGCTTTTGTCATGTTGTATGGATTACTCTAGACCTAGTTCAATTGTCTTGAAAATGCAATTTATGTTAATATATGCTCAAGCATTCTTCTTGTCGTATTCTTTAGATTATACCAACCATGATTCGTTTCATACACGTATGTATATCATGATTCCTATTGCTTAGACTCTAAGGTAGCTTAGGATACTCCCCGAGTCTCACTTGGACATAGACGTTAGGTGTCATGAGCCCCTTTAACATGTTTCACCTTAAGGTGATAAACTTGTAAAATGCTAAGTCGATGCATGCTCATCTCCTACGAGTAGCTTTATGTTACTCACCCCTACGATACTGGGGCATCTTTCAGGTACGAAGACTTGGTTCGTGACGCCTAGCATTCCTTGGATGTCGTGTAGCTTTCAAGTTTCTATTTCATGTGAATGTTAGCATGAAATGTCATTTTATAGACTTATATGTAAAATTTGTATTCTTTGATTCCATGTATGTAATGTGTACATAAGTGCATTCCTTTCAATGTATTTCACATGTATGAGATGAGGCCGGAGGCCAATGACATGTGTATTGTATTCTATACAACTTTTTAACTTCATGAAATATTATAAAAACCTTGAAAAATCGCAAGTCATTGCTTCACCACGGTTGTATCGGGTATGGGAATTCCATTTTCATTCTTTCATAGGGTTTTATTAATCTTGTATGAAGTGTGGCCAAGGGCCAAATGGTCATTTGACTCTATTTTATATTTTTGGATTCTATGTTTTCCATTCCAAGTCCATTTTTGCCTTTTTGCCCGTTGGGGGGCTGGATTTTGTATTGGCTATATTTTTAAGTCGTGGACCATTGTAGCACGTCCAAATAGGTAAGTTACGTTTACGTGCATGGTCGTTTTCAGGCAAAACCTTATCGTTTGTGTTTTGAGCTTCCTATGGACTAATTTTGAAGTTATGTTGCATAATCTGATTTTAGGGCACTTTGGGGTTTTCCTTCAGGAAATAAATTCCGTTCTTAACATGGTCACTTAGAAAACGTGATTTTAGGGGGGGCTTCTTCTTTGTGTTTTTCCAAAAAATGTCGCCTTGGTACCGGAAATCCCATACAAAGTTCAGCTTTCTGTTATGCATATAGCAGCTTTTTAATCCTCTTGGCCGTTTCTGATCTAGGGGCATTCTGGGTACTTCATAATGTTTATTTTTCATTTTCGTCGGCGATCCGAGTGGAAAACGTGATTTTAGGGGGGGTTTCTTCTTCGTGTTTTTCCAAAAAAAAAAAATCATCTTGATGCCGAAAACAACTCGCAGATCTAGAAAATCTGGTCGTTCCAGGTTTTTTCGAAAAAAGTGCTAATCTAAGTGGCATTTCGGGTATTTCACTTGTAAAATAAAATCTTCTCTTGACACGGTCATGTGGAAAACATGATTTTAGGGGGGTTTCCTTTTCGTGTTTTTCCAAAAAATGTCGTCTTGGCATCGGAAATCGCTTACGAAGTTCAGCTTTCAGTTTTCTATTTAGCAGCTTTTTCGACCCTCTGGACCAGATTTCTTGGGAGGGCATTTTGGGCATTTTACATTGAGTTTTTTTTTTTAATTCTCTTGCAAGCCACGTAGAAAACTCATTTTTGTGGGGGGTTTCTTCTTTGTATTTTTGTAAAAGAGTTTATCTAGGCCTCCAAATTCAGCCTCTGTTCTGTTTTTGTTTTTTTTAAAAAAAACACACATAGCAGCTTTTGGGCTGCTGGCAACCATAGGGCACCCAGCGCGTGCGCAGCGTGCATTGGCGTGCGCATGGGTGTGCGCATGGGGCTATCATAGCCCCTCGTCGGGCTACTGTGACGTCAATTCTTCTTTTAGGCTATTCTCCTTCGTCCGGACTCTGATTCAAGTGAATTTTTTTTTGAACTTGACTAATTTTTCACTGTCTTTCTAACGGTGTGCTCGGTTGCACCCGGTTCTTCCTGGATAATTACCAGTTTACCTTTTTTGTCTCAAGTGCTCGTTTTTCTTCGTCATGCCATTTCTCTTTCGTCCAGACTCCGAATCATGCGATTCTTGAGTCCATCTTGATTAGTTTTTCATTATCCTTCTAGCGGTGTGCTCGGTGGCACCTGAATCTACAATTTTTAAAAATGACTATTTTGCCCCTGGGGGCTTATTTGTCATATTTTCGATCTTTTGCTTCCGCATCAGTTCTTGTTAAGTTCCATGACCTCATGGAAGGTCACTTTGACTTCTTAGAGTCTTGTTTTATGTTTTTGTTTCCGTATTCGGATCCGTTATCGGATCATCCTCACGGTTCATCACAAGACATGCTGGCCTAAAAACCAGGGTCATCACAATTAAATCAATAGTGCACAAAGCATGTGCCCCACAAATGAATACTAGTGTGCACCTGTGCTAGTGTAGAATCCTAGAGTGAATCTCAAAACAATCACAAGATCAAGATGATGTGGATAACAAATGCAAGCAAGAGATCAATCTTTCGAAAAATTTACTCCTAAATGACATCCACAAGGCATACAAGGAGTATTGGACTCTCAGGTCAAGCAATTTTAAAATTCTAAGCAAAATAGTCCTCAAAAGATCAAAATCATATCTAACATGGATCTCCAATCTCAATCATGCATTTAAAGCTTAACTTGAAGTAGAATGCAACAAAGACAAAGACACCTTACCCACAAACTTAAATCACACATTATCCTTAATGTGCAATGAGAACAATGGAAAAGATGGAAAGAGTATACCATGTTGGCGAAAGCATGAAGCCTGACAATGATCCAATATGAAAAGGGTCTCCCCCAAACTTGGAATCAACAACCTATTTGAGTAACCACACTAGCAAACTCACATCAAATATTAAATGGGATAAGAATAATCAAATCATGCATTCTAAGGCAATATAACATAAGATGAAAGAGAGATATGAGATCAAGCCCAATAAAAAATATGAAAGTAGCATGACTACACATAAGGGTACAATGGTGAAAAGTTTTTATATTTTTCCTTTTATGAAAATATGTACAATGAAACAAAATGTAAGAAAAATAAAAAAATAAAAATGAAAATGAACATGGACTATACAAGAGATAAAAGACACAATGTGTCATATGGGTGCTAAGTTTAACGTCTCTAGCAAGACGGAATGCTACTTTGAAAAACCGTCCTTTTTTTTTTTTTAACAAGAGAAAAGTAACGAAATAAAATAAAAGAAAATGACAAAAGTAAAATAAAATGAAAAATAAAATAAAAATAGATAGAGGAAAAAGTCAATAAGTTAAAGGGGCAAAGTTGTGATCGATCCAACTTAGATCATCTCAATCTCTGTGCTTACATGAAATTTGCAGAGCTTCAAAAAATTTTCTTAGTATGGAAGTGAGATCGATCACAGGGAGAACCAGATCGATCGAAGTGCACTTGGAACAATCGAACAGAAAGTTCGCACGATAGACAAAGACCTAAAATCTGTAGAGAATTGACTACAGAGAGGTTCGATCGATCCATGGCAAACTTGTGATCAATCGAATTGGCACTAAATGCCTAATTTTGAGCTAAAAGTGCAGAAAATCCTATACTAAGCCCCAATGATGGTAACAAGAATGGAGATTGAAAAATGGATGGAAGAATGTACACAAGAACGAAAAATAAAAAGAAATGAGGGAGGAATAGAGTTTTAAAACTTTACGAAAAACTAGTGTTTAACGTCTCTAGTAAGACGTTGGGTTAACTTACTAATCAAAAGAATAAAAAATCGGATATGAAACATCATTATTGATCCTCTTTTCCATTTTCTCATTTGATGCCTCACTTACAACAATGAAATCATCCTCCAAAAGAATGACTTGAAAACAAATGAAGACGATTTCGTTCCTTTCATCCACGGTCTTGAAAACAAAATCAATCATGGCTGGCCTTGCCTTACTTTTATGCTCTTGAAGTGTATTTAAAGAATCACTTCCTTTATGAATTGGCAAGTCAATGTCTTTCAAAGACTCATTTGGAATACCAAGAAACATCTTCTCTTCATCCTTTTTCTCTTCCTCAAAAATCACCTTTTCCTTACCTTCCAAGTTAGCTAAGGAGTCCATTAGAGAGTTTACTTAATTTTTGGAGCTTTCAAGGTCAAAACCACAATTTTTATACATTTCAAAAAGGTATGTCTCAGGAGGGTCTTTGGAGGTAATAGAAGGAAGGCCCTCTTCAACAAGTTCTTCCTCTTCCTCTCCTACCTCTATAGTGGTCACCATCTCCTTACTCTCTAGAGTATCAAAAGCCGGAATCAAATCATGATCAAAATAAGGAAAATCCTTATAAGTCATGTTGTGCTCTAACGGACTAGCCATTGGTGGACTCATTAATTCCTCAATTTGCTACTTCTTCCTCTTCACTCTCATCGTCCTCATCTATATAAATTGAAGTTCTTGCTATTTTTTCATTTACCTCTTCTTCTTCTTCTTGACGAGAAAAAGTACTTGCAATTTGCTCAACTTAAGCTTCAAGCTTGGCTAAGATTTGAGAATCTGAAAAAATAAGTTAGGTTTGTGAATTAAGCCCATCAAGTAGAGCTAACACTTTTTCTTGAAACTCGGGTGAATAAGGTGATAGAGGTGGTTCTTCATAAAATGGTAGGGGAGGGTAATAGTCACAAGGAGGATAATGAGAATAGTCAAGTTCATAATAAGATGATGCATGTTGAAATGAATTGGACATAACCTCATAAGGATCAAAATATGGTGGAGGGACATAAAGTGAGGGGAAGTAATTTTCCCCAAAACTTAGATCAAATAATAGCTCCATCCACATTCAAAATCCAAATGCAACAAATAATGGCCTTTACACGGGCCGATGCTTGGACAAAGATTTAAGCAATATAATGAGCCTCAACAAGGGCTATCATAAGCATGCAAAGAAGTGAAACAATTAAACTACGAGATTTTTAAGAAATGCTCACAAAGGTCCTTAAGCAACTTCAAATTCCAATGCTAGCTTCAAGCTCTAATGATTACTTTAAGATCCAATGTTTGCCTTCCTTGTAGTCAAATACCTAATTGAACATATAATATCAATAGTAAGAAAAGAATATACAATGGTAAATAAAATAAAAATAGAAACAATCAAATGAACGCTATTGTCTAGTCTAATTCCAACAAAATCGTTAGTCCCCGGAAATGGCACCAAAATTTGATGATGCCCTTTTCTAAGTGTTTAGAAAATGAACTTTTTAATGCGAAATGTCGCTTCGCAAGGTCAAAATATAATTGTGGTTTAAGAAGCCTTTCTAGTCAGATTTACATTTATAAAACCACTACTACAACTAATGAAGTATAGTGAGTAGGGATCGTCCGTAGGGATTATACGTGTTGGAATTTAACTTCAACTCCAGCGTATTAACAGATTGCAAAAGAGGGTAGGTTTTTTTATTACACTAAGATGTAATTAATTAAAATGCAATTAAAGTAAACTAGTGAGAGATAGGGATTTAAGAAATATAAAGAAAGGTCTTAGGGTGTTGGAATCATCACTAAGCTCATGTAATTAACCATTTGCTTTCCATTAATGGGAAATACATTATTGCAATCTAGATGTGGCCACAAACATAAACATAATTTGTATTTAAAAGTGTGAACTATCTAATGCAAGAGTGAATTGTCTACCTAACCAACAAGTAAATTGAGTGTAGAACAACCCATAAAGACAAAGGCATAATCCATCAATTAATTAAAAAATGTATCTAATGAGAGCACACATCAATTTAGAGAATCATTAAATTTGCAATAATAAGTGTGTAGTATCAAACCAAGCAAAGATTGTCTACCTACCGACAAACATGAATTAAATTATAGAACAACCCATCAAGTGTAAGCATAATCCATCAAATTAGTTTACAAACCCATTTAATGAAAACCCATGCTTAGCCATCACTAAATCCTTAATTAATCAAACATAGACATGCTACCAACATAGAGAATCTAGTGCAGAGATTAATTCTCAAATAATCACACATAAGACAACATGTAATTAAAATAGAGAATCACTATGAAGAATTGAATCAACAATCACAAGGCTAACCACTAATTACAACGATATATACATAAATCCCTAAAAATAGAAATACAAGGGTTTAGATTACACAAGACTTAGGGCTCATCCAAGCCCTAAGTGTAGATCTAGCCAATCCTGGAGGAGGTAGATGTGGTCATGAAACCCTCATGGGCAAGCTCCAAACATGGCTCCATCTTCTTCTTCCTTTTCTTCTTCTTCTTCTTTGAAGCTCTAGAGATAGAGAGTATGTGGATCGAGAGATGTGTTCTTGAGATGTGCCTCTACTTCCCTCTTTTCTTCTAACCGTAATTTCTAACTTTCTAGAGAGAGAAACTAATGAAAGTATAGAAATTACAATGTAAAGAATATAAATCCCCTTACAAAAATGGTTCAATCCCTTTTATATACAAGGCTTTTAGAGCCCAAAAATGTGAGAACTTGGCCCTAAGATCTCCCCTTTCAAGCACAACCCAAGTTGGTTTGAAATGTGCTTTAGATCTGTTTTTTTATAACTTCAGCAAACAGTTCGATCGATCCAACCAATGGTGTGATCGATCAGAGGTATGGTGTGATCGATCAGGGTTCAATCGATCTAACTTATCTTCGATCGATCCAACTTGGCAGTTTTCAAATTCAACCTCCTTTTGCTCCAACTTCTCACCAAGACTTAGTTTGACTCCCAAAAGGCTGTAATAGAACATTTTTAGCCTGTTTGAACCTTATTGACCTGAAATAGACAAAAACACAAATAAGTACTAAAATGGGAAAATAAAGATAGTTGAATGGACTAAAATTCCCTTACTTAGGTGCTAAAATGCGTCACATTTGAGCACTCATCAGCATACAAGTATACTAAGCATATGTATACAACACATAATTGAAATGTCAAATACCACATCACAAGCTATAAATAATCCATATTAAACAACTTGAAATTGAATGCGAAATCAAGTAGTGGCGAAAAGACAAGAATATATGGTCTTAATGACCAAGCAAACTGATCTCAGGTTGCTAGCCCGCAAGGTACTACCTAGTGCGCACTAAACCCGGAATAATATCATATATTGATGTTTTAGTACTAGCCCACAGGGAACCACCCAGTGCGCACTATATGTTATAGGGGGAGCTTTCATCCCCCGTACTAGAGTCATGCCCTAGCCGTAACATATTACAATGTTCTTGTAAGCTTTCCTAAAATTAACAAGTTGTGCATCAAGGAATATGACATATACACTATATATTAGTCAACTACCATACACAAACAAGTCAAGTAAAACACACAATATTCATCCTATAACTTCAAGCTATAATGGCATACGACATGTCAAATATATAATGTTTATATAAGTAAGTTAAACTATAACTTCTATTCATGGAATACTATAATGTAATCATATAACAAGTTCCAAATTTACAATTTAAGCATGAATACAACTTCAATACCTAACCACCTCAATGGAAGCATATAATGGAATTTAATTAAATTAAATAATTAATTTCTCACGATAACAAAGTAACTCCAAATATTCTAAAATTAATATAAGTTAAAGCTCATGGCAATGACTAGTTTAATAACACTTTACAAGTTATTTCTACCTAACTCAAAAATTGGTAAATTAAACTTCATACAAGAAAATAATTAAATAAAGTTCTCCTCACTTATTTAGATATTCTCATTTTCAAATTTGTTGATGAACATATTAAGGCCTGATTTAATATCACATTGTAAGTTCATTCCAAGCTAGGTACAACCATGTGAATTAAATTCCATACAAAGAAAATAATTAAATAAAATTCTCAAAACCTATTCAATTATTCTCAATTTAATGTATATGATAAAACATGTCAAGCTCATCAACAATATCAAGTTAAAAATCGATTTAAGTGAGTAGAACACTTAAAATAAAATTAATTAACTTAATTAATTAATTTTTTTCTAGATTTTAAAATAACTCTGACTATTCTCAAATTCACATATGTTAAAGAATACACAAAAGCCTAATTTAATATCACATTACAAATTGATTCCATGCTAGTTACAACCATGTGAATTAAATTTTCATACAAGTGAAAGATTAAATAAAAGTTGCAATACTTATTCAAATCCTCCCAATTTAATATATGTTAATAAACATATTAAGGTCTAATTTAATTATAAGCTATATACAACCATGAGAATTAAATGTTATACAAAGAAAATAATTAAATTAAATTCTTGATAAAATACCTAGGTATGCATACAAGTTGTATAAGCTTATAAAACAATCAATACAACATTTATTTAAAACTAAAACATCCCCTACCTTATTTTGATATGAAATCTCAAATCCCCACCAGAAGGAAAACGCTATGAATCCAACGATACTTGAGGCACCATGAAAATCCAAACCCGAACACAAAAATGGTCAGAAATGGTTTCTAATAAAGGGGAAAGGATCGCCTCGCCAAGGCCTACGATAAACACTAAGGTATTACGACAGTTTACAAGAAGGAAGTGAGTTAATTTGAGAGAATAAGGGTGGCAGCCATTGGAGAGCTGTAAATCTGATTTGCAGCAGTGTAGAAGAAGGGGAAAATGAAATGTTTTAATTTTGCAAACCCCCTATTTATAAAAAATCCCAAAAAGTACCCAGAACGGGTCTCGCCGGGTCTAGAAAAGTAAAATTTGCGTTGACGCGCTCAAACGGTAAAAAACTGTGAATGAAAAAGAGCTGAAATGAAAAAAAAAAAAAAACATGACAACGGAAGAAACGACGTCGAAAATCGGGTCCCATGCAAAGAGATATGCCCCGAACAAGTTCGGCGGCAACCGGGGCCGAAAACCCTAAAATAAGGGAAAATGACCGGAAGGAAATTCTAAGGGTACATGACTGGATGAAATGTGAAAATGAATCCCGTACGAGGACCGAGACTCAAAATGAGGCATTTTGCAATAACTTTCGTTAATTGCATAATGACCCCTACAAATTAAAAGGGATAACTACAAAACTGCCCAGAATAAAAATATCTTCTAAAAGATATTTTCTTAAAAACCCCCTAATCAAAATATCTCTAAAAGATATTTATGACAAACACCCCAAGAAACATCAATGTTTCTGAAGAATCATTTCATCCACGCCCCTGCAGGAGAAAGAAACAACTGGCGAGCTTTTCTCCAAAAGTAAAGTTACGCGTTTCGAGAAAATCAACTGGAATGTAAACTCGCGAAGTCAAAACTCAACTCCGAACACGGAAAGTGAGGTTGTGCCAACAAAGTGACAAACGGGAAAAGGACGAAAAGTGAATAGTGTTCAAAAAATAAAAATGTGTAAATGACTCGGTCCTTAAAGGAAGTTATCAATCCAAGGGAAAGAGTCTCAGAAACCATTTCCGAGCACTCGAGACAACACTAAGTGATGAGTAACTGAACTCAGAAAAGAAAATTGAACGGAAAAAATTTATCCATAAAATTTCAGAAAAAGGAAATGAAGGAAAATGACTGGGTCATTACAACCTACCCTTCTTAAGGAAATTTCGTCCCTGAAATTAGGAACATCCTAAGGAAAACCGAACAAGGACCAAATACAAGGTCATACTGAGGAAAGGATCTTAAAGAACTAAAGGACAACTCCAGAAGCCTCAACATCCAACTGAAGGAACGCGAAACCACGAACCGAAAGACAACTTCTCAAATGAATTGGCATATCAACTCAATGTCAACCACCGAGAGAATCCCAAGACAATGAAATGTCGAAACATGATAAAAGACTAAGAATGACATGGCAGTACGAACAGCGACCAGAACCCGCCCACGACGTACTCAAATATGTGGTAGCAATGACAGTGCCTAGTGCCCACCCATACTTACTTTTCAGTAAGGTAGCATTGATGGCAACTAGCACTCACCCACAGCACACAACTTTGTACGGTAGCTTAACAGTATGAGGCACTAGTTCATAACGTGCTCCAACTAGGTCAACTCAAAAAAATTTATCGATACGAATGACATCAATGTCGGAAAGGATCATTACCAAAAGCACTACAGGAACCAAGCATATTGTGAGAGTTGGGGTAGCTAATCCCAAAACTCTGAGAACAATGTCATATGCACCATTACGCTTCAGGCCTTAAATCCTCTGCGCAAGTAGAGTCAGCAACTCCTACATTAAAAAACACCCTTATCAACAACCTCCGGTCACGAATCCAAAGCCTGACAAGTCTATGCCCTCAAGCCAATGGATCGGACTCCACGGAACCGAAAGACACCTTCCCAAGCAGACCTATCCTAAGGTCACAAATAAAAATAAAATGCTGGATCAAAATCCCTATCATGGACAACTAAGTCCTCAAAACAGAGTCAACTACGTAGCTCACTCATGACAATCCCAACAACTAAGGTCACAAAACCCCAACATAAGTGCAGGAAAATGAAACATGTGATGGCCCTGGTTTTTCAAGCCAGTGCATCCTGTGATGAACCGTAGATTGACCCAATAACGGATCCAAAATGCGGAAGCGCAAAATAGAAAACAAGACTCTAACAATTCAAAGTGAACTTCCATGAGGTCGTGGAACTGAATGAGAACTGATGCGGAAGCAAAAGACCAAAATTATGACAAATAAGCCCTCAGGGGAAAAATAGTCATTTTTAAAATTTGTGGACTTGGGTGCCATCGAGCACACCGCTAGAATGATAACGAAAAACTAATCAAGAGGGACTCAAGAATCACATGATTCAGAGACTGGACGAAGGAGAAACGGCATGACGAAGAAAAACGAGCACTTAAGGCAAAAAGGGTAAATTGGTAATTATCCAGGAAGATCCAGGTGCAACCGAGTACACCGTTGGAATGACAGTGAAAAATTAGTCAAGGTTAAAAAAAAGTTCACTCGATTTGGAGTCCGGACGAGGGAGAAACGAGTGTTTGAAGTTGAGACGTCGCGGCGGCCAGACGAAGGCCATGGCAGCCCCATGCGCGCCTGGCGCCCATGCCGGCGCGCGCTGTCGCCCAATGCCATACCCATGCTGACAGCAAGGGTCCAAAGTAGGTTTTCTAGAACTGAGGCTTGAAACGGAGGCCGAAACGAACTTTTCTGGAAAAACACGAAGAAGAAACCCCCCCTAAAATAGAGTTTTCTACCCGACTAAATGAAAGGAAACAAAAAAAACTCACTGTAAAATCCCCAAAATGCCCCTAGATCAGAACTGGTCAAGAGGGGCAAAAAGCTGCTAAAATGCAAACTGGAAGCTCAAACTTCACAAGCGATTTCCAGTACCAAGACGACAGTTTCCTGAAAAACACAAAGAAGAAACCCCCCCTAAAATCACATTTTCTAAGTGACCATGTGAAGGCCGAAATTTGAAGGAAAATCCCAAAATACCCTTAAAACAGATTATGCAATAAAATTTCAAAATGAATCCATAGGAGACTCATTTCACCAAAGAAGAAGGTTTGCCGTGAAACGACAATGCACGCAAATGTAACTTACCTATTAGGATGCGCTACAATGGTCCATGGCTTAAAAATCCCAACGATGCAAAATCCGACCCCCCTAACGGGCAAAAAGGCAAAAATGAACAAGAAAAGGGAAATTTAAAAACCAAAATTAACAAATGATTTTAAATTACCGTTTAGCCCTTGGCCACACTCAAAAATGATTTATAAGACCCTATGAAAGAATAAAAATGGTATTCCCATACCCGATGCAAGCATAGTGAAGCAATGACTCGGCATTTTTCAATATTTTCTAAATATTTCATGAAGTTAAAAGTTACATAGGATACAAATTAGATGTCATTGGCCTATGGCCTCATCTCATACATGTCAAATACATTGTAAGGAGTGTACTATGTACACATTACAAAAATATAATCAAATTTACACATTTTGACAAATAAAGTTATAAATGGCATTTCAAGCCAACATTTACAAGAAATGAGAACTTCAAGTCTACAAATCATCCAAGCATGATGTGAATCCTGAATCTTGATCCCGGTACCTGAAAAATGTCCCCACTACGTGGGTGAGTAACATAAAGTTACTCGTAGGAGATGAGCATGCATCGACCTAGCATTTTATAATTATATCACCTTAAGGTGAAACATGTTAAAGGGGCTCATGCCACCTAACGTCTATGTCAAACAGGGATCATCCTAAGCTACTCATGCATTTTAAAGTGAACAACGGCATACAAGTATACATGCTCAAGTATACTAAGTAATATTAAAATATGTTATACAACATATAAGCATATATTTTCCAAGTATACTAAACCATATTAAAACATGATACACGACATTCAAGTACACATGCTCACAAGTATACTAAATCATGTTAAATGGGATAAGCAATATCTAGCATACATACACAAGTATAAGATATATGTATAGAGTACTCATAAATCAAGTATACAAACACGAGTATACTAAGCTAAACACGTACGCACAAGACAAGTATACATGGCACAAGTATACTAAAATGAAATCCGCACACACAAGACAAGCATACTAAGCGTAAGTACACTAGATAGAGTTTAGATACACCAACAAGGATACAAGGTCAAGTATACAGTTTCAAGTATACTAAATGAGATCAAAATACATAAGCAAACATAATTCTCAAGCTATAAGTAATCCATGATTAACAACTTGAAATTGAATGCGAAAACAAAGTAAAAAGACTAGGACATGTGGTCACTAGACCAAACAAGTGTTTCCAGGTAATTACGACCCAAAAGGCACTACCTATTGCGCACATGCATAAGTTATTCTGGGCAATTAGGACCCACAAGGTACTACTTAGTGCGCATTTATGACTTAGAAGACTCTTGTCTCCGTACTAGAGCCAAACCCTAGCCATCACGTGAAATATGTCCTTACAAGCTTTCCAAAAATAATAAGTTCAAAACTTATACAAAATCAATAAGTTAAACCAAACTTATACATCTCAAATAATATCTAGGAATCAATTTACATGCACAAGTAAGGTTGAATCCACACAAACCATGTCCTAGAGTTCAAGTCTAGATAGCATATGACATGTCAAGCCTTCAATATGGAATTTATACACTAAAACAAGAATATTTTACAACAATTGAGCCACATTACCACACTAAGCCACAAGTACTAAATAAGGTAAACAATTGTAATATTCTAACAAGCTATATACCTACACAAGATATATCTAAACAAGCTATGCAAGATAATGATATCACATGTCATGCTAAATCAAATCACCATCCTTAGAGCCCACAAGTACTAATTCTACAACAAGTTAGTAGCATGCTCACAAGGTAATTAAATGGACTACATTTCAAGGAATTATCAACCTATCACATCCAATATCAATTTAAGTGACTAACAAGCTTAAAATAAAATTAATTAAGCTAATTCATTAATTTTTCACTAGATTTTCAAACATATCCAAATATCCTCAATTTAATATATGTTAAAGAACTCACCAAGGCCTACTTAAATATCACATTACAAGTTGATTTCATGCCTGATACAACTATGTGAATTAATCTTTTACAAAAGATAAATATTAAATAACTTTTGCAATTCTTATTCAAATGCCCCAAATTTAATATATGTTAAACAACTCACCAAGGCCTAATTTACTAGCATGCCACAATTTAATTCTAAACTATATATCATCATTAGAATTAAATCCTAAACAAAGAAAATAAATAAATTAAATTCTAAAACCTTGAATAAGGCATGCTCACAAGTTGTATATGCTTATAAAACAATAATATAAACCTAAGACATCCCCTACCTCAATTTGAGATGAAAATCTCAAAAGCCCACTGATAAAAAAGTGCTCCGAATCCGATGATACCGAAGGGTTTTATCGTGGACAACACGATCTACATGAACCCACCAGAAGCCCCATCAAAATCACAACTTGACTTCAAACCCGAACTTAAAATTTGGCCAAAAACGGGTTCTAATAAGGGGGAAAGATGCGCGTAGTCAAGACAAACACAAAACGCGAAGGCACTTCGACTTTTTAACAAAGGGAAGAAGGTTCAAATGAAAAAAGAAGGGTGGCAGCTCCCTTGGGCTGCCATAGCAGGTTCTGGTTATGCATGGAGAGAGGAGTAGATGACTTTTTAATTTTAAATCCCCCTATTTATAGAAAATCTCAAAAAGTGCCCCTTACGGGCCCCACCTGTTCTGAAAAAGTGAAATTTGAGCAGACGCGCTCAAATGGCAAAACTCCGTGAACAAAAACCCTGAAACTAGGGCCAAAAACCCTGAAACTGTGGAAAAATGACCAGAAGGAAATTCTATGAGTACACGACTCGACGAAATGTGAAAATGAATCCCATACAAGGATCCAAGTTCCAGACGAGGTATTTTGCAATAACTTTCGCTAATTGCACAATGGCCCCTCCAAAAAGTGAAAACTGCACAACTGCCCCAGAATGAAAATATCTTCCAAAAATATTTTCTTAAAAACCCCTGAAACAAAATATCTTCAAAAAATATTTAAGAAAAAACACCCTAAGAAAAGAAAAAGATTTTGAAAAACTGTGCATCCATGTCCCAATAGACACCGGGAGCAACCATAGTACTTTACTGCAAAAGTAAGGATACGTATTTCGTAGAAACCACTTAGAATGAAGATACGTGAAGTCAAAAACCAAATCCGAACACAAGGAGTGAGGTTATGCCAACCAAGTGACAAATGGGAAAAAGACAAAATAGGGAAAAGGACAAAACAGGGAAAAAGATGAAAAGTGAATAGTGTCGAAAAATGAAAAAATGTGGAACTGACTCGGTCCTCAAAGGAAGTTGTCAATCCAAAGGAAAGAGTCTCAGAAACCATTTTCGAGCACTCTAGACGATACTAAGTGACGAGAAACTGAACTCAGAAAAGAAATTTCAATGAAAAAAATTCATCCGTGAAATTATGAGGAAAAAGAAAAGGAAGGAAATGACCGGGTCATTACAACCTACCCTCCTTAAAGAGATTTCCTCCCTGAAATCTGAAACATTCCCAGAAGAATCGAAAAAGGACCGTACACAAGGTCACACTAAGGAACAGATCATAAAGTACCCAAGGACAACTCTAAAGGTCTCAAGATCAACGAAGAGACACGAAACCGCAACTAGTGAAATACCTCTCCAACGAATTAACATACTAACCCAATGTCAACCACCCAAAGAAGATCAAGGCAACTACATAACTAAACAAGGAACACAACCAGAAGCAACATGGCAGCACGAATGACTAGAACCCTCCCACAATATACCCAAGGTGTGGTAGCATCTATTGTGTCAAGTGCTTGCCCACACTCACATTACTAGCTAGGTAATGCAAGGTAGCATCGACGGCAACTAGCACTCGCCCACACACAACCTGTACGATAGCATGACAGTATAAAGCCCTAATTCATCACCTGCCCCCAACAAGCTTACCCATAAAGCCTATTGATACAAATGACATCAATGTCAAAATGATCATTACCAAAAGCACCACGGAACCAGACATTCTGTGAGAGTTGCAATATGGTCTAAAATGTCTGGCCAGACCATTCTGGGCAATCCAAAACTCTGACAACAATGTCATAGGCACCGCTACGCTTAAGGCTTTAAATCCTCAATACTGCAAAAACTGACAACCACAAGTCTCAAAACACTGTTGTCAACCACACCAGTTACGTATCCAAAGCCTGACAAGTCTATGCCGTCAAGCCAATGGATCGGACTTTACAAATCAAACAACATCATCATCACCTTAGTCACAATGACTCCCAACAAGACAATGCACCCAAAATCCTCCACGTCATGCTAAAGCTGACCTACTACAAGGCTACGCCTAAGAATCAAGACATCGGATCAAGCTCACACACACAATCCCGATAACCAAGGTTATACAAACCCAAGTACAGTATAGGAATAATAAAAGAAATGAACTAATTAGGTAATTAGTCATGAAACATATATATACATATGCAAGTATACATTCACAATCATACTAAGAAATATCGAAATGGAAATACTATATATATATATGTACAAGTATACATTCGCAAGTATACTAAGCAATACTAAATCCATGCTAGACAAGTATACAGGCTCAAGTATACTAAACCGAAACAGAATGAAATAAATAACGTGCAAGCATACTAGGTACAAGTATACTAAAGATAACTGAAATTCTATGCACCAAACAACTAAACACATAATGTACAAGGGCAATCAAATATGCTACCTATCACATAGGGGTCAAGCATCAGAGACATGCTACACATCACCGATGACGCTAGCATGACAAGCAGATATAGTAAATGAAAAACACATCATCTATATCATCACATAACCACCAAATAGTCACATCCCCTAACATATTTCTAAGGCATGCTCAAAACAACAAGGCATATAAACATGTAGGAATCACTATGCAAATAACAATCTTACAAAATCACAAGCAAAAAGGGATAAAATGCCTCTCAGAAGGACAAACTCATGGAAAGTGAATCCCCAAAACCTGGATGAGTCAAATCCCCCACCGCGAGGAATGAATCATCTCCTAGAATGAACACTAAGGTCCCTGAAACAAAGAGCCTATAAGTCTTTCCCAAGACTGGCCCCAACACATAGTGGAATCCTAACGCCACACAAAACAAAATGACGCAATGGATAGTCCCAATACCAACCATTACATGACACCAACAAGAGAACTCAATTCAAGATGCCAACGAGTTTGATGAGTACTCCACAAGATCCTATCGGACCCCTAAACGCAAAATCCCAAGTCTCCAAGGACGAGGGAGAATAATTGGTTGCAAAAACACTCACACCCCAACCTAAGCTCGTAAGAGCTATCCAAGGCAAGACAAGAAAAATTCTAGGTCAACGCACCTATCAAATCCCTAACCTTCACTCTAAGAAGAAGAGACGCGAGGACCTCACCGTGAGGCTCACGAAAACGAATCTCCTAATCCCCAAGGAAGGACTTAAGTCAATCTGACTCATTGTCCCATGGCTTTAGAAACAAGACCCCAATGACGTCATCATATCAAGGTCACCACGAAACTCCAAGAGATAATGCCCTAGCATCAATCTCAACCAACCAAGCTAGGACAACCCGTAATGCCTAAACAAGACATAAAATAAGCAATTGTCACGTAATATAACAATGGACTACCTACTCACACAAGTAGAAAATAATCACATAAGTCATATCAATGTAAGCATCATATAATTATGCTAAGAATAACAATCACATGTAACACGCGAAGGCAAACAAGCATTACCATCATGCAAAGCATACAAGCGTGAATCAACATGCTAAAACAGACAAACACATACAATATGCTGAGACCTACAAGTATATACAATGTACTAAGACAGACTAGCACATACAACATACTAAAGCAAACAACCATATATATCATGCTGAGACATTTAAAGAAACTTCTAAACATACACCCACATAAGCACGTAAACATGTGATCACATTCAATATGTTATCAAAAGCAATTAAACACATAGAGCATGGCAACATAAGCATGATATGAACCCAAAACCCGTCATCCTAAGGTTTTCGAACCTAGGAACTCTAATACCACCTGTGGCGGCCCTGGTTTTTCAAGCTAGTGCGTCCTATGATGAACCGTAGTTTGACCTGATAACGGATCCAAAATGCGGAAGCGAAAAAAGAAAACAAGACTCTAACAAGTCAAAGTGACCTTCTATGAGGTCGTGGAACTCAATGAGAACTGATGCGGAAGCAAAAGACCAAAAATATGACAAATAAGCCCCCAGGGGCAAAATAGTCATTTCTAAAAATTGTGGACTTGGGTGCCACCGAGCACACCACTAGAAGGACAACAAAAAACTAATCAAGTTGGACTCAAGAATTGCATGATTCGGAGTCCGGACGAAGGAGAAATGGCATGGCGAAGAAAAATGAGCACTTAAGGCAAAAAGGGTAAACTGATAATTATCCAGGAAGATCTAGTTGCAACCGAGCACACAGTTAGAAAGACAGTGAAAAATTAGTCAAGTTCAAAAAAAAGTTCACTCGATTTGGAGTCTGGACGAGGAAAAAACGAGTGTTTGAAGTTGAGACGTCGCGGTAGCATGACAAAAGCCATGGCAGCCCCATACGCGGCCGGCACGCGCGCCAGTGCCCAATGGCATGCCCATGCTGACAGCAAGGGTCCAAAGCAGGTTTTCCAGAACTGAGGCTTGAAACGAAGGCCGAAACGAACTTTTCTAGAAAAACACGAAGAAGAAACCCCCCTAAAATCGAGTTTTCTACCTGACTTGGCGAAAGGAAACAAAAAAAACTCACTGCAAAATCTCTAAAATGACCCTAGATCAGAACTGGTCAAGAGGGGCAAAAAGCTGCTAAAATGCAAACTGGAAGCTGAAACATCACGAGGGATTTCCGGTACCAAGACGATTTTCTAGAAAAACACAAAGAAGAAAGCCCCCCTAAAATCACGTTTTCTAACTGACTATATGAAGACCATAATTTATTTCCTGAAAGAAAATCCCAAAATACCCTTAAAACAAATTATGCAATAAAATTTCAAAATGAGTCCATAGGAGGCTCATTTCACCAAAGAAGAAGGTTTGCCCCGAAACGACCATGCACGCAAATGTAACTTACCTATTAGGACGTGCTACAATGGTCCATGGCTTAAAAATACCACTGATGCAAAATCCGACCCCCCAACGGGCAAAAAGGCAAAAATGAATAAGAAAAGGGAAATTTAAAAACCAAAATTAACAAATGATTTCAAATTACCGTTTAGCCCTTGGCCACACTTCAAATATGATTTATAAGACCCTATGAAAGAATAAAAATAGAATTCCCACACCCGATGCAAGTATAGTGAAGCAATGACTCGGCATTTTTCAATATTTTCATAATATTTCATGAAGTTAAAAGTTACATAGGATACAAATTAGATGTCATTGGCCTATGGCCTCATCTCATACATGTCAAATATATTGTAAGGAGAGTACTTATGTACGCATTACAAAAATAGAATCAAATTTACATATTTTGACATATAAAGCTATAAATGGCATTTCAAGCCAACATTTACAAGAAATGAGAACTTCAAGTCTACAAATCATCCAAGCATGATGTGAATCCCGAATCTTGATCCCGGTACTAAAAAAATGTCCCCACTACATGGGTGAGTAACATAAAGCTACTCGTGGGAGATGAGCATGCATCGACCTAGCATTTTACAATTATATCACCTTAAGGTGAAACATGTTAAAGGGGCTCATGCCACCTAACGTCATATCAAAGTGAGACTCAGGGATCATCCTAAGTTACTCATGCAATTTAAAGTGAACAATGGCATACAAGTATACATGCTCAAGTATACTAAGCAATATTAAAATATGTTATACAATATATAAGCATATATTTTCCAAGTATACTAAACCATATTAAAACATGATACACGACATTCAAGTACACATGCTCACAAGTATATTAAATCCTGTTAAACGACGGGATAAGCAATATCTAGCATATATACACAACTATAAGATATATGTATAGAGTACTCATAAATCAAGTATACAAACACGAGTATACTAAGCTAAACACGTACGCACAAGACAAGTATACATGGCACAAGTATACTAAAATAAAATCCACACACACAAGACAAGCATACTAAGCGTAAGTACACTAAATAGAGTTTAGATACACCAATAAGGATACAAGTTCAAGTATACAGTTTCAAGTATACTAAATGAGATCAAAATACATAAGCAAACACCAATTCTCAAGCTACAAGTAATGCATGATTAACAACTTGAAATTGAATGGGAAAACAAAGTAGAAAGACTAGGACATGTGGTCACTAGACCAAGCAAGTGTTTCCGGGTAATTACGACCCACAAGGCTCTATCTAGTGCGCACATGCATAAGTTATTCCGAGCAATTACAACCCACAAGGTACTACCTAGTGCGTACTTATGACTAAGAAGACTCTTGTCTCCGTACTAGAGCCAAAGCCTAGCCATCACATGAAATATGTCCTTACAAGCTTTCCAAAAATAATAAGTTCAAAACTTATGCAAAATCAATAAGTTAAACCAAACTTATACATCTCAAATAATATCTAGGAATCAATTTACATGCACAAGTAAGGTTGAATCCACACAAACCATATCCTAGAGTTCAAGTCTAGATAGCATATGACATGTCAAGCCTCCGATATGCAATTTATACACCAAAACAAGAATATTTTACAACAATTGAGCCACATTACCACACTAAGCCACAAGTACTAAATAAGTCCCAATTTAGTAACTAGCTTCCAAGGTAAACAATAGTAATATTCTAACAAGCTATATACCTACACAAGATATATCTAAACAAGCTATGCAAGATAATGATTTCACATATCATGCTAAATCAAATCACCATCCTTAGAACCCACAAGTACAAATTCCACAACAAGTTAGTAGCATGCTCACAAGGTAATTAAACGGACTACATTTCAAGGGATTATCAACCTATCACATCCAATATCAATTTAAGTGACGAACACGCTTAAAATAAAATTAATTAAGCTAATTAATTAATTTTTCACTAGATTTTCAGACATATCTAAATATCCTCAATTTAATATATGTTAAAGAACTCACCAAGACCTACTTAAATATTACATTACAAGTTGATTTCATGCTTGATACAACTATGTGAGTTAATCTTTTACAAAAGATAAATATTAAATAAGTTTTGTAATACTTATCCAAATGCCCCAAATTTAATATATGTTACACAACTCACCTAGGCCTAATTTACAAGCATGCCATAATTTAATTTTAAACTATATATCATCATTAGAATTAAATCCTAAACAAAGAAAATAAATAAATTAAATTCTAAAAACTTAAACAAGGCATGCTCACAAGTTGTATATGCTTATAAAACAATCAATAAAACAATAATATAAACCTAAGACATCCCCTACCTCAATTTGATATGAAAATCTCAAAAGCCCACCGAAAAAAAAGTGCTCCGAATTCGACGATATCTAAGGGTTTTGTCGGGGACAACACAATCTACATGAAACTGCAAGAAGCCCCATCAAAATGACAACTTGACTTCAAACCCGAACTCAAAATTTGTCCAAAACTGGGTTCTAATAAGGGGGAAAGATGCGCGTAGTCAAGACAAACACAAAACGCGAAGGCACTTCGACTTTTTAATAAAGGAAAGAAGGTTCAAATGAAAGAAGAAGGGTGGCCGCTCCCTTGGGCTTCCATAGTAGGTTCTGGTCGTGGATAGAGAGGGGAGAAGATGACTTTTTAATTTTAAGTCCCCCTATTTGTAGAAAATCTCAAAAAGTGCCCCGAACGGGCCCCGCCGGGTCCAAAAAGTGGAATTTGAGCAGACGCGCTCAAATGCAAAACTCCGTGAACGAAAAATATTCCAAATGAGAAAATATGAATAATGGTAGAAACTGCGTCAAAAATCGAGTCCCGAGCAGAGAGTTATGACCCGAATAAGTTTGGCGGCAACTAGGGCCAAAAACCTGAAACTGGAGAAAAATGACCAGAAGGAAATTCTATGAGTACACAACTCCATGAAATGTGAAAATGAATGCCATACGAGGATCCAGGCTCCAGATGGGGTATTTTGCAATAACTTTCGTTAATTACACAATGACCCCTCTAAAAAGTGAAAACTGCACAACTGCGCTAGAATGAAAATATCTTCCAAAAATATTTTCTTAAAAACCCCTAAAACAAAATATCTTCCAAAGATATTTACGAAAAACACCCCAAGAAAAGAAAAAGATTCTGAAAAACTGTGTATGCATGCCCCTATAGACACCGGGAGCAACCAGAGTACTTTACTGCAAAAGTAAGGATACGTATTTCGTGGAAACCACTTAGAATGAAGATACGTAAAGTCAAAAAACCAACTCTGAGCACAAGGAGTGAGGTTATGCCAACCAAGTGACAAACGGGGAAAAGACAAGATAGGGAAAAGGACAAAACTGGGAAAAGGACGAAAAGTGAATATTGTCAAAAAATGAAAAATGTGAAAATGACTCGGTCCTCAAAAGAAGTTGTCAATCCAAAGGAAAGAGTCTCAGAAACCATTTTTGAACACTCTAGACAACACTAAGTGACGAGAAACTGAACTCAGAAAAGAAATTTCAACGAAAAAAATTCATCCGTGAAATTCTGAGGAAAAAGAAAAGGAAGGAAATGACCGGGTCATTACAAAACAGTACAACCAGCTACTCGCATAGCACATACTCGCAAAAATTAAATTACATAAATTAAAAAATACCTTAGTACTAAGCACACAGTACACATAAGGTAAATGAAACATGCCACCTATCACATAGGGGTAAAATAAATGACAAGCTACACACCACTAATGGCACTAGCATGCTAAACGAATATCGTAAATGAAAATATATCATTTATATCCTTATACAACTACCACATAGTTATACATCCTAAACATGTTTCTAAAGCATGCCCGTAAACAATGGGGCTAATAAGCATGTGAAAGGGATCATGCAAATGGATAGTTTACAAAATCAAAAGAATGAATGGAATGCTTCTCAAAAGACACCACACTGAAAACATACAACAGAACCTAGATAAGTCCAATCTCTTATTACGAGGAAAGGAATCATCCATTCATCCCCCATAATGGACACTAAGGTTCCCGAAACAAGGAGTCTATAACTCTTTCCCAAGACTAGCCCCTACCCAAGGTGGAATCCTAATGCCACACAAAATGAAACAACGACATAATGGATAGTTTCAACAATAGCCATTACGAGACATCAATAGAGAACTCAACTCAAGATGCCGACGAATTCGATGAGAACTGGACAGGATCCTAACGGAATCCTAAAATGACAAGGGAGAGTAATTATTTGCACCAATGCAATTAATCAAGAAACCGCCCACATCCCAACCGTAGCTCGTAAGAGCTGTCCAAGGCAACTCAAGAAGGATCCTAAGTCAACATACTTATCCAATTCCTGAAACTATTGCCCTAAGAAGACAAGACACGAGAACCTCGCCCTGAGGCTCACAAAGCAACTTCCCAACTCCCCAAGGAAGGATTCAAGTCTGCCCTGACTCGTCATCCCGTAAAGCTAGAAATAAAGACCTCAATGACGTCATCACATCAAGGTCACCACAAAACCCTAAGAGATGATACCGCTACCTCGGATGCCTCATGACGACGTCATGAAGCTACGAAAGAAAGATGGGATAAAATAGCGCTTCCATAGCCCATGTCTCACTCCATTAGACAAAGACTGTAACTTTATGCTCACCCGAGCCTTGATGAGAAGACTCTCTATGAGTTGAGACCATGACGCTACATACGTGAAAGAATGAAACGACGTCGATAATAACACAAGTTATTATAACCGAAAGCAACTCACTCACTGAATGCATAAAACAAATAGCACGTGAATGTATGCAACATATTGTCATGCTAAAGCAGATAAGCATATACAACATGCTAAAGTAAATAAGCATATACCATATGCTAAGGTAAACAAGCATATATCATATGCTAAGGCAGTTAAAGTAAGTTTCTAAACAAGTCGCCACATAAGCAAATAGACATGTTTCAAATCAAGATATGTTATCAAGAAGCAATTAAATATATAGAGCATGGCAACACAAGCATGATATGTACCCAAAACCCGTTGTCCAAGGTATTCGAACTAAGGAGCTCTAATACCACCTGTGACGGCCTTCGTTTTTCAAGCTAGTGCGTCCTATGATGAACCAAAGTTTGACCCGATAATGGATCTGAAATGCAGAAGCGAAAACATAAACAAGGGCTCTAAGGATATACAACATCCCTAGGACACCAAAGTGACCTTCCATGAGGCCACGGAACTCCACGAGAACTGATGCGAAAGAAAAAGATCGAATAAGCCCTCAAGGGCAAAATGGTCTTTTTACATGGAAATAATGTCTCTAGAAATGTACTTCAGCCCTAAGACACAATCATGACTTCTCATGAAGCCATGGAAACAAAAAGGAAAATAAGTGGAAGCGACGTTTCAAAAACGGATAAGTTTAGCCCCAAGGGCAAAATGGTCATTTCTGAAAATATCAAGTGCAACCTAGCACACCATTGGATAGATGGCAAAAAATTAATCAAATTAGATTCAAAAATCACTTCATTCGGAGTCCGAATGGAAAAGAAAAGTCAAAACAAAGTTTTGACGTTGCCGCGGCCGTGAATAGTGTTTTGACAACAGTGAATAATGACCTGCACAAAATGCTGAAATTCGTGTGCCGTTTTGGGGCACTAAACGACGTTTTTTGGATAAACATGAAAAAAAAACCCCCTCAAAATAATTTTACCAAGCTAACCATGTCGAAACAAAATTTTATTTTTGAGCTGAAATTCCCAAAATGCCCTTATAACAGACTTTTTCAAAAAGTGTATATACGCACAGAAAATCATATTTGACGCGGGATTTTCGAGACCGATACGGCATTTTCTGGAAAAATGTTGTGAAGAAACCCCCCCTAAAATCACGTTTTCTATTTGACCATGTCAAGGCTGGAATTTAGTTTTCAAATAAAATTTTCAAAATGCCCCCAGATCAAATTAGGTCAAAAACGATGAAAAACAATAAACAACTTTACACCAAGTATTCATTTGACCCTAAATGGTGTTGTGTGCTAAAACGATCATGCACGCAAATGTATTTAGTGATTTTAAGCGCGTGGGAATTGTCCTCTACTCCTAAAAATGCTTGATGCAAAATACGACCTATTCAAACCTCAAAATGCAAAGAAAATGCCTTAAATGGAAAACTTGAGACCAACAAGCCTCCATTTCATACAAATGTGATATTTTGTGCAAGATGAACATTCATGTAAACGTAATATATATATATTTACACGTGTTCCAATGGCCTACGGCCACAATGGTCGCTAAATACAAAATATCACCTATTAAACCTCAAATTTTGCCAAAAATGGCTTTTAAAAAAGAAAATTGAAACTAAAAATTATAAAATGGTTTTAAAAGACCGTTTGACCCTTGGTAACACTTCATGTATAAATAAAGAAACCCTATGGAAGTGCTAAAGCGCACTTCCCGCACCCCATGCAAATGTAGTAAAGTTAAGACATGCCGTTTTTCTATTTTTCAATAAAATCACTTAGAAATAAAAGTACTTAGAGTACAAAACGAAAGTCTTTGGCCCATGGCCTCAGTACATACATGTCAAATACATCTCAAACGACGCACTTAAGTGCTCATTACATATTTAGAACAAAATATAAAAGTTTTGACATATAAAGCTACAAATAGCATTTCATGCTAACATTTTCATGAAATAAATACTTCAAGTTTACAAGACATCCCAAAGCCAATGCAAAGCCCCAAGTCTTAAATCATGTACCTGAAAAATGTCCCCACTACGTGGGTGAGTAACATAAAGTTACTCATACAAGATGAGCATGCATGACCTAACATTTTAAAAACTTATTAAGTTGATGTTAACAAGCATATCAAGGCTTAATTTAATAGCATACCACAATTTAATTCCAAGCTATATACAACCATGAGAATTAAATCTTAAACATATAAAATAATTAAATTAAATTCTAGAATTAAGACAAAGGCATGCTTACAAGTTGAATATGCTTAGAAAACAATCAATACAATATAAATATAAACCTAAAACATCCCCTACCTCATTTTGTGACGAAATCACAAATTCCCACAGAAACGAAAACGCTCCGAATCCGACGATACTCCTAGGTTTTGTCGGGGACTACGAGGAAAGCAACTTTAACCTTTGAGGCACCATGAAAATCCAAACCCGAACTCAAAAATGGTTGGAATCGACTTCTAATAAAGGGGGAAAGGACCGCCTCGTCAAGGCCTGCGATAAACGCTAAGGCACTACGGTATTTTACAAAGGGGAATAAGGTCAATTTGAGAGAAGAAGGGTGGCAGCCCCCTTTGGACTGTAGAACTGATCCAGAACATGTGGAGAAGAAGAGGAAAATTCTTTTTTAATTTTTCAAACCCTCTATTT
Organism: Cornus florida; assembly: GCF_030987335.1. NCBI lineage: Eukaryota > Viridiplantae > Streptophyta > Magnoliopsida > Cornales > Cornaceae > Cornus > Cornus florida. The sequence goes on from NW_026775571.1 coordinate 8,485,020, forward strand.
ATAGAAAATCCCAAAAAGTGCTCCGAACAAGCCCAGTCAGGTCCAGAAAAGTGGAATTTGCGCAAAGGCGCTCAAACGGTAAAACATCGTGAATGGAAAAGAACAAAAATAAATAACGAAAGAAACAACATCGAAAATTGAGTCCCGTGCAGGAAGATATACCCCAAACAAGTTCGGCACTAACCGGGGCCGAAAACCCTAAAATTGGAGAAAACGACCATGATGAAATTCTAAGAGTACACGACTCGACGAAATGTGAAAATAAATCCTGTACGAGAATCGAAGCCCAAAATGAGGCATTTTGCAATAACTTTCGTTAATTGCACAATGATCCCTACAAGAAAGGGTAACTGCAAAACTGCTTAGAATGAAAATATCTTCCAAAAGATATTTTCTTAAAAACCCCTAAAATAAAATATCTTCAAAGGATATTTATGAAAAACACCCCAAGAAACATCAATGTTTCTAAAGAATCCTTTCATCCATGCCCCTGCGGGAGAAAGAAACAACCAGCGAGCTTTTCTCTAAAAGTAAAGCTACACCTTTCGAGCAAATCAACTGCAATAAAAACTCGTGAAGTCAAATCTCAACTCCGAACATGAAAAGTGAGGTTATGCCAATAAAGTGACAAATGGGGAAAAGGACGAAAAGTGCATAGTGTCCAAAAATAAAAAAAATGTGGAAATGATACGACCTTTTAAGGAAATTGTCAATCCAAAGGAAAGAGTCTCGAAAACCATTTTCGAGTGCTCGAGACGACACTAAGTGATGAGTAACCGTACTAAAAAAAGAAAAAGCAACGGAAAAAATTTATCCGTAAAAAACTGTGAAAAAGAAAAGGAAGGAAAATGACTGGGTCATTACAACCTACCCTCCTTAAGGAAATTTCGTCCCCGAAATTAGGAACATCATCGAAAGAACCGAACACGGACCGAACACAAGGTCACACCGAGGAAAGGATTATAAAGCACTAAAGGACAACTCTAAAAGCCCCAAGATCCAACTGAAGGAACGCGAGATCTCGAACCGAAAGACAACACCTCACTAAACGAATTGACATAGAACCCAAAGTCAACACCCTAAAGGAGACCAAGGCAACAACATGCCAAAATAAGGAGCATGACCAGAAGCAACTTGGCAGCACGAAAAGTGACTAGAACCCGCCCACACATTGGTTGGTTTACTTTGGGGGTCGCACCCCAAAGTCCAAAAAGTTTGTGCACCAAAAGATAATGGTGTAGAGCTATGATGAATTTGGCCAAGTTTTACATTTATAAATTGCCAGTACTACCTTTCACTAAAAATATAGTTAGGGCAAGTAGGGATCGTCCCAAGGTATTAGTGGGTCGTATTAGGTTGTGGAATCTAGATTAGGGTTAGTAGGTCGAGTGATCAAAAGATTGGTTGGTGGTTGAATTACACCAAGATGCAATTTAAACTAAAGTAGGTAATTAAATGTAATGGAGAGAAAATAAGAGAGAGATCTTGGGGTTTAGAGATCACCACTAAGCATAGGTTTTCTATACCCTTAATAAATGATTAATGAGGGGAAAAATATGTATTGCAACAAAGTGTGCGTGTGTGGTTTTTTCAACAAGCATGGATGACTAATTAAGCATATATTGTCTAAGCAACATGGTGGATAGCACAATATATCAAACTAAGCCATTAATCATTTCTTTAAGCTCACAATCCAAACACATCACAAAGTTAGAGATATGTGCTACTTCCTTTCATAAGTATGGAACATCAAACAACAAGCATGGATTGTCCTCCCATTTAACATCTAAACTACAACTACACTACAATTAAGCTAATGACATGAAATTAAACTAATTAAACTAAGGGAGAGGCACAATCCATTAAGAAATGAATATGAACCATTAAACAAAACACAAGAGCATTCCATTAAGCACTATGTCTTGACAATCTTTAGATCTATAACATTAATACATATAGACAGGCATCAGCAACACAAGAAATAGAGACAAACACATGAACATCTATTCTAGTATACATAGACATATGGATAGAATGAAATGATCAATTGGAAGCATTAAACCATACAAATCATTGAATAAACAAGATCAATATATATAAAAGTGTCAAAACATGTATCACAATACAAATCCCCTCAAAAATACATAAATCAAGATATAGAAAGCATGCTTAGGGCTAACTCTAGCCCCAAGAGGATGTCTAGCCAATCATGGATGGTGTCCTCCAACCCTTAAGGGCTAACTCCATGGTAGAGATTGCTCCTCTTCTTGGTTGATGGAAGAACTCTAAGCTTGTGTCTCTAGCCTCCTCCTTTCATTTCTTTTTCACTAAGAATATCAATATTGTGCCTCTATCTACTCTCAAGCATATCAAGTATCTCCAGTATCTCCTCTCAAAAAGTGGCTCATATTCCTTATATAGCTAGGTCAAATATCACCCCAAATGAGCTGGGCTCGTACACCAATATTCCTTCCAATGATTGGATATGAGACAAATTTTAATGAGCTAGAATTTGGATTTTCTCGGGATTTGGGGAGTTTGATCGATCGAACTTGTGGTGAGATCGATCGAACATAGCTGAGATCTATCGAATATGAGCTGGATCGATCCTCTATGGCGTCGCCTTTTTGGATAAAAACAAATCTGAGATATTTTGAAGATATTTTTGGGAAAGAGACAAAAGTGGTAGGTAGGGGGGTACAAGTGGATAAGATGGAATCTTTTCGATCGATCGGAAGAAAGTTGGATCGATCGAACTTTGGGGGATCTTTGGATAAAGACAAAAGAGCTTGGATCCATCTTGGAATGCTGAGATCGATGAACTTTAATCGATCGAATATATTCTGAGATCGATCGAACTTGCTGAATTTCCACCACTTGCTTCCTTTTGCTCCCACTTTGCTCCTTTCTTTGATTCATCTCAAGATTGCTTCGATTATGCTCTTATTTAGCTGAGTTAGCTTATTTTGGGGATAAGTACCTGAAAATGGAAATAATACGAAATCAATCTAAAGCAGGAAAATAAGATAGATAAAGGTCCTAGAATACCTAAGCTTAAGGGGTTTAAATGCGCACCTTTCAGTGCTCATCACACCCCCAAACTTAAATATTGCTAGTCCTTAGCAATGAACTAGAAAGTAAAGGAATGAAATGAACAACTATACAACTATGAACTAGAAAGCAATAAATGGATAACGCCACTTTCGAAGGGAACATGATTACATTTAGCATATGGAACAAGCCTTTTAAACCCCTAGTGGACAAGTGAAGTCTCATGAGGGTTTTTAGAAATGTTACCCACGAACATTAAGCTCGTTCTTTCAAAAGAGGCACCAATATTACAAACAAGCATTAGGAGAAAACTAACTCAAGTATGCAAATTTTCAAACATTTCCAAGCAATCTCCCCAAATTTCAACATCAAGCGAGTAAGTATGGTCCTCCACACATCAAGAAAATGGTCATGAAAATCGAAACAACTCTAGAATTCTTTTTGAGTGGACCGGCATCAAGTATGTTGCTATCTTAGCCAACTAAAAAAATGATCACATCTTTACCCTCAAACTAGCACACAAAACTAGTACTAATCATCAAGACCAAAAGTGGACCTTTTATTAAAACTTTATTGTTCTAGGTGCGCTTATTCTTTTCACTCAAATTTTTATTTATTTTTTTATTATTTATTTTTAGGATCAAAGATAGAAGCATAGTGCAATGTGTTGATCTATTAAGCTTTCTAGAGATTCATGAGGTCGAGCGTTAGGTCAATGACTCCCAAACTAGACGGCTTTAGGGCATTAGGCGTTCAAACACCCCTACGGAGTTACAAGCTCAAATCAACTAGGCTACAAATCAAAACAACCTCCATCTAATCATTTCCCACTTCTCACCTTTTGGGAGAAGTCCTCACTTTTTATTACTTTTGCAACTTTTCTTTTTTTTTTTCAAATTATTAACCTAGAGTTCAGGCCCTCCATCTTTTGGCGCGAGAAATTCAGTGTTTGATGAGGCTAAAATCCTGACTACTTAGTGAAAAGGGGTTGTTATCCACCTTTATCAAGAATGAAAGCTTTCACTGCACTACTAGCCCAATTGGGATATAACCAATTCAATAATCAATAAAGCATGTACCCCACAAATGAATGCTAGTGTGTGCCTGTGCTAGTGTAGAATACTAGAGTGAATCTCAAAATAATCACAAAATCAAGATGATGCGGACCACAAGTGCAAGCAAGCTATCAATTTTTTAAAAAATTTACTCCTAAATGGCATCCATAAGGCATACAAGGAGTATTGGACTCTCAAGTCAAGCAATTTTTAAATTCTAAGTAATATAGTCCTCAAAAGATCAAAATCATAGCTAGTTATGGACCAATCATAGAAAATTCCTCAAATACACAAGTCATGCTCAAAATTTTGAATTTAAAGCAAACACTACAAATCACACTATTACCCCCAAACTTAAATGGCACAGTGTCCTCAATGTGCAAAGAGAACAAAAGGAAAGAGTATACCAGTGCAACTATAGCAAAGAATAGCCGGAATAGAAGTATCCAAAATAGGTGGCATAGCCCCCCCCCCCCCCCCCCCCCCAAAAAAACTTGGGATTAACTATGGTCCTGAAAATTTGGCACTTAGATAAAACTTATCAGATAACAAGAGGGATAATCATAGTGCACAGTGGACATGCAAGTGTAAATGGGATAACAACTGAAAATAGAGAGAGGTATAAGGGTGGTCCAAATATTTTGGGCAGTACTCTCTCTCACTGAAGTCACTGGGATGCAACTGATGGAGTCAATCACAAATAGATATATCAATACAAGGTATGACATCCAACATATAACTTGTATAAACAGAAATAATATACATCATAGCACAGTATCAGGGCCAATAGACTGGCCGAAAAAATAGAGTAACAGTAATAATGTATCACAGATATATAAAATGACTAGAGTAAAGGGATAGAGAGATCAGGAAGAGGAAGTAGGACGGGCAGGGCATGCTCCGCGGATATCTCGAAATAAGTCTCGCAACGCAGCCATGACATCGGTACGGAGAGATAAAATGTCAACTCGAATGGAGACAGCATCCTCTTGGATAGAGACTGTGTCAGCGCGGATAGACACTACAACATCCTCCAAAGCATGGAGTCACTTTCCATAGCCGGGTGTCAGTGTTGGAGCCTCAGGTACCGCTGGAGCGGGAGAATGATGATCCTGAGCTTGCTCCTCATCCTGAATGGGCGACCCAGTCGGAGAGTGATGCTCCTGGTCCTTTGCGAGCTACTCCTAGTCAATATCCATGTGCATGGTAGGCAGATCAACTGGTATATCGTCCACCGCCTGCTCTGCTGTTGTTGCCTGTTCCATCTCCTCTAACTCCTCAGCTGCCTCAACAGCGTCGTCCTGGAGACTCTTGATAAGAGTGTTGTAGCTCTTATCCCAATCCTTCTTCTTGAATATACAGGCCCCGGACTCAGTATGCTCCCGTGGCTGGAAGGGATAGCGCTGGTCTCTCAGAATCTATGTGATGAGATGGCCGAATAGGAGATACTTAGCCCTTTGGGGCTTGGCCTTGCTGATATGGTCAACATATAGCTTCATCATAACGCTCCAGATGAGCGTAGGAATGGACAGCTAGTGCCCTGTATAGAAAGCGTATAAAGCTGTATAGAACGCGCCTCTGTATCTTGTGGCCGGACATAAAAACATTTCGGTATAGCACCGAATCGAAGAACCACAGGTCGTCTGGCAGATAAGTCCGAGTGGCGAAAGTCTCGCCACCGGCATAATGACCTATGAGTAAAACGGCCATGTCTGTATATGTGGGCCTCCATAGAGTAGGATAGGCATCCTGGAGATCGGGGGGCAAACGTGTGGACAACGGTAGGATCTGGAAAGAGTGTCCACTGTGATACTGATAGGGTGGCTGTCAATGGTAGTCCACAGCTCCACCAAGTTACTCGGGGCAGGTCAAAGGTTCTGGAAGAACATCCGGACCAACCTCGGGTATACTGGGTATGTGACAAGGGCTAGCATGACTGAGATGCCCCTCCGGTCTATAACGTCATATGCTGCTCTGGTAAGAACAGACCTGGAGAAGTAGTCTATGTCAAAGACCGACTCGTGCGGTACCCGAAGGAGTGAGTATCTAGGTAATGGCCGGTCTAAGTGTTGGGCTAGCTGAGCTGGCGATGGTGATGGAGATGGTATGTGTTCAGCCTCAGCGTCAGCCTTTGAAGAAGATGCCTCGGCTAAAGACTGTAATCAACTGTCAGATGGAGAATGAGGTGGAATAGGCTCTGCTAGCTCCTCTTGAATGGGGTCCTGGGCGTGAGATGGACCTGTCTCATCGTCCAAACTCCGCCTAGCCCTGCGGTGATAATGTCCACGAGCAACAGTCTATACCCTAGCCATGGCCTGCAAAATAAAAGGAAAACTTGCAAAAAGGAAGTCAGTGTCAGTATAAAGAATTAAAGCACAATTGATATAATCATGTATGTCAAATAAGATAGACACAATTGATAAGGAACATGAATCTATGCAAGTGACAAGGAATGAGTGACATGATGTGAAGCATGCTAGACAGTATAAGTATGGAATGCATCCAATGTGGAAAACATAGGCATTAACATGTATGAGATAGCATGAAACACAAGAGATGGTGTGTGAAATGTGTGATGTATATCTGTGAAATTCGATCGATCACAAACATGTTAGATTGATGCAAGTTCAATCGATTGAGAATAAGTGAGATCGATCTGTTACAGATCAATCGAATAAAAAGTTTGATCGATCGAACTGTGAGGTGAAACTCGAAAAGTCACAGATTTGTGACGTTGATGGCACGGGGCCTTCACGAACATGGTCATGGGCCCATCTACACGACAAAGGATCAACATTGGTCACTTGATTCAGCCCGTGACCCCCGAAATCAAATAAAATCAAGAACTATTCAAAACATATATACATATATATACACATATATACACATAGAGGTTCGAAGCTTCAATAATGGCGATAGGCATCATCAAAACAACATAGATCTAACATTTAAAGCATGGATTCATCAAATCGAAGCTTGAAGTCACAGATGAGATCTTGGATCTTACCGGAATCGAAAGAGAAGGTGAGATGAAGAAGAGATCCTAGATCCGAGAAGAGAGAGAGATTCAGGATGAGATGAAGATTGCCGGAGATTCGCCGGAGATGGAGAAGAGTTGGGATGCAGCGGCGATGGGTGAAACGAGGGTTTGAGATCGATTTTTGTGAAATCGATCGAATGACCCTAAATCGATTTTTTTAAAAAAACATTCCCTTGCCAGTTCGAACGATCGAACTTAATCCTCAAATCAATCGAACTGAAATCGATCTCTCCTCTTAAGTGACAAATATTTTTGGGATTTTTGAAAAATAAAAATAAAAATAAATAAAAGTAAAAGTATTTTAAGGATTTTTGAAAAATATTTATTTATTTATATTATTTATATTTTTTTATTAGTACTATATTTTATTTTTTTATTATTATTATTATTATTATTATTTTGGAAAATAAAAATAAAAATGACAATAAAAATAATAAAATATTTTTTTGGATTTTTTTTAAATTAAGAATTTAAAACAAAGTCAAAACAAAGTTAAAATTGAAAATCAAAAAACAAATATTGATTTCTCCAAGATCGATCTCAGAATCCTTTCGATCGATCGAGAATGCAAAGATTTGAAGAAATGTTCGATCGATGAGACAGAAAGGCTTTTGGATGCAGGTTCAAAATTTTTCTAAGTGTTGGAACTGCAGATCGATCCAAGATAAAGTTAGATCGATCGAAGAACTAAAGATCGATCTAGGAACAAGTTCAAACGATCAGACAGAGAGCTGAAATATGCAGGTTTTGTTCGAACGATTGGACAGAGAGTGATTTGGATGCAAGTTTGATGCAGGTGGGAAGTTCGATCGATCGAACTCATTTTGAGATCAATCGAACTTATGCAAAATGCTCAATTTCAACATAAGAGTGCTTGCAATCCTAATCACAATTCCTAGCAATGCATATGAAGCCAAAGCCAATATCTAGCCATCGCAAGAAATGAAATTAAAGATAGAAATGAGGGATGAATAGGGTTTTGACACCCTACGAATTGCCTTGCTAGTCTTTAACGTCTCTAGCAAGACGTTGGGCTCTTTTATCCTGGGTCAAACATCTTATAGTGCATCCCCTCCTTGATGGGGTAATAGATGCCTTGAACTCTACCCAACAAATGGTTCTTTAAGGAACTTTTTGGATTAAGCTCAAAAGAATTTTTCATCCTTGGTCAAAGCGATCTTTGGCCTTCCATGCCCTTTCAAAACAAGACTTTGAAACAACTTTCTTTAGTTTCAAGGTTAAAGATGAGCTTTTTGGAGTTTTGGTTTCAAGCAAAGACTCTATTCCTTCACATTCATGGTTATGACATTTCTATACAACATTCACTTCTTCATGCTTTTCAAATGAATTGGGGGTTGGATTAAAAATATTCAACTTTACCTTCATGTAGCCAAATGAAATCTTCATTATCCCCATTCTACAATTAATGTTGGCATTTGCAGTTGCCAAGAAAGATGACCAAGGATAACGGGAATTTGGCTCTTAGGATTTGGAACCGGTTCCGTGTCAATGACAAGGAAATCAACGGGGAAGAAGAATTTATCAATCTTAATCAATACGTCCTCAATGATACTCCTAGGCTTTTTTATGGATCGGTCAGCAAGTTGTAAAACCACTGACGTCGGTTTCAAGTCTCCTAAGCCTAATTTGACATATACCGAGTATGGACGAAGATTAACACTTGCTCATAAGTCAAGAAGAGCCCGATTAATGATATGATCCCCAATGATGCATGAAGTGGTAGGTGAATCAGGGTCTTTAAACTTCAGAAAAGTGTTATGTAGCAAAATTGAGCTTACTTGCTCAGTTAAGACTACTTTCCTAGGTGTTTGGCTTTTGTTCTTCCTCTTTTGGGTGCATAAGTCTTTCAAGAACTTGGCATAAGCCAGAATTTACTTAATTGCATCCAAAAGTGGAAGATTGACTTTCACTTCCCTAAACACATCCATAATTTCATTTGTTTTTGTAATGACCCGGATTTTTCGGATAAATTTTTTCCATTGTCTTTTCCTTTCTGAGTTCAGTTCCTCGTTGTTTAGTGTCGTCTTGAGTGCTTTGGATTGACATCCGAGACTCTTTTCTGTGGATTGACAACTTCCTTTGAGGACCGAGTCATTTCTACATTTTTCGTTTTTCGACACTATGCACTTTTTATCTTTTTCCCTATTTCGTCTTTTCCTCATTTGGCACTTTGTTTGTGTAACCACACTTCTTGTGTTCGGAGTTGGTTTCTGACTTCACGTATCTTCATTCTCAGTGGTTTCCATGAGATACGTATCTTTACTTTCGTGAGAAAGTACTCTGGTTCCTCCCGGTGTCCATAGGGGCATGGATGCAAAGTTCTTTGGAAACTTTTTCTTTTCCTGGGGTGTTTTTCATAAATTTATTTTGAAGATATTTCATTTCAAGGGTATCTAAGAAAATGTCTTTTGGAAGATATTTTCATTCTGGGGCAATTTCGCAGTTTTTCACTTTTTGGAGGGGTCATTGTGCAATTAATGAAAGTTATTGCTCAATGCCTTGTTTTGAGCCTGGATCCTCGTACGGGATTCATTTTCACATTTCGTTGAGTCGTGGACTCTTAGAATTTCCTCCTGGACGATGTTTTCCAGTTTCAGGGTTTCTGGCCCCGGTTTGCGCCAAACTTGTTTTGGGCATAACTCTCTGCTCGGGACTCAATTTTTGACGTTGTTTCTTCCGTTGTTCATATTTTCTCCTTTGGAATCTTTTTTGTTCACAAAGTTTTGCCGTTTGAGCGCGTCTGCTCGAATTTCACTTTTCCGGACCCAGCGGAGCCCGTTCGGGGCACTTTTTGAGTTTTTCTATAAATAGGATGTCTTAGAAAGAAAAATCAGATTTTTCTCTCTCTCTCCTCTCTCATGGCCGGTCCAAGCTCCATCCATGGCTGCCATCTTCTCTCTCCTCCTTTGGACTTCTTCCCTTCATTAAAAAGTGGTGATGCCTTTGTGTTTATTGTTCCCCTCAGCGAGGCCTTCGATTCCAACCGATTAGAATCTTGTTTTGGTCATTTCTTGAGTTTGGGTTTGAAGTCAAGTTGTTTTTTTGATGGGGCTTCCTTGGGATTCATGTTCGTGGTGTTGTCCCTGACAAAACCTAAGAGTTTCGTCGGATTTGGAGCCGATTTATTTTGGTAGGGATTTGAGATTTCATCACAAATGGAGGTAGGGAATGTTTTAGGATTTCTTATGTGTTGTATTGTGTATTTGCCATGATTATACAATTTATATATGTGCCTTGTATCAAATCTAGAAAGTTAGTAATTTTTATTTCTTTGTATAAGATTTAAAATTCATGATGATATATAACTTTGATTTGAATTGTGGCATGGTAGAAGCTCTTGTTTTAATATGTTGGTTAACATATATTAATTTCGGATTAATTAAATAAGAATTGCTCTTTTTAATTAATATTTATCTTTTGTGAAAGATTTAAGTTCACGGCCATACCTTGCATGGAATTGAGTTGTGTTATGCTTCTAAATTAAGTTTTGGCATGTTTGTTAACATACTTTAATTTGAGAGCATTTGGTTGAGTTTGGAAATCTAGAGACTTTAATTAAGGGAATTAATTAAAATCTATTTTGGTGGTTTAATGGCCCTAATTAAGCTTGTGTGTGAATATATGTAATGACCATGATATGTCTATTAACATATATTAAATTGGAGCCAATTGGAAATGATTTGAAATCTAGAGAGTTTAATTATTTTGATGTAATTAAATTCTATCTTATGTATCCATAGATCTAATCATGTTTTGGAAGTTGTTTCTATTTTAATAACATGGATTTAGACTTGTGATGTATTCACTAGAATGTGTTATATGCATTGAAGAGCATTGTTGTTAAATTTATATTCATGAGAGTATGTTTCTATATGAATATATTGTTAACTTGTGATCTCGTAGCATTATGGATATGAAATGCTTATTATGCACAATTGAGAGTTATATTGCTAACTTGTTACTATGTAGTAGTAATGTGTAGAAGTTGTTAACTTATTTATTTTGGAGTTGCTTAGGACATTGTTAAGCTGTGATGGCTAGGGTTTGGCTATAGTACGGGGACAAGAGTCCTCTAAGTCAAAAGTTAGCGCGTTGGGTAGGCTGCTTGGGGGTTAATAGCTCCAAATTAGCCCTATAAAGTTCAAGCGTTGGGTAGGCTGCCTGGGGGTTACTAGCTCTAAATTTGCCTTGTCTCGGCGAAAATCCGAGCTGTGATGTCCAAGTCTTCCACTATTTGTTATTGCAATCAATTCCAAGTTGACAATCATGTTTACCTTGTTAACTTGTGGTTTTGGCTATTGGCGATTTTGATGTTGTTAAGTACATCCATACTAAATTGCTATATTTAGTTGATTTCACACTTTTAGATTTCTAGCTGATAACTTAGAGAATCTATGTCTTGATGTGTGATATTAGATATTCTAATTATGCTAAATTGTTATATTTAGTTGATGTTGTATTTTAGACTTCAAATTGATAACCTTGAGAATCTATATGTTGTTGCTTGTGTAAGTATGCTTCTATGTTGTTGCTTTGTGTAAGCATGACCCTATGTTGCTGAAATTTCATAAATGAGGTGATTGATGCTAGAAATGATCTTAGGTAACTAGGATGCTCCTTGAGTCTCACTTTTGACATAGACGTTAGGTGGAATGAACAACAATAATTAAATCGTGCAAACTTGTAAAACGTAGGTCGATGCATGCTTATTTCCTACGAGTAGCTTTATGTTACTCACCCCTATGATACTGGGGCATATTTCAGGCACAAGAATTAAAGTTGAGACTTCCATTATGCTTGGATGACTTGTGGACTTGAAGACTTCCATTTTTGTGAAGGTTGGTTCAGAATGCCAATTGTACTCTTATATGTCATCATGTGTACATTTGATTCCTTATATATAATGTGTACATGAGTACACTCTTAACGATGTATTTGACATGTATGAGATGAGACCGGAGGCCAATGACATGTAAATTGTATCCTATGTAATTTTGACTTCATGGAATATTATGAAAGTATTGAAAAATATTGAGTTTTTGCTTCACCATGTTCGCATTGGGTGTGGGAATTCCATTTTGATTCTTTCATTAGCATTCATTAATCATGTATGAAGTGTGGCCAAGGGCCAAGCGGCATTTTGAAACCATCTCATGATTTTAAATTCCATGTTTTCGTTTCAAACTTCGTTTTTGGCATTTTGGCTGTTGGGGGGTCATATTTTGTATCGGCCATATTTTTGGGCCATGGACCATTGTAGCATGTCTTACTAGGTAAGTTACGTTTGCGTGCATGGTCGTTTCCAGCCAAAGCTTCTTTTTTGGTGAAATGAGCCTCCTACGGACTCATTTTACACTTTTGTTGTATATTCTGACCTAAGGGTATTTTGGGAATTTCCTTTAGGAAATAAATTCCATTCTTCACATTTTTTATTAGAAAATATGATTTTAGGGGGGTTTCTTTTTTGTGTTTTTCAAAAAATGCCATCTTGGCATCGGAAATCGCATCCGAAGTTCAGCTCTCAGTTTTTAAATTTAGCAGCGTTTTGGACCCTCTGGACCAGTTTTCTTGGGAGGGCATTTTAGGCATTTCACATTGCGTATTTTTTGATTTTCCTCGCGAGTCATGTAGAAAACTCAATTTTGAGGGAGATTTCTTCTTTGTGTGTTTCCAGAAAATGTCATCTAGGTCCTCAAATTTCCATTTTTCCTAGAAAAACCCCTGCTGCCAGGTTTTTGGGTTGCACTTTACTACCTTCTTCACATGTAAACGGTTACGAGGGGTTTTGTAACTGGTTACATATGCATGGGCAGTGTTTTTGGCAAGATTTTTAGCCTCCTAACTGGTTAGGAAGGTCTCCTAACCAGTTAGATGTTCTTGGTTGTCCTCTTTTGGACCGTTTTGCCCCTTCTTCTTCCGTTAGCCATATCTTCTTCATCCGGACTCCGAATCAAGAGATTTTTGAGTCTAAGTTCATTGATTTTTCATTTTCTTTCCAATGGTGTGCTCGGTGGTACCCACTTTTAAGCTGGAAATGATGATTTTTCCCCTAGGTGCATTCTTGTCCGTTTTTGAAATGTTGTTTCCGCATTTGATTCCTTTGGGTCCCGTGACCTCGTTGAGGGTCACAATGGTGTCTTAGAGTCATGTTGTATCTCTAGAGACCGTTGTTTATCTTTTGCTTCCACATTTTGGATCCATTATCGGGTCATCTTTCGGTTCATCATTGACGTACCGGGTTGAGAAACTTGGGCCGTCACAGTTTTGGCCTTTTGCTTGTCAATTGAAATAGATCCTTTTAAGGCATCCGAAAATGGAGCTCTTGGCTCAAAAACCTTTTCAGAAATTTTCTTTGAAGTCTCTTTAACATAAGAAGTTTTGAAATCATGTTGCAAATCTTTCTTTATAAAATCACTTTTCAAATCACTTTTCAAGATATTCTCATTTGAAAAATCATGCATATGCAATGAAGGATGAATAGGATGTGGAACGGGACGGGTGTCAACTTGTGGTTGCACTAGTTCACTCTCTTCATTGGACATACCCACTTGGTTGTCCACAATCTTTCCACTTCTCAAGGTTGTCACCGCATTGACATGCTCTATTGTGTGACCTTCCGATGGGGAATGAGTCTCCACAACACATTGTTGCTTTTGTGGGGCATTCAAAGGCATTTTCCCATTCTCTTTAGCATTTAAAGTACTAGCTATTTGCCCTACTAGGGTTTCTAGCTTAGCAATGGATTGAGAATGAGAATGAAGCAATTGAGTGTTCGCCTTTAGAGTGCCTAGAGCGGTCAAAACTTTCTCTTCAAAAGTGGGACTCCTACCATTTCCTTGAGAATATGATAGTTGATTAGGAAAATGAGAATTAGAGAATTGGTTTCCTTATGATTGCAATGGTCTATATCCTTGGGAACCTTGGCTTTGCATCAGAGGTGGAACATACTTCCCTTGGAAACCACCTTGGGGAGGGTTTGAGCCTTCCACTTAGTTTTTCCAAGAGAAATTCAGGTGATTCCTCCAACTAGGATTATAATGATTGCCATAATGGTTGTTCCCTTGATTAACAAAAGTTGCATTGACTTGTTCAGGATGCTCATTTTGCACATGTCCATGGGGACAATTGGAAGTAGAATGTAGAACACTTGAACAAGTCATACATGTCTCATTGGATGCATGATGGGAATGGTTAGGGATAGAAGATACTTGATTTGCCGAGTTTTGGTTGATCAAGAATTGATCAAACCTTTGAGATAAGGACTTCATCTCGGCGGCTATTTCATTAGAATAATTGACTTGATGTAAGCCAACACTCTTCCTTCCACTTCAATTCCTACCATTCTTAGAAGATAAAGTTCGATGCAAAGAATTCTCACTCATGCTCTTATAAAGATGCCACACGTTTTCCTCATGCCTATCAATGTAAGAGCCACCTATGGAAGTATCAACCATGCCCCTCTAATTATCCAATAAGCTCTCGAAGAAATATTGAACTAATTGCCATTTGGGCATGTCATGATGTGGACACTTCCTAAGCAATTCATTGAATCTTTCCCATGCCTCATGGAATGTTTCCCCATCCCCGTGTGAAAACTCCGAATTGAGGTTCTCATGGCATTGGTCTTAGAAACCGGATAGTACTTCTTCAAGAACTCTTATTGCATTTTTGCCGAAGAAGTTATTGAAAAAGGTCTAAGATTGTTAAACCAATATTTTGCCTTGTCTTTAAGGGTGAATGAAAAAAGTTTAAGCCTTAAGACATCTTCCAGCATGTCCGTGTATCTCACGGTGGAACATACTTCAAGAAACTCATCCAAATGCTTGTAAGGTTCTTCACTTGAAAGTTCATGATAGTTAGGAAGCATTTGAATGGTTTGTGGTTTGATCTCATAGTGGTGTGCTCTAAATGGTGGCAATTGAATGCATGTGGGTGCATTATATTCATTAGGCACATAGTGATCTCTTAAAGCAAGGGAAGGATTAGCAATTGGAGGTGCAACATGGGCACCTTGATTGCCTTGAATGATGGGAGGTGGTGGAGCATAGATTGGCCTTGGTATTCCCAATGGAACTTGGTCTTGTCATTGTAGTATAGTGGTGAGTATTCCCGACTCTCACACTGGTGACCCGGGTTCTATCCACGGCAATGGCTCTAAAAACATGGTTGGTTTACTTCAAGGGTCGCACCCCAAAGTCCAAAAAGTTTGTGCACCAAAAGATAATGGTGTAGAGCTATGATAAATGTGGCCAAGTTTTACATTTAGAAATTACCACTACTACCTTTCACTAAAAAATATAGTTAGGGCAAGTAGGGATCGTCTTAAGGGATTGGTGTGTCGTATTAGGTTGTGGAATCGAGATTAGGGTTAGTAGGTCGAGTGATCAAAAGATTGGTTGGTGGTTGAATTACACTAAGATGCAATTTAAACTAAAGTAGGTAATTAAATGTAATGGAGAGAAAATAAGAGAGAGATCTTGGGGTTTAGAGATCACCACTAAGCATAGGTTTTCTACACCCTTAATAAATGATTAATGAGGGGAAAAACATGTATTGCAACAAAGTGTGTGTGTGTGGTTTTTTCAACAAGCATGGATGACAAATTAAGCATATATTGTCTAATCATTTCTTTAAGCTCACAATCCAAACACATCACAAGGTTAGAGATATGTGCTACTTCCTTTCATAAGTTTGGAACATCAAACAACAAGCATGGATTGTCCTCCCATTTAACATCTAAACTACAACTACACTACAATTAAGCTAATGACATGAAATTAAACTAATTAAACTAAGGGAAAGGTACAATCCATTAAGAAATGAATATGAACCATTAAACAAAACACAAGAGCATTCCATTAAGCACTATGTCTTGACAATCTTTAGATCTATAGCATTAATACATATAGACATCCATCAGCAACACAAAAAATAGAGACAAACACATGAACATCTATTCTAGCATACATAAACATATGGATAGAATGAAATGATCAATTGGAAGCATTAAACCATACAAATCATTGAATAAACAAGATCTCTATATATAAAAGTGTCAAAACATGTATCACAATACAAATCCCCTCAAAAATACATAAATCAAGATGTAGAAAGCATGCTTAGGGCTAACTCTAGCCCTAAGGGGATGTCTAGCCACTCATGGATGGTGTCCTCCAACCCTCAAGGGCTAACTCCATGGTAGAGATTGCTCCTCTTCTTGGTTGATGGAAGAACTCTAAGCTTGTGTCTCTAGCCTCCTGCTTTCTTTTCTTCTTCACTAAGAATATTAATATTGTGCCTCTATCTACTCTCAAGCATATCAAGTATCTCCAGTATCTCCTCTCAAAAAGTGGCTCATATTCCTTATATAGGTAGGTCAAATATCACCCCAAATGA
Organism: Cornus florida; assembly: GCF_030987335.1. Classification (NCBI taxonomy): domain Eukaryota; kingdom Viridiplantae; phylum Streptophyta; class Magnoliopsida; order Cornales; family Cornaceae; genus Cornus; species Cornus florida. The sequence continues at coordinate 8,501,583 of NW_026775571.1, forward strand.
GCTGGGCTCGTAGACCAATATTCCTTCTAATGATTGGATATGAGATAACTTTTAATGAGCTGGAATTTGGATTTTCTCGGGATTTCGAGAGTTCGATCAATTGAACTTGTGGTGAGATCGATCGAACATGGCTGAGATCTATCGAATATAAGCTGGATCGATCCTCTATGGCGGCGCCTTTTTGGATAAAAACGAATCTGAAATATTTTGAAGATATTTTTGTGAAAGAGACAAATGTGGTAGGTAGGGTGGTACAAGTGGATAAGATGGAATCTTTCGATCAATCGGAAGAAAGTTGAATTGATCAAACTTTGTGGGATCTTTGGATAAGGACAAAAGAGCTTGGATCCATCTTGGACTGTTGAGATCGATGAACTTTTGATCAATCGAATATATTATGAGATTGATCGAACTTGCTGAATTTCCACCACTTGCTTCCTTTTGCTCCCACTTTGCTCCTTTCTCTGATTCATCTCAAGATTGCTTCAATTATGCTCTTATTTAGCTAAGTTAGCTTATTTTGGGGATAAGTACCTAAAAATGGAAATAATATGAAATCAATCTAAAGTGAAAAAATAAGTTAGATAAAGGTCCTAGAATACATAAGCTTAAGGGGTTTAAATGCGCACTTTTCAGCACTCATCACACATACTCAAGGTGCGGTAGCATCAACAATGTCTAGTGCCCGCCCACACTTACATTACTAGCTAGGTAATGCAAGGTAGCATCGGCGACAACTAGTACTCACCCACCACACACAACTTCTATGGTAGCATGACAGTGTAAAGCCAACAAGCTTACCCGTGAAACCTATTGATACAAATGACATCAATGTCAAAACAATCATTACCAAAAGCACCACGGAGACCAGGCATTTTGTGAGAGTTGAGATGCGGTCCATAGATGTCCGGTCGGACCATCCTGGCTAATCCCAAAACTCTGACAACAATACCATAGGTACCGCTACGCTTAAGGCCTCAAATCATCAATACCAGAAAACTGACAACCCCAAGTCTTAAAACACCGTTGTCAACAACACCAGTCATGAATCCAAAGCCAGACAAGTTTATACCTTCGAGCCAATAGATCGGACTTTACAAAATCAAACAACATCACCATCGCCCTAGTCACAATGATTCCCAACACGGAAATCAATCTAAAATCCTCTACGTCATCCTAAAGCTGACCTACTACAAGGCTACGCCTAAGAATCAAGACACCGGATCAAGCTCGCACACATAATCCCAACAACCAAGGTCACACAACCCCAAGCACAAAACAGGAAAGATAAAAGCATAAACTAAATAAAACAATAAGTCATAAAAATTCATATATAAGGTGACCATGTCACGACTCATAAAATTAAATCATAAAAACCAGATCGCACCATACAACTAAACACATAGTGTACCAGGGTAATTAAATATGCTACCTATCACATAGGGGTCAAGAATCAAAGACACGTTACACATTGCCTACGGCGCTAGCATGCTAAACAGATATAGTAAATGAAAAACACATCATCTATGTCTTCACATAACTACTAGATGGTCACATATCCTAAACATGTTTCTAAGGCATGCTCAAAACAACAAGACATACGAACATGTAAAAAGTACTATGCAATTAACAATATGTGATCCCCTCAATTATAGAGCCACGGGTGATCAAGTCCGAGCACAAATCCGAGGGATACCAGACAATTAATATGTAAACAAACAAGAGTACAAAAGAATTAAAAAAAAAAATAATACGCTGAAAAGAATTCTAAATATACAAATCCTCCAAATTAATTGATTAATATAATTTAATCTTTCCAATCCGTACAACTCGGGAATCCATCCAGTGGACCCCTAATAATCCCAATTGAAAATAAATTATAGAACCAACATCCAAACTATAATACAGAAGGAAGTCCCACATAGTCGAAAGAGTGAGTGTATGTATCTGCTTCATCACGATCAAGCTCTAAGCCTAGTACTAACGAACACCTGAAAAATAAGAGTGGGTCAGGCCCACATGCAAGTTCCATTCTACTACAATCCATACAAAAACCCGATACGCAGATACATCCTAGAAAGCTTGGTAATAACTAAAATAGTCCATATAGATATAGATACACACTATAAGACGCTCACTAGCCTATAGTGTAGTTCAGCCTGAATGGCAAGTAACAAGTAAATCACACTTTCCAATGGCCATGTACACTTAGACCTACCAGGGAACATCCGGTATATCTAGTTATCCAACCTTTGCGATATACACACCCTAACCATGATCCTAAGACTCAAGCTCATATCACAGTACCATATGTATATATATAAATCCTTCTTAATACAAAAAAGTAAAACAAACATCTGTTATGTTGTTCAACTATTTTAGTTGACAGGACATGCATCCATGTAGGATTTAACTGTTTTAGTTAATCTATTCTGTATGTATGAATAGGTAGGACTTAGTATTTTGATCTAATCCATCCCCAATATGCCACCGTCCCATACCGGTGCATATAATGCATATGATCCATAAATGATGCACACTCAAATGAACATCAAATACATCTAGAGACAAACATAATAGAAATCAAATATAGACAAGATCCTATTATGCAGCCAGTATATGATTATAATCATAGAACCTCCGTTTAAATTGCTAAAGTAATTATAAACAATTTAAACAATCCATATCCATCCAATTGACAAAACAGAAATTATAACAGTTCATCAATTAACATCCATAGCATGATATAACGATTATCAGATTTATAAACTGAGCACATTATACTAGAATTCCCAAATGATACTTTCATACTAGTTCATTTAAATTTCTAAAACAAAGACTAGTAATTAAATCCTCCTCAATCCTTGATGGCATGCGAATTAATATTTACATCTCGTGACGTCCATTCAAACCTCAATTATAAAACTTGTGCATGATATAATGACACTCAGAAGTCTAAACTGCACATTATACGAAACCCCAATAGTATTTTATACTAATCCATTTAAATTGGTTAAAACAAAACCAGCAAGTAAAACTTCCTCTACTCCTGACAGCATGTAACTTAGTATCTAAAGCTCATGATCTCTATAACCATATCCTAAACCAACCTTTATAGCTTTCATTAAATTATATATATCATTGATATAACATCCCATAAATAATTTTTTATGTATATAGCGCTTAACTCTTTGGTAACACTAAACCATAGGCTACTGCCTAAACTGATAAACAAAATCCGTGAAAAGTCAATTTAATAGGTGAAACTGACCTTTCTCCAAAAAGCACATTGCTTCCTATACGGAAGACATCCCAACCAACCATTTCCTGATAGAAAACTCGAATATACGAGTTCAACGATTTACAAAATCCGACTGCCGCCTCTAAACCGCACGCAATATTGTACAAAAAAGAGTATGTCACTCCGATGTATCCTTATATAAAGTCAAAGTCTTATTATATAACCTCGCTTCTATGCCAGACCAACCAGTGAGAGATCTGCACTACACACCATCCAAAACCCCAAACGTTGTCACACTAACCTCCTTGTGCCAACACTAGCACAGATAATAACTGAAAAGCGAAGTAACACTTTCAATTACCTATGCAAACCTAGGATATATGTCCTAAGCATATCCTCCATGATAAAAAATAATGCCTCGACCAAACCTCACTTCTAGAGATGAGAAACAAAGTTATTGCTCCCACACCTTTAGAAAATTCCTTTAGCATAGCACTGTTTATCTACTATAATAAATAACCACATGCTATAACTCCGTTATCAGTGCAATGTAGAACTAATACGAAAAGCCAAAGTAAACACTACTAGAATTAGTGTTCACAAGCGAACGTGCTCTATCCACTACTCTTAATCCATATGGAAGTAAAATCCCAACCAATGTCGGTAATTTCTACCCACTATCCTCTCCTGATTAGTCATACTCCCATTTTGATATAAGAAGTGGCTAAAATCGCCAATGATATCCAAGTATCAATTTTCCCCCTTCCTAACAGGTGATACTCTTAGAGACAGTTATGCACATGTCTGTATCTGTACCGCACCAAAACCAACATTGTATGTCGTGATGCAACTCATAACCATTTGACTGTACCGTAAAATTTATGAATTTTACATCTCAGTCACTCCAACCTTCCAAGCATCATTAAGACAACTACCAATCGTCCTTCAATACCCTAAGCTCATTTAAGTAAGGTACTACCTCCTCCAGGGTCAACTCCAATATTCTATGTTGACCTCTTCAATTTCCTTTTTAACAGCAAGTGTTATTTTTACACATGCTAAAACTCAACTGATTGCGCAATAACCATCGAAGGTTTAATTACCATATCGGTTAATAAAATTATCCTCCTCCCTATTACTTTCACTAGACAAACTTACTGTAAAGTGTGAATCATCACATCTATCTATCTAAGCTGTCCCGTGATCCATGATATTCACATGAACTGATATCTTACCAGTTCTAAAATAGACAAAATGAAGCTGATTTAATTTTATCAGTCAAGCAAGATCCTAACCAGAATCCTGACCCTTGTGTAGAATCAGTAATCTCTCAACTAAATCCGTGGAAACTACTCTGTCATTCCCACTCTAGTATGAGAAATGACAGCAAGGATCTAGCAATCTCTGATGGTCCGTGTAGATTATCTAATCCATATCAGACTTTGAGACAAAATCACTGTACCCCTCCTCTTGCCCATCCTTCAAACATCTCCTTCATTCCGTGAAGCATCATGTGTCCACCAAAATAAATAAAGGACGAAGAGTTGTTAACCCCAGTCCCTACATCCTCCATCTAAATTGTCTACAGAAAGTACCGTTAGTCTAGTACCACCAGCTTTAATCTACACCTAGTGTTTAATTTGGAGCATCGTCAAAAGCTAACTTTGCAACTAAATCCATACAATCTGATCCATGATAAACTTACCAATACAGAAAGTCAATCGATAATTCTATTTATCAAAAGTCAACTAACTACAACTTTTTCATATACACCGTGCACCTCCTCTTTATTTAGGTGTTCGGTCTCACCTGCCTGTCTTTGACATCCTACTTCTCTAATACAAGTAACTGTCTATTAGACTTCTTGTCTAACTGCAAAAGAATATGGAAGCTTTCCATCCTCCAAATAGTCAGCAATTTCCTAGCAACAACTATTTGTTGCAAAACGTGACCTAAAAAAAAAAAAGAATTCCCATATTATTTGTGCAAATGAAGAGACTCTGCTTCTTCCTCCATATACAACTCCGACAACCCATCCTAATGACGTGCCCTCATGAATAAAATTCTTCACTAAGAGTAGACTAATGAATAGTTAGTCCGTCTACTATCCTCAGTCGGTGTCATTCAAATGAGTACTTAAACCAGTACAAAATCCTCCTGCCGACTAGGGAACAACTTTTGAAATTTCCAAGAAGATGTTCAGCAAAGTTAGTATCTCCGATAAATCATCGTGACATTAAGGTATACCAAACTAATCTGGATTATTTGACTTGAACTGCTAGTTTAATTATCCCATCCTGAAAACATACCATAATTACGCATGTCTAGGTTCAATAAATTGGCTAGCATGTTGTATATCTACTAAATCCTATGACCACATGCTCAAAATCCTAGCGTAATTAACGTTATTCCTCCAAAACGATAGTTGGCTGATCAGACACTTGTGTCCCTAACTAAACCACATTCCCAATTCTGAATAATTGACAAAAAAAAAAAAAATAAATAAACACATAAGGAACAAACAATAAAATAAAATACAACCCTACTTAAAACATCGTAATTTCTAGAAAAGAAAATCCCATTTTTAAAACCAACCTTACCAGATCGGTTCACAATTTCCCTTTTATAGTTTTGTAGGTAACCATCCAACCTCGAAACATTTTCTTTAAACCATATTTCAAAACAAAATCCATTTGCCTCAGCAAATTCCAAAGGCTTAACCCTCAACCTCCTTATGTACGGAATGCAAACGGTCTATCGTAGCTTTATAAAGCAACCTAGAACGTCACAACCTAATCCCCATACTCTCCGGAATGTGATATATAAAAATTATTACTTTGTTCTGATAAGAACTCCATCCGATTCCTGAACCCTTGAAGAGTTCTTTTTTTTATCTACCATTTTTTTTTTAAAGGAAATACGAAAGTTTAACTATACATAGGTTCATCCACACCAACTCTACTAGTATCATTCACTACACTACTAGCGAATAAGATCACCCGCGTGCAATCCTTTATCTTCAAGATTCAATATCCTCTTTCTTGGATACGTTGAAATCTCCTTCACTAGAATCTTCTTCGGACTCCTATTCCTTGTTTGTCTCCTTTATGAGAACAACTGAAGTCGTGTTAGTCCCGTTAGGCGATGACCTAAAACACACTCCTAAATCTTTCCATGGCTTATACTTTTAGAAGTAGCGCCAATCCGAACTAAACATTTAATCCCAAGTTCTACTTCTGGCAAAGAACTCGATAACGTACTCCTTTACTCCCTTTGGGTCTGTATCACTTTCGCCTTGGACCCCATCCTCCTACTAGTGTCAACCATTCCATAACTATGAAATATAATTGACATCTGCTGCTCCTCCTAATGAACTGTAAATAGAGTACAATGAATCCTAATATGGCTCTAAGTTTTAAGAGACGCAACGCGGAAGTCATATACCGAAAGACACTCCTAAGGACACTAGAACTTGGAGTGCTCTGATACCAACTGTGATACCCCTCGATTCTAGAGTCACGGGTGAACAAGACTGAGCACAGATCCGAGGGATACCAGACAATTAATATGTAAACAAACAAAAGTACAAAAGAATTAAAAATAAAATAATACGCTGAAAAGAATTCAAAATATACAAATCCTCCAAATAATTAATTAATATAATTTAATCTTTCCAATTCATACAACTCGGGATTCCATCTAGTGGACCCCTAATAATCCCAATTGAAAATAAAATACAAAACCAACTTCCAAACTATAATATAGAAGGAAGTCTCACATAGTCGGAAGAGTGAATGCCTGTATCTGCTTTATCATGATCAAGCTCGAAGTTTGGTACTGACGAACAACTAAAAAATAAGAGTTGGTCAGGCCCACATGCAAGTTCCATTCTACTACAATCTATACAAAAACCCGATATGCAGATACATCCTAGACAGCTCGGCAATAACTAAAATAGTCCATATAGATATAGATACACACTATAGGACGCTCACTAGCCTAAAGTTTAGTTCAGCCTAAATAGCAGGTAACATGTAAATCACACTTTCCAGCGGCCATGTACACCTAGACCTACCAGGGAACATCAGTTATATCTAGTTACCTAACCTTTGCGATATGCGCACCCTAACCATGATCCTGAGACTCAAGCTCATATCACAGTACCATATGTATATATATAAAAATCCTTCCTAATACAAAAAAGTAAAACAAACATCCGTTATGTCGTTCAACTATTTTAGTTGACAGGACATGCATCCATGTAGGATTGAACTATTTTAGTTAATCCATTCCGTATATATGAATAGGTAGAACTTAGTGTTTTGATTTAATCATCGCCAATATGCCACCGTCCCATACTGGTGCATACAATGCAAATGATCCATAAATGAGGCACACTCAAATGAACATCAAATACATCCAGAGACAAACATAATAGAAATCAAATATAGATAAGATCCTATTATGCATCCAGTATATGATTATAATCATAGAACCTCCGTTTAAATTGCTAAAGTAATTATAAACAATTTAAACCATCCATATCCATCCAATAGACAAAACAAAAATTATAACAGTTTATCAATTAACATCCATAAAATGATATAATGATTACCAGAATTATAAACTGAGCACATTATACTAGAATTCCCAAATGATACTTTCATACTAGTTCATTTAAATTACTAAAACAAAATTAAATCCTTCTCAATCCTTGATGTCATGCAAATTAATATTTACATCTCGTAACGTCCATTCAAACCTCAATTATAAAACCTATGCATGATATAATGACACTCAGAAGTCTAAACTGCACATTATGCGAAACCCTAATAGTATTTTATACTAATCCATTTAAATTGGTTAAAACAAAACCAGCAAGTAAAACTTCCTCAACTCTTGACAACATGCAACTTAGTATCTAAAGCTCGTGATGTCTCTAACCATATCCTAAAGCAACCTTTCTGGCCTTCGTTAAATTTTATATATCATTGATATAACATCCCATAAGTTACTAAAACAAACTGGCCAATTAAACCTTCCTCCTTTCTTGACAGTATGCCAATTAAATGTTTATATTTCCTGATGTCTCCTAAGATTAGCACACTACCATATACTAGCTGTGTTAAGGGTTTAATAGGTTAATTTTAAACATTGAAAACCCCCCTTCAATTTCTAGAAATCACATTCAAGCCCTTGGAACCCAAAAACCTTCGGAAAACACCCATAGGTGTGCACTAACAAAGTGAGCCAGCTCCCCCATCAAGGGAGCCGGATCTCAAGCTTATAGAGCCGGCTCTCCCTCATAGAGAGCCGGCTCTCTCACCTAGGGAGCCGGCTCTCTCCATTAAGAAGTCGGCTCTCTCCCTAAAAGCCCCTCTCTACTTCGACCGTTCGACTTTTTCACTTCCGGCGAAGTTTCCAGTCTCTATCCCAATTGTTTTTAAACTTCTTGGGGTCCAATTTAAATCCAAACAATACTAGAAACTCCTCACATTCCCTTATGATTTAATTTACGAAAGTTTAAAACCTAATGGAAACAGTTTACGCAAAAGAAACAATTTCAGTTACAAAACGTAAGACAGTTATCAGTCTATCTATCATGCATAGCACATCCATTTTAAACGTTTAATTACCTTTTTGGAGACCATATAGAATGCACAAAACATAAGTTTATAGGAAGGGAATGGAATGAAACTTGCCTTTAGGTTTTGGTTTAAAACCTGTCAACGTCATCTCAAAATTCTCCGACGACTACCGATAATCGGTAAACCTCCTACTGCTCGATTTCAATCCCACAAGCCATCCCCTTCTTCCTCCTTGGTACCACCTTCAGTCCACGACTGAGATCCTAACTGATTCTCACAGTTTCCTCTCAAGCTCTCCTTTGTTATTCCCTCCAAGCACTAGTACATTAATAGGGTTTTTCCGACCCTAGTAGACATATATTGTTCTATATATATAAACGTTTATGAACCCAATTTCTAATTCCAACCAAATTACACTTCGGCTACATCACCCCATAATATAAAAACCCTATATACGACACATACAAATTATAATCAATTAAGTCATACAAGCCATCAAAGAAAACCCGTCAATTAAAACACCAAATAAATCAACTAAGTAAATTAAATAACAATTAAATAATTAATTTAAAATGATTACAATTAATCAATTAAACAAATAATAAAATAAATAAACAAAATAAACAATTACAATTAAACAAATAGCCAGATAATCACATTTAAATACACATAAAACAAATAATCAATTAAAATGCACAAAAAACAAATAATTAAATTCCAATTGTATCCTTTTGAGCAATAGGTATATTACATTCTTCCCCCTAACAAAAGGAATTTCATCCAAGGAATTCACGAAATTCTGAATTCTTTTATTGTAAATTCATTTCAATTCCATTGTGGACTTTGCTTCTGTTTATGAGCTCCACAGAATTCCAAATCCTCATAGTAAAGTTATGGTTCCTATAATTCTGAAACATAAAAACTACACGTAGGTTGTATCTCACAACCATTCCTCCTTACCCAATGCCTATACCAGGGTACAAATCCACAGTCCTCCAAGTGCTATAAAATATACGCACACAATTCCCATGTATATAGTGCTTAACACTTTGGTAATGCTAAACCATAGGCTACTGCCTAAACTGATAAACAAAATCCGTGAAAAGTCAATTTAATAGGTGAAACTGACCTTCCTCCAAAAAGCACAATGCTTCTTATACGGAAGACATCCCAACCAACCATTTCCCGATAGAAAACTCGAATATACGAGTTCAACGATTTACTAAATCCGACTGTCACCTCCAAACTACGCGCTATCTTGTACAAAAGAGAGTATGTTGATGAGCGCTGAAAAGTGTGAATTTAAACCCATTAAGCTTAGGTATTCTAGGACCTTTATATATCTTACTTTCCCGTTTTAGACTAATTTCGTGTTATTGCCCTTTTTAGTTGCTTATCCCCAAAATAAGCTAACTTAGCTAAATAAGAACATAATTGAAGCAATCTTGAGATGAATCAAAGAAAGGATCAAAGTAAGAGCAAAAGGAAGCAAGTGGTGGAAATTCAGTAAGTTCAATCGATCTGAAGAACTATTCGATCGATCCAACTTTGATTGATTTCAGCACTTTAAGATGGATCTGAACTATTTTGTCCTTATCCAAAGATCCCACAAAGTTCGATCGATCCAACTTTCTTCCAATCGATCGAAAAGATTCCATCTTATCCAGTTGTACCACCACACCTACCACTTTTGTCTCTTTCCCAAAAATATCTCCAAAATATCTTAGATTTGTCTTTATCCAAAAAGGCACCGCCATAGAGGATCTATCCAGCTTAAGTTTGATAGATCTGAGTCATATTTGATAGATCTAAGACAATGTTCGATCGATCGAACTTCCCCAAGTGCTAGAAAATTCAATTTCCAGCTCATTAAAAGTTGTCTCATATCCAATCATTGGGAGGAATATTGGTGTGTGAGCCCAGGACATTGGGGGTGACATTTTAACCTACCTATATAAAAAATATAAGCCATTCTTGATAGATACTTGAAAGACTTTTGACACAATTTGCATATCATATTCTTAGTGAGGAAGAAAAGAGGAAAAAAGGCTAGAGACACAAGCTTGGAGTTCTTCCATCAACCAAGAAGATGAGTAATTTCTACCATGGAGTTAGCCCTTGAGGGTTGGAAAACACCATCCATGAGTGGCTAGACATCCTCTTGGGACTAGAGTTAGCCCTAAGCATGCTTTCTACATCTTGATTTATGTATTTTTGAGGGGATTTGTATTGTGATATATGTTTTGACATTTTTATATATATAGATCTTGTTTATTCAGTGATTTGTGTGGTTTAATGCTTCCAATTAATTATTTCATTATATCCATATGTCTATGTATGCTAGAGTAGATGTTCATGTGTTTGTCTCTAGATTTTGTGTTATTGATGCATGTCTATGTGTATTGATGCTATAGATTTAGAAATTGTCAGGGCATAGTGCTTAATAGAATGCTCTTGTGGTTTATTTGATGGTTCATACTCATTTCTTGATGGATTGTACCTCTCCCTTTATTTAATTAGTTTAATTTCATGTCATTAGCTAAATTGTAGTGTAGTTGTAGTTTAGATGTTAAATGGGAGAACAATCCATGCATGTTGTTTGATGTTCCATACTTATGAAAACAAGTAGCATATGTCTTTAACCTTGTGATATGTTTGGATTCTGAGCTTAAAGAAAGGATTAATGTCTTAGTTTGATATATTATGCTATCCACTATGTTGCTTAGATAATATATGTTTAATTAGTCATCAATACTTGTTGAAACAACCACACACACACACTATTGTTGCAATACATGTTTTCCCCCTTATTAATCATTCATCAAGGGTGTAGAAAAGCTATGCTTAGTGGTGATCTCTAAAACCCAAGATCTTTCTCTCTTATTTTCTCTCTATTACATTTAATTGTTCACTTTAGTTTAAATTGCATCTTAGTATAATTCAATCACCAACCAATCTTTTGATCACTTGACCTACTAACCCTAATCTCGATTCCACAACCTTATATGACCCACCAATCCCTTGGGACAATCCCTACTCGCCCTAGCTATATTTTTAATGAAAGGTAGTAGTGAAAAATTTATAAATGTAAAACTTGGCCACACTCATCTTAGTCTATTTTGCAAGCTTTGGGTGCATCGCGACAAAGCACCACCATATGTCACTCTAATGTATCCTTATATAAAGTCAAGGTCTTATTATATAACCTTGCTTCTATGCCAGACCAACCAGTGAGAGATATACACTATGCACAATCCAAAACCCCAAACGTTGTCATACTAACCTCCTTGTGCCAACACTAGCACAGATAATAACTGAAAAGCGAATTAACACTTTCAATTACCTATGCAAACCTAGGATATATGCCCTAAGCATATCCTCCATGATTAAAGATAATGTCTCGACCAAACCTCCCGTTTAGAGATGCGAAACAAAGTCGTTGCTCCCACACCTTCAAAAAATTCCATTGACATAGCACTTTTTATCTACTATAAGAAATAACCACATGCCATAACTCCGTTATCAGTGCAATGTAGAACTGATACGAAATGCCAAAGTAAACACAACTAGAATTAGTGTTCACAAGAAAACGTGCTCTATCCACTACTCTTAATCCATATGGAATTAAAATTCCAACCAATGTCGGTAATTTTTACCCACCATCCTCTCCTGATTAGTCCTACTCCCATTTTGATATAGGAAATGGCTAAAACCGCCAATGATATCCAACTATCAATTTTCCCCCTTCCTAACAGGTGATACTCTTGAAGACAGTTATGTACATGTCCGTATCCGTACAGCACCAAAACCAACATTGTATGTCGTGATGCAACTCATAACCATTTGATTGCACCGTAAAATTTATGAATTTTACATCTTAGTCACTCCAACTTTCCTAGCATCATTAAGACAACTACCAATCCTTCTTCAGTACCCTAAGCTCATCAGAGTAAGGTACTACCTCCTCCAGGGTCAGCTCCAATATTCTATGTTGACCTCTTCAATTTCCTTGGTAACAGCAAGTGTTATTTTTACATATGCTATAACTCAACTGGTTGCGCAATAACCACCGAAGGTTTAATTACCATATCGGTTGATAAAATCATCCTCCTCCCGATTACTTTCACCAGACGAACTTATGGCAAAGTGTACATCACCACATCTATCCATCTAATCTGTCTCGTGATCCATGTTATTCATATGAACTGATACTTTACCAGTTCAAAAATAGACAAAATGAAGCTCATTTAATTTTATCTGTCAAGCAATATCCCAACCAGAATCCTGACCCTTGTGTAGAATCAGTAATCTCTCAACTAAATCTGAGTAAACTGCTCTGTCATTCCCACTCTAGTATGAGAAATGCCTGCAAGGATCTAGCGATCTCTGATGGTCCATCTAGATTATCTAAGAGATATGAAACTTTAAGACAAAATCACTGTGTCCGTCCTCCTGCCCGTCCTCCAAACATCTGCTTCATTCCCTGAAGCATCATGTGTCCACCAAAATAAATAAAGGATGAAGAGTTATGAACCTCAGTCCCTACATCCTCTATCCAAATTGTCTACAGAAAGTACCGTCAGTTTGGTACCACCAGCTTTAATCTGCACCTAGTGTTTAATTTGGAGCATCGTCAAAAGCTAACTCTGCAACTAAATCCATACATTCTGATCCATGATAAACTTACCGATACAGAAAGTCAATCGATAATTCTATTTATCTAAAGTCAACTAACTGCAACTTTTTCATATACACCGTGCATCTCTTTTTATTTAGGTGTTCGGTTTCACCTGCCTGCCTTTGACATCCTACTTCTCTAACACAAGTAAGTGTCTATTAGACTTCTTTTCTAACTGCAAAAGAATATGGAACCTTTCCATCCTCCAAATAGTCAGCAATTTTCTGGCAACAACTATTTGTTGCAAAACGTGACCTAAAAAAAAAAAAAAGAAAAAAAAAATTCCCCATATTATTTGTGCAAATGAAGAGACTTCGCTTCCTCCTCCATATGTAACTCCAACAACCCCTCCTAATGACACACCCTCATAAATAAAATTCTTTACTAAGAGTAGGCTGATGAATAGTTTGTCAGTCTACTATCCTCAGTCGGTGTCATTCCAATGAGTACTTAAACCAGTACAAAATCCTCTTGCCGACTAGGGAACAACTTTTGAAATTTCCAAGAAGATGTTCAGCAAAGTTAGTATCTCCGATAAATCATCGTGACGTTAAGGTATACCAAACTAATCTGGATTATTTGACTCAAACTGCTGGTTTAATTATCTCATCCTGAAAATATACCATAATTACGCATGTCTAGGTTCAATAGATTAACTAACATGATGTATATCTCCCAAATCCTATGACCACATGCTCAAAATCCTAGCGTAATTAATGCTATTCCACCAAAACGATAATTGGTTGATCACACACTTGTGTCCCCAACTAAACCACATTCCCAATCCTGAATAATTGACGAAAAAAAAATAAACACATAAGGAACATACAGTAAAATAAAATACAACCCTACTTTAAACATCGTTCTTTCTAAAAAAGAAAATCCTTTTTTTAAAACCAACCTTACAAGAATCTTCTTCGGACTCCTATTCCTTGTTTGTCTCCTTTACGAGAACAACTGAAGTCTTGTTAGTCCCGTTAGGCGATGACCTAAAATACACTCCTAAATCCTTTCTTGGCTTATACTTTTAAATGTAGCACCAACCGGAACTAAACATTCGATCCCAAGTTCTACTTCTGGCAAAAAACTCGATAATGTACTCCTTTACTCCCTTTGGGTCTGTATCGCTTTCGCCTTGGACCCCAACATCCTCTTAGTGTCAACCATTCCATAACTATGAAATATAATTGACATCTGCTGCTCCTCCTAACGAACCGTAAATAGAGTACAATGAATCCTAATATAGCTCTAAGTTTTAAGAGACGTAACGCGGAAGTCATATACCAAAAGACACTCCTAAGGACACTAGAACCTAGAGTGCTTTGATACTAACTGTGATACCCCTCGATTCTAGAGCCACGGGTGATCAAGTCCGAGCACAGATCCGAGGGATACCATATAATTAATATGTAAACAAGCAAGAGTACAAAAGAATTAAAAACAAAATAATACGCTGAAAAGAATTCTAAATGTACAAATCCTCTAAAATAATTGATAAATATAATTTAATCTTTCCAATCCGTACAACTCGGGAATCCATCCAGTGGACCCCTAATAAACCCAATTGAAAATAAATTACAGAACTAACATCCAAACTATAATATAGAAGGAAGTCTTATGTAGTCGGAATAGTGAGTGCCTGTATCTGCTTCATCATCGATCAAGCTTTAAGCCTGGTACTGACGAACACCTGAAAATAAGAGTGGGTTAGCCCACATGCAAGTTCCATTCTACTACAATCCATACATAAACCCGATACGCAGATACATCCTAGACAGCTCGGCAATAACTAAAATAGTCCATATAGATATAGATACATACTATAGGACGCTTACTAGCTTATAGTGTAGTTCAGCTTGAATAACAAGTAACATGTAAATCATGTTTTCCAGCAGCCATGTACACCTAGACCTACTAGGGAACATAAGCTATATCTAGTTACCCAATCTTTGCGATATACGCACCCTAACCATAATCCTGAGACTCAAGCTTATATCATAGTACCATATGTATATATATAAATCCTTCCTAATACAGAAAAGTAAAACAAACATCCAGTATGTCATTCAACTTTTTTAGTTGATAGGATATGCATCCATGTTGGATTTAACTGTAGGATTTAACTGTTTTAGTTAATCCATTCCGTATGTATGAATAAGTAGGACTTAGCGTTTTGATCTAATCATCCCCAATATGCCACCGTCCCATACCGGTGCATATAATGCATATGATCTATAAATGATGCACACTCAAATGAACATCAAATACATCCAGAGACAAACATAATAGAAATTAAATATAGACAAGTTCCTATTATGCATTGTGACGGCCCTGGTTTTTAGGCCATCGCATCTTGTGATGAACCAAACGTAGATCGGACAACGAATCCAGAATGCGGGAGTAATAAACAAGACAATGGTCTCCCAAGGTACAACACACCTCTAAGACACTTTGATGACCTTCCATGAGGTCGTGGAACTCAATGAGAACTGACGCGGAAGTGAAAGATCGAAAATATGAAAAATAAGTCCCTAGGGGCAAAATAGTCATTTTACATGGACTTCTCTAGAATGTATATTATTCCCAAGACATATCCATGACTTCCCGTGAAGTCACAGAACTCAAAAAAAAGTAGCGGAAGCGAATTACAAGAAACCCGAACAAAAATAGCGCCAAGGGGAAAATGGTCATTTCTGAAAATATAGATTCAGGTGCTACTGAGTACACCAATGGAAAGACAATGAAATATTAAACAAGATGGACTCAAGAATCGCTTGATTCGGAGTCCGGACGAAGGAGAAACGGCAAAATAACGAAAAACAGACATACAAAGCAAAAAGGGTAAACTGGTAATTATCCAGGATGATCCAGGTGTAACCAAGCATTCCATTGGAAAGATAGCAAAAAAATAGTCAAGTTCAAAAAAAATTTTACTCGATTTGGAGTCCGAACGAGGGAGAAAGGTCAAAAACAAAAAGAGGGGTCATGATAGCTACAGTGCTGTCGAACCACTGTTGCTGCAACTGAGAGTAAAAACGGGCATCTAAACGGACTTTTTTGGAAAAACTCAGAAAAGAAGCCCCCCTTAAAATCAACTTTTCTACCTAAAAGTATATATAAAAAAAAAAAATGCATTGCAAAATATCCAGAATGCCCCCAAGAAAATTAGGTCAAAAGGATAAAAATCATTCTTAGTTACTGCCCAAGGAAAGGAAATGGGGTTTCGGGAGGTTTTTAAATTGCCTAAATTGAAAATGCAATCTTAAAATACACCCACCTGACAGCACAGGCGAAAATGAAAAAAACACATTGCGAAATACCCCTGGAACAGAATAGGGTAAAAACTCAAAAAAAAACAACCTTAAGTTTTTTATTTCATCAAGAATGGTATTGTGTGTCAAAGTGAACATGCAAGCATACGTAATATGATAAAGTAGACATACTACAATGTCCTACGGCCTCATTACAATCCATTTACAAGTTTTGGCATACCAAACCTTAAATTCTCACAAATAGGCTACAATGGCAATACTTTAGTTTTAAATAAGGCATACTTGTAATCTTTAAAGTAAATGGCATCAAAAAGAGTACTTAGATACACATTACAAGAAGGAAGCCATTTTAGCTTCTAAAATACCATATATCCATGGTATATAAAAGTATGATATCAAAAATAAAGCATGCTAAACACATGCATGTTAACAAGAACACTTTAAATGAAGCTTCAAATCTCCAAACCACCCAAGGCAAGCGTAAATCTCCGAATCTTGAATCTTGTACCTGAACAATAACCCCAGTAACTTCGGGGTGAGTAACATAAAGCTACTTATAGGAAATGAGCATGCATCGACTTAATTTCTTACAGATTTTTACATTAACATGATATAATTCAAAAGGGTCATGCCACCTAACGTCTATGTCAAAGGTGTGACTCATGGAGCATCTTAAGCTACCATATTACATTTCTAGCATAAATCACATCATTCATGCAATTCAAATAACATAGAAGTATGCTATACAAAGCAACAAGATATGGATTATCAAAGTCCTCAACCTGAAATCTAAAACACGAAAACAACTTAGATCATGCCACCTAACGTCTATATTCTAAATGAATCTATAGGATCGTTCCTAAGCTACACTTGAATATCAAAATACAAATCACAATATCGATGCAATTTCACCAACATTAGAACTTCCAATACAATGCATAAAGCATGATTTCTCTAAGTTAACATCTTGAAACTTAAAATGGGATGTAACAACCCTGGTTTTTTAGGCCAGCGTGTCCTGTGATGAACCGTAAGGATGATCCGATAACGGATCCGAATGCGGAAGCGAAAACAGAAAACAAGACTCTAAGAAGTCAAAGTAACCTTCCATGAGGTCGTGGAACTCAACAAGAACTGATGCAGAAGCAAAAGATCGAAAATATGACAAATAAGCCCCCAGGGGCAAAATAGTCATTTCTAAAAACTGTAGATTCAGGTGCTCCTGGGGTAGCCAAATAAGGCTTAGCTGATTGTATTACTAAAGAGTCAATTTGAACAATTAGAAATTGACCCGATTTTAGGTGTGGTCCGTTTTTGGCTATACATACATTTTTGCAAATAAACTGTCCAAGACTAATTATTGTAGATGTCTCTTCACAATAATTGTGATGGAAAAATACCAATTGAAATTTAATGGATTCAAAAAGATATTACCACCGAGCACACCACTGGAAGGACAACGAAAAACTAGTCAAGATGGACTCAAGAATCGCATGATTTGGAGTCCGGACGAACGAGAAACGGCATGACGAAGAAAAATGAGCACTTAAGGAAAAAAGGGTAAACTGGTAATTATCCAGGAAGAACCGGGTGCAACCGAGCACACCGTTAGAAAGACAGCAAAAAATTAATCAAGTTTAAAAAAAATTCACTTGAATCGGAGTCCATATGAAGGAGAAAAGCCCAAAAGAAGAGTTGACGTCGCGGCGGCCCGACGAGGGACAACCCCATGTGCACGCCCATGCGCGCGCCCATACATGCTGCGCGCACGCTGGGTGCACCATGGCTGGCAGCAACAGCCCATAAAGCTGCTATGGGGTTATTTTTTAGAAAAGTCCAGAACAGAGGCTGAATTTTGAGACCTAGATGAACTTTTTTGCAAAAACACAAAGAAGAAACCTCCCTCAAAATTGAGTTTTCTACGTAACCCATGGAGAATTAAAAAAAAAAACTCAATGTAGAATGGCCGAAATGCCCCTCCATGAAATCTGGTCATGGAGGTCCAAAAAGCTGCTATGTTGAAACACTGAGAGCTGAACTTCGTAAGCGATTTCCGATATCAAGACGACATTTTATGGAAAAACACGGAAAAGAAACCCCCCCTAAAATCATGTTTTCTATTCAACCATGTTGAAAGAAAAAAATAAAACCACCGTAAAAAGTCTATAATGCCCCTAGATCAGAATCTGCAAAAAAAGTGCGAAATGAATTCACAAGAGGCGCAAAACACAAATGATAAGGTTTTGCCCGGAAAAGACCATGCACGCAAATGTAACTTACCTATTTGGACGTGCTACAATGGTCCACGACTTAAAAATACCACCGATACAAAATCCGACCCCCCAACGGGCAAAAAGGCAAAAATGGAACTTTAAATGAAAACTCAGAATCCAAAAATACAAAACGGGATCAAATGACTGTTTGACCCTTGGCCACACTTCAAACATAATTTATGACACCCTATGAGAGAATGAGAATGGAATTCCCACACCCGATGCAACCATGGTGAAGCAACGACTTGCGATTTTTTAAGATTTTCACAATATTTCATGAAGTTAAAAAGTACATAGAAGACAATATAATGGTCATTGGCCTCCGACCTCATCTCATACATATCAAATACATTGAAAGGAGTGTACTTAAGTGCACATTATATACATAGAATAAAATATAAATATTTTGTCTACAAAATGACATTTCATGCTAACATTTGCATGAAATGGAAACTTGAAAGCTACACGACATCCATGGAATGCTAGGCATCATGAACCAAGTCTTCGTACCTGAAATATGCCCTAGTATCATAGGGGAGAGTAACATAAAGCTACTCGTAGGAGATGAGCATGCATCGACCTAACATTTTACAAATTTATCACCTTAAGGTGAAACTTGTTAAAGGGGCTCATGCCACCTAACGTCTATGTCCAAGTGAGACTCGGGGAGCATCCTAAGCTACCTTAGAGTCGAAGCAACAAGAATCATGATATACATACGTGTATGAAACGAATCATGGTTGGGATAATCCAAAGAACACGACAAGAAGAATGCTTGAGCATTGATTAACATGAATTGCATTTTCAATACAATTGAACTAGGTCTACAGTAATCCATACAACATGACAAAAGCATATTTGAATACAAGTTAACAAGAATCACATTATCCATGCAATTCAACAACAAAAGAGCATGTTATCAAATGCAACAAGGTTTAAGTTCTTAAAGCCATCAACTTTGAATGTAAAGCACAAAATAACAGTAGGGGTTCATGCCACCTAACGTCTATGTTATAAATGAATCAATAGGATCAATCCTAAGCTTTATTAGAACATCAAAACACGATTTTCAATATCGATGCAATTTAACCAACATTGGAACTTCCAATACAATGCATAAAACACAATTTCGCAAAGTTAACATCCTGTAACTTAAAATGGAATGACAAATAAGAAACAACAAGTTATAACATCATCTAGTTATCAACTTGAAAATGAAATGCGAAATCAAACAAAGTGGATACTCGGACATCATGCCGGATCAGACCGACAACATAGTTACTTTAGGGTTACTAGCCCGTGGGTAACCTCCCTATGTGCACATTAGACTATATATAGAAGGACTATCCCCCGTATTAGAACCACGTCCTAGCTATAGTCAAACAACGACATCCCCAAGTTTCCAAAATCAACAAGTTGTGCAACAACGCATATATCAACAAGAATATGCAAGATAATCAACTATCTACTAAGCACAACCAAATTTGGAAACCTATACAATACATGCTCTAAATCCACAACTAATATGATACGATGAATGTCGAATCTTCAGTGTGCGATTCGTTACACGCTATGCATGAAAGATGTTAAACACGAAGTGTGCAAATCATTACACAAGGCAACAATATATTCAATAAGGAAAACATATTCTCATGAATACAAACATAGCAACTATGTTATCCAATGTTCAAAATATAACAAAATGAATATACAACAAGTCCAAGTCCATGATTTGAATATAGAAACCACTTCTAAAACACAACTAGATCATGGAGCAAATTGATGGAATTTAAATAGATAAACACAATTAAATTCTCTAGATTCTGATTCAATTCCAAATAACCTCAATTTAATACATATTAAAGGACATGGCATGGTCATCACCTATATCCACTCTAAAACTCAATTAGGTTGTTGAAATAACCAAGTAGAACTTTAATTAAATCATGCTAATTTTAATATCAAGGTTCTAAAATATCTTCTAATAGTCCCAAATTAATATATGCTAGTAACAAGTCATGATCAATACAATTATAAAGTTAAAAACTTAATCAAGCTAAGGGGACCATTAAATAGATTTTAATTAATTCTTTTAATTAAAATCCCTAGATTTTTAAACTTAACCAAATGCTCTCAATTTAACCTATCTTAGAGAACATGCCAAGGACTAATGAAATATCACTTTACAAGTTTATTTCATTCAATTTACGACCATGCGAATTAAACTTTCACTAAAGTTAAATATAAAACAAAAGTTGCAATTCTCATGCAATAAATCCCAATTTAATACATGTGAACAATCATACCAAAACTTAATTTTCTAGCATGCCACAAAACAATTCCAAGTTGTATATCACCATGAGGATTAAATCTTAAACATGGAATTTAATTAAATAAAAGGTTTCAAAACCTAACCAAATATTCTAAATCAAATATATGTGAAGCTATATAGCATGTAAATCAATAATATCAAATCAGAATTCAAATAGAGTAAATAGTGCACTCGGGGCAAATTAATTAATTAATAATTACTAATTTTCAAAATACCTCCAATTACTTTCAAATTCAGCTATGTTGAAGAGCATGATAAGGCCTAATTTAATATGCTAACACATATTAATTTCAAGCTAGTTAAGGCCATGTGAATTAAACTTTCACCTAAGATAAATATTATATAAAATCTTTAATACTTATTCAAATGTTCCAATTTTAATACACGACAATGAGCATATCAAGGGGCAATATAAAATCATGCTACATGTTTAAACCAAGTCATGAGCAACCGGGAAAATTAGATCCCGTACAAGAAAAATAAATAATAAAATCTCTAGATTTTATATTTAATCATGCAAACAAGTAATATAAGCATCACAAGCATGCTATATAACAAGAATTTAAAGCTAGAACATCCCCTACCTCAATTTGAGATGAAAATCTCAAATGCCATCAAAATGGAACGGCTCCGAATCCGACGAAACTACTAGGTTTTGTCGGGGACAACGCCGTGA
This sequence comes from Cornus florida, assembly GCF_030987335.1. Classification (NCBI taxonomy): domain Eukaryota; kingdom Viridiplantae; phylum Streptophyta; class Magnoliopsida; order Cornales; family Cornaceae; genus Cornus; species Cornus florida. Next base: position 8,523,643 of record NW_026775571.1, read on the forward strand.
ACATAACCCCCATGAAAGCCCCATCAAAATCATAACTTGACCTCAAAACCAAACTCAAGAAATGGTCAAAACTGAATTCTAATAAGGGGTAAAGGTAGAGCACGGCGAGGGGAACAACAAACGTTAAGGCCGAAGACTTTCCATCAAGGAAAAGTGAACCGAAAGAGGAGAGAGAAGATGGCAGCATCCCTTGGGCTGCCATGGGAGCTCCAGGTCGTGCATGAAGAGGGGAGAAGATGAAAAATGAAATATCTCACCCCCCTTTTATAGAAATCTCAAAAAGTGCCCCGAACGGGCCCCGCCGGGTCTGAAAAAGTAAAATTTGAGCAGACGCGCTCAAATGGCAAAACTTTGTAAACAAAAAAGATTCAAAATGATAAAATATGAACAACGGAAGAAACTGTGTCAAAAATCGAGTCCGGAGCAGAAAGTTATGCCCCGAACAAGTTCGGCGGCAATTGAGTCCAAAAACTCTGAAACTGGAGAAAAATGATTAGAAGGAAATTCTATGAATTTACGAGTCAACGAAAAGTGAAAATGAATCCCGTACGAGGATCCAGGCTCAAAATAAGATATTTTGCAATAACTTTCATTAATTGCACAATGGCCCCTCCAAAAAGTGAAAACTGCACTTATGACCCAGAATGAAAATATCTTCCAAAAATATTTTCTTAAAAACCCCTGAAATAAAGTATCTTCAAAAGATATTTACGAAAAACACCCCAAGAAAAGAAAATAATTTCAAAGAACTTTGCATCCATGCCCCTATGGACACCGGGATCAACCAGAGTACTTTCTTCCAAAAGTAAAGATACGTATTTTGTGGAACCCACTTAAGATGGAGACACATGAAGTCAAAAACCAACTCCGAGCATGAGAAGTGAGGTTTTGCCAAAAACTGACAAACAGAGATAAGACAGAATAGGGAAAAAGACGAAATAGTGCATAGTGTCAAAAAACGAAAAATGTGAAAATGACTCAATCCTCAAAGAACGTTGTCAATCCACGGAAAAGAGTCTCAGGAACCAATTCCGAGCACTCGAGATGACACTAAGCGACACGAAACAGAGCTTAGAAAAGAAAATTAAACAAAAAAAATTCATTCGTAAAATTTCAGGAAAAATGAAAGGAAGGCAAATGATTGGGTCGTTACATGGGAAATCAAATAAGGAACAACAAGTTACAACATCATCTAGTTATCAACTTGAAATGAATTGCAAAATCAAACAAGGTGGATACTTGGACATCACACGGGTCAAACCGACATCATAGTTACTTTAGGGTTACGAACCCATGGGTAACCTCCCTATGTGCGCACTGGACTTATAGAGGGACAATCCCCCGTACTAGAACCAAGCCCTAGCCTTAGTCATAATAACGACATCCCAAGTTTCCAAAATCAACAATTTGTGCAACAACATATATGTATTAACATAACATATATTTATACAATGTAAAGCCATCAACCATGCACAAACCAATTTTGGAAACACAATACACTATAATGGCATAAAGAATGTTGAATAATCATTATGCAACTTGTTACTCTTTATAACAATGTCCATCAATATTAAGAATATAATCCCATAATTATAGTACAAGTCTATAATTATGATTTAAACATGCAATTAGCATACAATACATACTCAAATCATTAATACAACAAGGATAGAAATTAATTAAACAAAACAATTAATTTCTCTAATTTTAATTTCTCATCCAAACATGCTCAATTTAATATGTGTTCAAGAACTTATCATGATCATTACATATATCATTTCAAAACTTGATTTAAGTCATAAGAACACGTAAATAAAAATTAATTAAATTAATTAACTAATTCCTCTATATTTCAAAACAACCCTAAATGACTTCAAATTAACATAAGTTACGAATCAAGTCATAGCCTTTCCAAAAATCATGTCTTAGCTAAATTTCATGCAAGATATAATTAACTACTCACTTAAATTTTAGATTAGAGACATGTATTCCATTTGTATCAAGATATTAAAACATATAAAGCATCAAAGACATAATTTAGAACACCCCTACCTCATAAGAGGATTGTTCCTCTTGAATCCAAGGAAAGCAAAGGAATTTCAAGTTTTCCTTTTAGCGTTATAAAGAGGAAGATGAGGCAAGGCTTTTGCATTCCAAGCTCAATGATCTAAGGTGAGTAGAAGGTGGTAAAAAATGAAGTCAAAGCCTTAAACCAAGCTTGTCTTCAATGGTGGCTAGGTTAGGGTTCTTGAAAGAAAAGAGATGAAATGAATAAAAAGAAATGAAAACCCTAAGTTCAATTTCGTGGGATTCTCCACTCACTAGGTGCTCTTGCACTACCTCTCTTACACACACTTGCAAGACTAAAGGTGAGTCCTACACTTGTCATGAATCTAAGTAAGCTTCCTAGATTAAATATCAAGCCTACACTTGTCAACCATCCAAGCCAACATGTGGTCCAATCCTAGGCCAACAAATGGGTGAATCTCCACCCTCTATGTGTCACAAGATTATGCCTCCAAGTCTCCCCACCCTAATGCCAACAAGTGGTACCATGAGAATGTGACACTTATCACATTTTTCATAAATTGCGAAAAAGGTCCTTTTTGAAAATATCCTCCAAATTAAATTACAAAATGGTCCCTAGGACGAAAAATAATTACTTTGCATAATTACACTAAAACCCCACAAGTTAAGAATATTACAAAAAGGTTATGCATCCATACCCTTTACAAAAAAAGTAAACACTTAGCATGCTTTTCTAAGAAAGTAAAAATACACATAGCATGGAATTTAAATATTGTGGGTGCATGCAAAAGCAGAATCAAATCCGAACACAAAAAGTGAGGTGCCGACAAAGTGACAAATGGGAAAAAGACGAAAAGTGAATAGTGTCGAAAAACGAAAAATGTGAAAATGACGCGGTCCTTAAAAGAAGTTGTCAATCCAAAAGAAAGGGTCTCAAAAACCATTTCCGAGTACCCGAGACAACACTAAGTGACAAGAAATTAAACCCAGAAAAGAAATTTCAACGAAAAAAAAAAAAATTCATCCGTAAAATTCTAAGGAAAAAAGGAAAGGAAGGAAATGGCCAGGTCATTACATGCATCCAATATATGATTATAGTCATATAACCTCCATTTAAATAGCCAAAGTAATTATAAACAATTTAAACCATCCATATCCATCCAATTGACAAAACAGAAATTATAACAGTTCATCAATTAACATCCATAGCATGATATAATGATTATCAAAATTATAAACTGAGCATTATACTAGAATTACCAAATGATACTTTCATACTAGTTCATTTAAATTACTAAAACAAAGACTAGTAATTAAATCCTCCTCAATCCTTGACGGCAAGCAAATTAATATTTACATCTCGTGACATTCATTCAAACCTCAATTATAAAACCTGTGCATGATATAATGACACTCAGAAGTCCAAACTGCACATTATATGAAACCCCAATAGTATTTTATACTAACCCATTTAAATAAAACAAAATCAGCAAGTAAAACTTCCTCAACTCCTGACAGCACGTAACCTAGTATCTAAAGCTCATGATGTCTATAACCATATCCTAAACCAACCTTTCTGGCCTTCGTTAAATTGTATATATCAATGATATAACATCCCAAAAATAATTTCTTTCTAGTCCGTTTAAGTTGCTAAAACAAACTAGCCAATTAAACCTTCCTCCTTCATTAACAACATGCCAATTAAATGTTTATATGTCATGATGTCTCCTAAGATTAGCACACTAGCATATACTAACTGTGTTAAGGGTTTAATAGGTTAATTTTAAACATTGAAAACCCCCCTTGACTAACCAGAAATCACATTCAAGCCCCTGGAACCCAAAAACCTTCGAAAAACACCTGTAGGTGTGCACCAACTAAGGGAGCTGGCTCCCCCATCAAGGGAGCCGGCTCTCAAGCTTCTAGAGCCGGCTCTCCCTCATAGAGAGCTGGCTCTCTCACCTAGGGAACCGGCTCCCTCCATTAGGGAGCCGGCTCTCTCCCTGAGAGCCCTTCTCTGCTTCGTCCGTTCGTCTTCTTCGCTTCTGGCGAAGTTTTCAGTCTCTGTCCCAAGTGTTCTTAAACTTCTTAGGGTCTAATTTAAATCCAAATAGTACTAGAAACTCCTCACATTTCCTTATGATTTAATTTACCAAAGTTTAAAACCTAATCGAAATAGTTTATGCAAGAGAAACAATTTCAGTTACAAAACGTAAGACAGTTATCAATTTATCTATCATGCATAACACATCCATTTTAAATGTTTAATTAACTTCCTGGAGGCACTATAGAATGCACAGAACATAAGTTTATAGGAAGGGAATAGAATGAAACTTGCCTTTAGGTTTCGGTTTGAAACCTTTTAACGTCGTCTCTAAATTCTCCGACAACTGCTGATGACCAGTAAACCTCCTACTGCTCGGTTTCAATCCCACAAGCCATCCCCTTCTTCCTCCTTGGTACCACCTTCAGTCCATGACCGAAATCCTAACTGATTCTCACAGTTTCCTCTCAAGCTCTCCTCTGTTTTTCCCTCTCAAGCACTATTACGTGAATAGGGTTTTTCTAACCCTAGCAGACATATATTATTCTATATATATAAGCGTTTATTAATCCTACATCTAATTCCAACCAAATTACACTTCGGCTATATCACCCCATAACATAAAAACCCTATATACGACACATACAAATTATAATTAATTAAGTCATACAAGCCATCAAATAAAAGCCGTCAATTAAAACACCAATTAAATTAACAAAGTAAATTAAATAACAATTAAACAATTAATTTAAAGTGATTACAATTAATCAATTAAGCAAATAATAAAATAAATAAACAAAATAAACAATTACAATTAAACACATAGCCAGATAATCACATATAAATACACATAAAACAAATAATCAATTAATCAATTAAAATGCACATAAAACAAATAATTAAATTTTAATTATATCCTTTTAAGAAATATGGGTATTACACAATCCCACAAGTCAAAAGCAAGAAGGGATGAAATGCCTCTCAAAAGGACGAACTCGCTGAAAGTGAATCCTAAAAACCCGGATGGTTCCAATCTCTCACTGTGAGGAAAGGAATCATCTCCCATAGTGAACACTAAGGTTCCCGAAACAAAGAGTCTATAAGTCTTTCCTACGACTAGCTCAAACCCAAGATGGAATCCCAACGCCACACAAGACGAAACAATCACACAATGGATAGTTCCAACATTAGCCATTACGAGACATCAACAGAGAACTCATATCCCGAAACCATCGCCCTAAGAAGGCAAGATAAAAGAACCTCACCGCTAAGGCTCACAAGGCAACTTCCCAAATTCTTAAGGAAGGATTCGATTCAATCCCGACTCATCGCCCTATGACAATAGAAATAAGACCCCAATGACATCATCACATCCAAGTCACCACGAAACCCCAAGAGACGAAACCAGCACCCCGGACACTCCCCGACCACGTCGTGAAGCCACGAAGAAAAAAAGGAAATGAAACGGTGCATCCCTGGCCCACGTCTTACTCCTCTAAATAAGGACTGCAATTCTACACTCACATAAGCCTTACTCGCATCAACCGTCAAACTAAGGTCTCGAAACAACCAAACCAACAAGAAGAACAAGAAGGTTCCCATCGTGGGTTCCTTACAGAATGAATTTCTCCTATCCAAGGAAGAAACTCAGCAAGATAAGAATGCATCCAAGGGATACGACAGACCCCAAGAGACAATGCCCTGGCATTAATCTCTACCAACCAAGCTGGAACAGCATGCCATGTCAAAATAAGACGTAAAGGTAAACAGCTAGCATACAACATAGCAACAGGTTACCTACTCACACAAGTAGCAAAAATCACATAAGGCATATCAGTGTATGTAGGAAAAAGACATGAAGCATGATGATATGCTACATATAATCATGGTAAGATGAACAAACACATATAACATGCTAAAGTAAACAAGGATATACAACATGCTAGGCAGATAAGCTTAAATAACATGATAACACAGACAAGCATGGACAATGTACAAAATCCTACAAGCATATGTAGTATGCTAAAGCAAACAAGCACATACAACATGCTATAATAAATAAGTATCTATTATATGCTAAGATGGACAAGCATAAATCATATGCTAAAACGGTTAAGGTAAGCTTCTAAACAAGTTGCCACATAAGCAAACAGACATGTTATCAAATCAAAACATGTTATCAAGAAGCAATTAAACACATAGAGCATGGCAACACAAGCATGATATGCCTCCAAAACCCGTCGTCCAAGGTATTCGAACTTGGGAGCTCTGATACCACCTGTGACGGCCCTGGTTTTTCAAGCCAGTGCGCATGTGATGAACCATAGTTTAACCCGATAATGGATCCAAAATGCGGAAATGAAAATAGAAAACAAGTCTCTAGGGATATATAACATCCCTAAGACACCAAAGTGACCTTTCATAAGGCCACGGAACTCCACGAGAACCAACGCGGAAGAAAAGAACAGAAAAATACCAAATAAGCCCCCAAGGGCAAAATAGTCTTATACATGTAAATGACGTCCCTTGAATGTATATCATTCCCGAGACACATCTGTGACTTCCCATAAAGTCACAGAACTTAAAAGAAAATAGCGGAAGCAGAAAGCAACAAAAATCAAACAAAAATAGCCCCAAAGGCAAAATAGTCATTTTTGAAACTATGAATTCGGGTGCCACCGAACACACCGTTGGAAAGACAACAAAAAACTAATCAAGATCAACTCAAGAATCGCATGATTCGGAGTTCAGACGAAGGACAAACGGCATAACGAAGAAAAATGAGCACTTAAGGAAAAAAGGGTAAACTGGTAATTATCCAGGAAGATCCGGGTGCAATCGAGCACACCGTTGGAAAGACAACGGAAAATTAGTTAGGTTCAAAAAAGTTCACTCGATTTGGAGTCCGGACGAGGGAGAAACGAAGGTTTGAAGTTGAGACGTCGTGGAGGCCTAACAAAAGCCATGGCAGCCCCATGCGCGCCTGGCGCCTATGTGCGCGCCCACTGGTGCCCCATGTGGCCCATAATGGCATGCACATCCTAACAGTAAGGGTCCAAAGCAGATTTTCCAGAACTGAGACTTGAGATGGCGGCCGAAACGAATTTTTCTAGAAAAAACACGAAGAAGAAACCCCCCCTAAAATCGAGTTTTCTACCTGACTTCATGAAAAGAAACCAAAAAAAACTCACTAAAAAGTCCCCAAAATGCCCCTAGATCAGAAGAGGTCAAGAAGGCAAAAAGCAGTTACAAGATCTGTCTACATCTGAGAGCAAAAACAGGCTATCAAATGAATTTTTCTGGAAAAACACGAAGAAGAAACCCTCCCGAAATCAAATTTTCTACCCAGCTACGCGAGAGAAAATGAAAAAAAAAAAAAAAAAAAAAAAAAAAACACTGTGAAATGGCCAAAATGCCCCTAGATCAGAAGAGGACTAAAAACTCAAAAAATGCAACTTTGCACCAAGTATGTATTTGACCCTAAATGCATTTCTAGGTTAAAACGAATGTGCAAGCAAGTGTAATAAATGATTCTAAGTGCGCGGGAATGGTCCGCGGCTCCCGAGAAGCCCCGACTCAATATCCGACCCCCCGACGGCCAAAAATGAGAAAAATGGACTTAAAATAGAAAATTTGAAATCCAAAAATATAAAATGGAGTCAAATTACCGTTTGGCCCCTGGTCACACTTCATACATGATTAATGAGACCCTATGAAAGAATAAAAACGGAATTCCCACACCCAATGCAAAAGTAATGAAGCAATGACTTGTGAATTTTTAAGGTTTTCATAACCTTTCATGAAACCAAAAATTACATAAGATGCAATATAAATGTAATTAGCCTCCGGCCCCATCTCATACTAGTCAAATACATTATAAATGGTGTACTTATGTACACATTACATATATAGAATCAAAGATACAAGTTTTGACATATAAGGCTACGAAATGACATTTCATACTAACATTTGCATGAAATGGAAACTTAAAAGCTACAAGCCATCCAAGGAATGATGACCATCACAAACCAAGTCTTTGTACCTAAAATGTGACGACCCTGGTTTTTAGGCCAGCGTGTCCTGTGATGAACTGCAAGGATGATCCGATAACGGATCCGAATGCGAAAGCGAAAATAGAAAACAAGACTCTAAGAAGTCAAAGTGACCTTCCATGAGGTCGTGGAACTTAACAAGAACTGATGCAGAAGCAAAAGATTGAAAACATGACAAATAAGCCCCCAGGGGCAAAATAGTTATTTCTGAAAACTGTAGATTCGGGTGCCACCGAGCACACCGCTGAAAGGACAATGAAAAACAAATCAAGATGGACTCAAGAATCGCATGATTCGGAGTCCGAACGAAGGAGAAACGGCATAACGACGAAAAACGGACACTTAAAGCTTTAAGGGCAAACTAGTAATTATCCAAAAATATCCGGGTGTAACCGAGCACACCGTTGGATAAACGATGAAAAATTAATTAAGTTCAAAAAAAATTCACTTGAATCGAAGTTCGGATGGAGGAGAAAAGCCCAAAAGAAGAATTGACATCGCGGCGGCCCGACGAGGGGCCATGACAGCCCCATGCGCACGCCGCGCGCACGCTGGGTGCACCATGGCTGGCAGCAGCAGCCCATAAAGTTACTGTGGGGTTATTTTTCAGAAAAGTCCAGAACACAGGCTGAATTTGAAGGCCTAGATGAACTTTTTTGCAAAAACACCACTCAAAATTGAGTTTTCTACGTGAATCATGAGAAAATTCAAAAAAAACTCAATGTAGAATGCCCGAAATGCCCCTCTATGAAATCTGGTCATGGAGGTCCAGAAAGCTTCTATGTTGAAAAACTGAGAACTAAACTTCGTAAGCGATTTCCGATATCAAGACGACATTTTCTGGAAAAACACGGAAAAGAAACCCCCCCTAAAATCATGTTTTCTACTCAACCATGTTGAAAGAAGAAAATAAAACCACCATGAAAAGTCTATAATGCCCCTAGATCAGAATATGCAAAAAAAAATGCGAAATGAATTCACAAGAGGCTCAAAACACAAACGATAAGGTTTTGCCCGAAAACGACCATGCACACAAATGTAACTTACCTATTTGGACGTGCTACAATGGTCCACAATTTAAAAATACCACCGATACAAAATCCGACCCCCCAACGGGCAAAAAGGCAAAAATGGAACTTAGAATGAAAACTCAAAATTCAAAAATACAAAACGGGATCAAATGACCGTTTGGCCCTTGCCCACATTTCAAACAAGATTTATGAGACCCTATGAAAGAATGAGAATGGAATTTCCACACCCGATGCAACCATGATAAAGCAATGACTTGCGATTTTTCAAGATTTTCACAATATTTCATGTAGTTAAAAAGTACATAGAATACAATATAATGGTCATTGGCCTCCGACCTCATCCCATACATATCAAATACATTGAAAGGAGTGTACTTTATTATACATTACATACATTGAATCAAATATACATATTTTGACATATAAGTCTACAAAATGACATTTCATGCTCACATTTGCATGAAATGGAAACTTGAAAAGCTACACGACATCCAAGGAATGCTAGGCGTCACGAACCAACTCTTCGTACCTGAAATATGCCCCAGTATCGTAGGGGTGAGTAACATAAAGCTACTCGTAGGAGATGAGCATGCATCGACCTAGTATTTTACAAATTTATCACCTGAAGGTGAAACATGTTAAAGGGGTTCATGCCACCTAACGTCTATATCGAAATGAGACTCAGGGAGCATCCTAAGCTACCTTAGAGTGTTTCTAGCATAAATCACATCATCTATGCCATTAAAACAATATGGAAGCACGTTATACAAGGCAACAAGATATAGGTTCTTAAAGGTATTAACTTGCAATCTCGAATAGAGAAACAACTAAAGTGATCATGTCACCTAACATCTATGTTCCAAATAAGTCTAAGGAATCATCCTAGGCCATGCTAAACAATCAAAACGCAATTTACAACTTCAATGCAATCTAACCACATAAAAGCATATTATACAAGGCAACAAAATACAATTTCTTAAAGCTATCAGCTTGAAATCTAAAGCATGAAAACAACAGAAGTGGGTCATGCCACCTAACAATTAAGTTATAAATGAATCAATAGGATCAATCCTAAGCTTTATTAGAACGTCAAAACACAATTTTCAATATCGATGCAATTTAACCAACATTGGAACTTCCAATACAACGCATAAAGCACAATTTCGCAAAGTTAACATCATGTAACTTAAAATGGAATGACAAATAAGGAACAACAAGTTACAACATCATCTAGTTATCAACTTGAAAATGGAATGCGAAGTCAAATAAAGTGGATACTCGGACGACACGCCAAATCAGACCAACAACATAGTTACTTTAGGGTTACTAGCCCATGGGTAACCTCCCTATGTGCGCACTAGACTATATAGAGGGACTATCCCCCGTACTAGAACCACGTCCTAGCCATAGTCAAACAACGACATCCCCAAGTTTCTAAAATCAATAAGTTGTACAACAACGCATATATCAATAGGAATATGAAAGATAATCAACTATCTACTAAGCACAACCAAATTTGGAAACCTATACAATACATGCTCTAGATCAACAACTAATATGATATGATGAATGTCGAATCTTCAGTGTGCGATTCGTTACACGCTATGCATGAAAAATGTTAAACACGAAGTGTGCAAATTATTACACAAGGCAACAATATATTCAATAAGGAAAACATATTCTCATGAATACAAACATAGCAACTATGTTATCCAATGTTCAAAACATAACCAAATGAATATATAACAAGTCTAAGTCCATGATTTGAATATAGAAACCACTTCTAAAACACAACTAGATCATGGAGCAAATTGATAGAATTTAAATAGATAAACAAAATTAAATTCTCTAGATTTTTGATTCAATTTCAATTAACCTCAATTTAATACATGTTAAAGGGCATGGCAAGGTCATCACCTATATCCATTCTAAAACTCAATTAGGTTGTTAGAACAACAAAGTAGAACTTTAATTAAATCATGCTAATTTAAATCCCAAGGTTCTAAAACAACTTCAAATAGTCCCAAATGAATATATACTAGTAAACAAGTCATGGCTAATACAAACATCAAGTTAAAACCTTAATTAAGCTAATGGGACCACAAAATAGATTTTAATTAAAATCTCTAGATTTTTAAACTTAACCAAATGCTCTCAATTTAACATATTTTAGAGAACATGCCAAAGACTAATGTAATATCACATTACAAGCCTATTTCATGCAAGTTACACCTATGTAAATTAAACTTTCACTAAAGTTAAATATAAAATAAAGGTTGCAATTCTCATGCAATTAATCCCAATTAAATATATGTGAACAACCACACCAAAGCTTAATTTTCTAGCATGCCACAATACAATTCCAAGTTGTATATCACCATGAGGATTAAATCTTAAACATGAAATTTAATTAAATGAAAGGTTTCAAAACCTCACCGAATATTCTAAATCAAATATATGTGAAGCTATATGGCATGTAGATCAAGAATATCAAGTCGGAATTCAAATAGAATGAATAGTGCACTCGGGGCAAATTAATTAATAATTACTAATTTTCAAAACACCTCCAATTACTTTCAAATTCAACTATGTTGAAGAGCATGCTAAGACCTAATATAATATACTAACACAATTTAATTTCAAGCTAGTTAAGGCCATGTGAATTAATCTTTCACCTAAGATAAATACTAAATAAAATCTTTAATACTAATTCAAATGTTCCAATTTTAATACACAACAATGAGCATATCAAGGGGCAATATAAAATCATGCTACATGTTTAAACCAAGTCATGAGCAATCGGGAAAATTAGATCCCGTACAAGAAAAATAAATAATAAAATCTCTAAATTTTATATTTAATCATGCAAACAAGTAGTATAAGCATCACAAGCATGCTATATAACAAGAATTTAAACCTAGAACATCCCCTACCTCAATTTGAGATAAAAATCTCAAAAGCCATCAAAATGGAACGGCTCCGAATCCGACAAAACTACTAGGTTTTATTGGGGACAACGCCGTGAACATAACCCTCATCAAAGCCCCATCAAAATCATAACTTGACCTCAAAACCAAACTCAAGAAATGGTCAAAACTAAATTCTAATAAGAGGGAAAGGTAGAGCACGGTGAGGGGAACAACAAATGTTAAGGCCGAAGACTTTCCATCAAGGAAAAGTGAACCAAAAGAGGAGAGAGAAGATGGCAGCACCCCTTGGGTAGCCATGGGAGCTCCAGGTCGTGCATGAAGAGGGGAGAAGATGAAAAATGAAATATCTCACCCCCCTTTTATAGAAATCTCAAAAAGTGCCCCGAACGGGCCCCGCCGGGTCCGAAAAAGTAAAATTTGAGCAGACGCACTCAAATGGCAAAACTTTGTGGACAAACAAGATTCAAAATGATAAAATATGAATAACGGAAGAAACAGCGTCAAAAACCGAGTCCCGAGTAGAAAGTTATGCCCAAAACAAGTTTGGCACAAACCGGGGCCAGAAACCCTGAAATTGGAAAACATCGACCAGGAGGAAATTCCAAGAGTACACAACTCGACGAAATGTGAAAATGAATCCTGTACGAGGATCCAGGCTCAAAACAAGACATTTTGCAATAACTTTCATTAATTGCACAATGACCCCTCCAAAAAGTGAAAACTGCATTTATGACCCAGAATGAAAATATCTTCCAAAAATATTTTCTTAAAAACCCCTGAAATAAAATATTTTCAAAAGATATTTACGAAAAACACCCAAGAAAAGAAAATAATTTCAAAGAACTTTGCATCCATGCCCCTATGGACACCGGGAGCAACCAGAGTACTTTCTTGCAAAAGTAAAGATACGTATTTCGAGGAAACCACTCGAGATGAAGGCACGTGAAGTCAAAAACTATCTTCGAGAATGAGAAGTGAGGTTGTGCCAACAATGTGACAAATGGGGAAAAGACAGAATAAGGAAAAAGACGAAATAGCGCATAGTGTCTGAAAAACAAAAAATGCGAAAATGACTCGGTCCTCAAAGGAAGTTGTCAATCCAGGGAAAAGAGTCTCAGGAACTAATTCCGAGCACTTGAGATGACACTAAGCGACACGAAACAAAGCTCAGAAAAGAAAATTAAACGAAAAAAATTCATTCGTAAAATTTCAGGAAAAAGGAAAGGAAGGCAAATGACTGGGTCATTACATGAAAAATGTCCCCGGTAAGTTTGGGGTGACTAACATAAAGCTACTCGTAGGAGATGAGCATGCATAGACCTAGCATTTTACAAATTTATCACCTTAAGGTGAAACATGTTAGAGGGGCTCATGTCACCTAACGTTTATGCCAAAGGTGAGACTCAGGAAGCGTCTTAAGCTACCTTAGAGCATTCTAGCATAAACTACATCATTCATGGAATTTAACAACATAAGAGCATATAATACAATGCAACAAGAAATAGGTATTCAAAGTAATCAACTTGGAACCTAAAATGCGTAAAACAACCGAAACGGTTCATGCCATCTAACGTCTATGTTCCAAATGAGTCTAAGGAATCATCCTAGGCTACATTGAACATTTAAGACACAAATCATAGATTATCAAAGTTAACAACTTGAAATCTAAGATACGGAAACAACAAGTTATAACAATTTAGTGCTATTAACTTGTATTAAAAAGCAAGCCATGCTAGTATACTAAGCACATTTATACTACACCTAGTTGAAATGTCAAACACCACATCGCAAGCTATAAATCAATCCATATTTAACAACTTGGAATTGAATATGAAATCAAGTAGTGGTGGAAAGACAAGGACATACGGTCTCAATAACCAAGCAAGCTGATCTCGGGTTACTAGCCCGCAAGGTACTACCTGGTGCGCACTAAACCCATAATCAAACTGTATATTGATGTTTTAGGGTTATTAGCCTTCAAGGAACCACCCAATGCGCACCATAAATTGAAGAGGGAGCTCTCATCCCCCGTACTAAGGCCATGCCCTAGCCATAACATAATACAATGCCTTGTAAGTTTTCCTAAAAACAACAAGTTGTGCATCAAGGTATAATACATATACACAATGTAATAGTCAACTACTATGCACAAACAAGTCAAGTAATACACACAATATTCATCCTATGTCTTCGAGCTACCAGGGCATACGACATATCAAATATATAATGTGTATGTAAGCAAGTTATACTGTAACTTCTACTTATGGAATACTATAATGTAATCATACAACAAGTTCCAAATTTACAAGTTAAGCATGAAAACAACTTCAATACCTAACTACCTCAATTGTGACGGCCCAAGTTTTTCAACCCGGTGCGTCAGTGATGAACCGAAAGTTAACCCGATAACGGATCCGAAATGCGGAAGCGAAAGATAAAACCAAAGTCTATAGAGATATAAACCATCCCCAAGACACCAATGTGACCTTCCATGAAGTCATAGAGCTCAAAGAAATAACCAGAAGCGAAAACTAACATGGAAAGGGTCAAATGGTACCCTATGGCACCAATGACAACCAAAGAGACAAAATCTAGTTTAAACTAGACCACGTACACCAAAACTAAAAAAGAGACTTTAAGCCTCACTTGAATCCCCCATTGCATGATCAAACTTAATTATATGCAAGTGTGTGATGATGTGAACATACACGCAAGTGTAAAAGAACATTTTAAACATGCTGAAATGGCCTATGGCCTTTTTACAATTCAATTACAACATTTTACATGTCAAACCTCTAAGTTGGAAAAATTACATTTCATAGGCAAAACTTAAACATACTAACCCTTACATATGAACAAGAATGCTTCTAAAGAAACTTCAATTCTGCAAATCACCAAAGCAAGTGCAAATCTCCAATCTTGTATCCTGTACCTAAAATATGCCCCAGTAACTTTGGGGTGAGCAATATAAAGCTACTCGTAGGAAATGAGCATGCATCGACCTAACGTTTTACATGTTTGTATGATTTAAACATCATGGTTCATTCCACCTAGCGTCTATGTCAAATGTGAGATTTAGGGAGCATCCTAAGCTACCTAAAATCATTTCTAGCATAAAACACATCATTCATGCAATTCAAACAACATAGGAGCACGTTATCCAAAGTAACAAGATACAGATTCTCAAAGTCATCAACTTGAAATCTAATATACAAAAACGACAAAAGTGGGTCATGCCACCTAACGTCCATGTTCCAGTTGAATCTATAGGATCATTCCTAAGCTACATTGGAACAACAAGACGCAAATCTCAATATCTATGCAATTTAACCAACATAGATGCATGCTATACAAAGCAACTAGATATAGATTCTCAAAGTTATCAACTTGAAATCTAAAATACGAAATCAACTAAATATAGCAATTTAGTATAATTAGAATTTCTAATATCACACATCAAGACATCGATTCTCTAGGTTATCAACTAGAAATCTAAAAGTGCGAAATCAAATAGTGGAATACTTGGACGTTTAAGCTCGAAATCCTGCCGAGACCTCAATGTCTATTACGGGCACTAACCCGCTAGTAATACCACCCCTAGTACGCACTATCTCGACGGGGAGAACTCATACCTCCCGCACTAGAGCCAAACTCTATCCATATTATAGTAACCATGTCCCAAGTGACTCCAAAATAAATAAGTTAACAACTTATATACGAAAAATATAGATACAGCACGAAACTACATTCCATACACAAGTAGGTCGAAACCACACAATACATGCTCTAAATCCACAACTACTATAGGATGGCAATGTCGAATCTTCAGAGCGCGATTCGTTGCGCGCTATAATAACATCACATGTCGAATCTTCAGTGTGCGATTCATTACACGCTATAACAATATAATTCAATATTGAAACATAATCGTATAAATCCATTACAAGTCTAAAATCACGCTTCAAACATAATGTCAATGTTAAACACATGATTTAATCAATAATGCAATAGAAACAGAAATTAATTATATAACATAATTAATTTCTTTAAGTTTTATATCTCAATCAAATGAACGCTAAATAACACATGTTAAACAACATAACTTATTCATTACATGAATCAAATTAGAAGCTTACTTAGGCCATTAGATCAATAGGATGGAATTTAATTAAAACATGATAATTAAATCCCTAAATTATAAAACAATATCAAATGGTCCCAAATTAGTATATACTAGTATACAAGTCCAAGTCATCACAAATATTAAGTTAAAAACTTAATTAAGCCAACGGAACCTTTAAATAGATTTAAATAATCATTTTAATTAAAAACTCTAGATTTTTATACTTAACCAAATGCTCTCAAATTAAAGTACGTTAAACAACATGCCAAGACTTAATTTAAAAACATGTTACAAGTTAATTCATGCAAGGTACGTCCATGATAATTAAACTTTCACAAAAGCTAATTATTAAATAAAAAGTGCAATTCTTATTCAAATAATTCCAATTTAATATATGTTAACAAACATATCAAAACCTAATTTTAATTCTAAGTCATATAACATCATGAGAATTAAACCTTACCCATAGAAATTAATTAAATTAAATTCTAGATTTTCAACAAAAGTATGCATACAAGTTGAATAATCATGAGAAACACTTAATACAACACATAAACAATCCTAAAATATCCCCTAACTCAATTTGAGATGAAAATCTCAAAAGCCCACCGAAAAAAAAAATGCTCCGAATCCGACAATACCGAAGGGTTTTTTCGGAGACAACGCCGTGAACAAGAATCCCCAAGAAGCCCTATCAAAATCACAACTTGAATACAAATCCAAACTCGAAAAATGGTCAGAAATGGGTTTTAATAAGGGGGAAAGGTAAAGCTCGTCGAGGGGAACAATAAATGTGAAGGCCGAAGACTTTTCACTTAGGAAATCAAATGGAGGAGAAGAAGAAAAGGTGGCAGCCTAAAGAGCTCCCATGGCTGCCGGCCAAGAGGGGGAGGAAGATGATCAAAATCTAACTTTTCTTTTTTAAGTTCCCTATTTATAGAAAATCTCAAAAAGTGCCCCGAAAAGGCCCCGCTGGGTCTGGAAAAGTGGTATTTGAGCAAACGCGCTCAAACAGCAAAACTCTGTGAACGAAAAAGATTCAAAATGAGAAAATATAAACAACGGAAGAAACAGAGTCAAAAACTGAGTCCCGAGCAAAAACTTATGCCCCAAACAAGTTCGGCGGCAACTAGGGTCAGAAACTCTGAAACTGGAGAAAAACGACCAGAATGGAATTCTAACAGTGCGCGATTCAACAAAATGTGAAAATGAATCCCGTACGAGGATCCAGGCTCCAGACGAGGTATTTTTGAAATAACTTTCATTAATTGCACAATGGCCCCTCCAAAAAGTGAAAACTGCACTAATGCCCCAGAATGAAAATATCTTCCAAAAATATTTTCTTAAATACCCTTGAAATAAAATATCTTTAAAATATATTTACGAAAAACACCCCAAGAAAGAAAAAGATTCTGAAAAACTATGCATCCATGCCCCTATGGACACCGGGAGCAACCATACTACTTTCTTACAAAAGTAAAGATACGTATTTCGTGGAAACCACTTAGAATGAAGGTACATGAAGTCAAAAACCAACTCCGAACACAAAAAGTGTGGTTTTTCAAAACAAAGTGACAAATAGGAAAAAGACGAAATAGGGAAAATGAAGAAATAGGGAAAAGGACGAAAAGTGAATAGTGTCGAAAAACGAAAAATGTGAAAATGACTCAGTCCTCAAAGGAAGTTGTCAATCCAAAGAAAAGAGTCTCGGAAATCATTCCAGAACACTCGAGACGACACTAAGCGATGAGAAATTGAACTTAGAAAGAAAAAAAAAAAAAAAAAAAAAAAAAAAAAAAAAATTATCCATAAAAATCTGAGAAAAGGAAAGAAATAAAAAGACCGGGTCATTATATCAATGGAAGCATATAATGGAATTTAATTAAATTAAATAACTAAATTCTCAAGATTACATAGTAACTCCAAATATTCTAAAATTAATACAAGTCAAAGGTCATGACAAGGACTAATTTAACAACACTTTACAAGTTATTTCTCCCTATCTCACAACTAGGTAAACTAAACTTCATACAAGAAAATAATTAAATAAAGTTCTCCACACTCATTTAAATATTCTCATTTTCATATGTGTTGATGAATATGTTAAGGCCTAATTTAATATCACATTGTAAGTTCATTCCAAGCTAGGTAAATTCCATACAATTAAGTGAATAAGACACTTAAAATAAAATTAATTAATTTTCTCTAGATTTTAAAACAATCAAATGTCCTTAAATTCATATATATTAAAGAACATACTAAGACCTAATTTAATATCACATTACAAGTTGATTCCATGCTAGTTACAATCATGTGAATTAAATTTTTATTCAAGTGAAAGATTAATTAAAAGTTGCAATACTTATTCAAATCCTCCTAATTTAATATATGTTAACAAGCATATCAAGGCTTATTTAATAGCATGCCACAATTTAATTCCAAGCTATATACAACCATGAGAATTAAATCTTAAATATAGAAAATAATTAAATTAAATTCTAAAATTAAGACAAAGGCATGCTTACAAGTTGTATATGCTTAGAAAACAATCAATACAACATAAATATAAACCTAAAACATCCCCTACCTCATTTTGTGATGAAATCACAAATCCCCACCGAAACGAAAACGCTCTGAATCCGACGATACTCCTAGGTTATGTCGGGGACTATGAGGAAAGCAACTTTAACATTTGAGGCACCATGAAAATCCAAACCCGAACTCAAAAATGGTTGAAATCGGCTTTTAATAAGGGGGAAAGGGCCGCCTCGTCAAGGCCTACGATAAACGCTAAGGCACTACGGCATTTTACAACAGGGAAGAAGGTCAATTTAAGAGAATAAGGGTGGTAGCCCCCTTTAGGCTGTAGAATTGATCCAGAACGTGTGGAGAAGAAGAGGACAATTCTGTTTTAATTTTTTAAACCCTCTATTTATAGAAAATCCCAAAAAGTGCCCCGAACGGGCCCCACCGGGTCCGAAAAAGTGAAATTTGCACAGACGCACTCAAACAATAAAACACTGTGAACGAAAAGAACCGAAATGAAAAAAAAAAAAATGAACAACAAAAGAAACAGCGTCGAAAACCAAGTCCCGTGCAGGAAGATATGCCCCGAACAAGTTCGGCACAAACTGGGGCCGAAAACCCTAAAATTGGGGAAAACGACCGTGAGGAAATTCTAAGGGTACACGACTCAACAAAATGTGAAAATAAATCCCGTACGAGGATCCAAGCCCAAAATGAGGCATTTCGCAAAAACTTTCGTTAATTGCACAATAGCCCATCCAAGAAAGGGTAACTGCAAAACTGCCCAGAATGAAAAAGATATTTTCTTAAAAACCCCTGAAATAAAATATCTTCATAAGATATTTATGAAAAATACCCCAAGAAACATCAATGTTTCTGAAGAATCCTTTCATCCACGCCCCTACGGGAGAAAGAAATAACCAGTAAGCTTTTCTCTAAAAGTAAAGATACGTCTTTTGAGGAAATCAACTGAAATAAAAACTCGTGATGTCAAAACTTAACTCCGAACATGAAAGGTGAGGTTATGCCAATAAAGTGACAAACGGGGAAAAGGACGAAAAGTGCATAGTGTCCAAAAACGAAAAATGTGGAAATGACGCAGCCCTTTAAGGAAGTTGTTAATCCAAAGAAAATAGTCTTGAAAACCATTTCCGAGCGCTCGAGACAACACTAAGTCACGAGTAACCGTACTCAGAAAAGAAAAATCAACAAAAAAAATTTATCCGTAAAAATATGATAAAAAGGAAAGGAAGAAAAATGACCGGGTCATTACAAATGTAGATATATACCACTGTTAAAAAAAATAATAAAAAATAAATAATTTTTGTGTTTTCTACATATTGAACCTATAAATTTTCTATAAGGATTTGGAATTCATTGGAGCCCATACACAGAGGCAGAATCCACAATGAAAAGGAAATGAATTTTAACAACAATAATTCAGAGTTTCGTCAATTCCAAGGACGGAATTCCTTTTGTTAGGGGGGAAGAATGTAATACCCTAATTTTAAAAATGATATAATTGAAATTTAATGATTTTATTTTATTGTATTTTCAGTGCTTATGTGGCTATGTGTTTATGTGGTTTCTTGGTATGTGTTTAATTGAATAATTATTCAATTGAATTATTTGTTTTAATTTAATTGTATGCTTATGTGGTAATTGAAGTAATTGTTTCTTTATTTTATTAAATAGTGTTTTAAATTTTAAAATTTTTATTTTAAGGATGGACTTGGATAGTAGTAATGGACCAAACAATTGAGTCTCATGGACTATTTGGTTAAGAGGTGTAGTGGGTACGAATTATACCTATGGATGGTCATACATATATATATATGGGTATATATGTATATAGGGTTAGTTTAATTATTAATTATTATTAATAATTACATTAGTATCATTATTCATTAAATATGTATAATATAATTTTAGGGTTTTATATATAAATTATGAAAGCATGTTGTGGGATAGCCGACTTATATAAATATTTGTTTTATATTTTCTTGTATTTTCTTTTCTTTTCCGTCTCCTCATCTAATTAGGTTTAGGGTTTTGATAAGCCTATATAAATATAACCTTATGTATCTACCAAGGGTTTAGAACCCTATTCACGGAGCAGTGGAGGCAGAGAGAATTACAGAGAGGTTTGAGAGGAAACTAAGAGGAAGAATTGGGGTTTGGCTGGGAAGAAGGGGTTGAACCAAGGAGAGGTTGTTGAGGCTTGCTCGTGGGTTGAACTTAGGGCAACAAAGGAGTTGACGACAATCAGAGGTCGCCAGAAAGTCTAAGCAGAGGATGGTTAAGGTTTCAAGCCGAAACCTTAAGAGGCAAATTCTATTTCTTGCTCTTTTCCTTTAACCTCTGTTCTGTGCATACCTAGGTAGTCTCCAGGAACTAAAAGAATATTAAAATTAATTAATATGCAAGTTAATTCAGGATTTTAAACTGTAATATATGTGTTGAATGATTGAAATTGATTTTCTATATAACTTGTTTCAAATTCTGTTTTAAATTTCTTATAACGATGCGTACTAGGTTTTATAATTTTTCTAGATGATTTGGAACATAGTTGGACCTCTAGGAACTTAAACTAAGACATTACAGAGGGTTTTTAACATCATCGGAGATGAAGACGATGACGGGAAATAAGGACAGAACCGGCTCTGAAGGGGAAGGAGCCGGCTCCCTAAGTTTTTCTGGCAACAACTCTCTGTAAGAGAGAGAGCCGGCTCCATGGATTGAGGGAGCTGGCTCCCTAAGTCACAGAGCTGGCTCCCAAGGTAGGGGAGCCAGCTCCCATTGTTTGAGAGCTGGCTCTCAACTTTTGATAGCTTGCTCTCATGCCTAAATGTGTATTGAACGTGGTTTTTAGTACTGTTTTGATATTTTTGGGGTTCCTGGACTATTCTGGGTTGATATTAAGGATTCTAAATATTATTTCATGTTATATTAAGCCCCATGTATATATTTAATGCTTATATGCTAATGGAATTGAACAGTATGAAAGGTTAAACAAAGTTTGCATGCTGTTAACGGATAGAATGATTTAATTGCTTAATCTGATTTTAGCAATTTAAATGACTGGGACATAATTTTTAAATCTGTATTAGATGCATAATAGGGTCATATATGTATTAGATTTTATTATAACTATTCGATTTTAATTGATGAACCATTAAATTCTGTTCTATCAATTACATGGATGTTATTTTGGATTTTAATTGATGAACCATTAAATTATGTTCTGTCAATTACATGGATGTTATTCTAGATTTTAATTGATGAACCATTAAATTATGTTCTATCAATTATATGGATGTTATTTTGGATTTTAATTAATGAACCATTAAATTCTGTTCTGTCAATTACATGGATGTTATTCTGGATTTTAAATTGATGAACTATTTTATCTGTTTTATCAATTATTAAACTATTTTACGGATCTTAATTGATGTTTAAATTTATCATTTATTGCATCAATTATTGGATTTGTAGATTTATTTGATGTATTACTTTGGATGTTGCATCATTTATGGATTTTGTGGATTATATGCACCGGTATGGGACGGTAGCATATTAGGGATGGATTAGATCACAATGCTAATTCCTACCTATTCATGCATAACGGAATGGATTTACCAAAAATGTAAATCCTACATATTTTCATATCAGGTCAACTAAAATAGTTGAATGACATACCGGATGTTTGTTTTTATATTCTGCATTAGGAAGGATATTATATATATATATGATTATGGTACCGTGATATGAGCTTGAGTCTCAAGATCATGGTTAGGGTGTGTATATCATATAGGATGAGTAACTAGACATAGTTGATGTTCCCTAGTAAGTCTAGGTATACATGGCCACTTTATGTGTGATTTACATGTTATCTTCTATTCAGGTTGAGACAGACTTATGGACTAGCGAGCGTCCTATAGTGTGTATTTATACATATATGGACTACTTAGCTATTGTTGGGATTGTCTAGGATGTATCTGCGTATCAGGTCTCTACTTGAACTGTAGTAGAGTAGAACTTATTTATGGGCCTGACCCACCATCATTTTCCAGGTGTTCATCAGGAGTAGGGATTGTTCGTGCTGAGCAGGGATCGTCTACTTCACTCTTCCGGATTATTTACATAGAAGTTTTCTTTATGTTTCAGTGTTCAGATGTAATCACTTGTTTAGTTGGGATTTTCTAGGGGTCTACATAGTATGGATTCCCGAGTTGTATTTGTATTGGAGGATTGGATGTACAAGAATATTTTCTTATTTATAAAAATTTATTCTAAGGATTTTATTATTAGATTATCGTTTTAATTTTCTTTCCGCCATTTTAATTATTCTTGTTTATCATATTTGTATTCTGTGTTCGATTATTGCCATTTGTTATGATATCTTCGAGTATTCGAGCATGGGCCTGGCCAACTCGCATCCGGAAATCCGGGGGTGTCACAACATATTTGTATTCCAAACTAAACCACATACCAAAATCCCGAATAGTTAACAAAAATAAACACGTATGACAAACACAATACAACAAAATATACTCCTACTCAAGACATCATTCCTTCTAAGGAAAATCTCCTCTAAAATCAACTTACAAAATTGTCTCACACAATTTCCTTTTATAGTTTCGTAGGTAATCATCCAATCTTGAAACATAACCTTTAAACATAGCTCAAAAGCAACATGTGTTTGCCTAAGCAAAAACCAAGGGCTTAACCCTCTTCCTCCTTATACGCGAAATGTAATCTATCTAACGTGGCTTTGTAAAGCAAATTAGAATGTCACAACATAATACCAATGCTCTCCCGAATGTGATATAAAAATCATATATTTCGTTCTGATAAGAACTCCATCAGATCTCCAAACTCCTGAAAAGTACTTCTTATATGTAATGACCCGGCCTATTTCCTCCTTTTCCATTTTTGGCGATTTTCTTTTTTCGTCTTTTTCCTATTTTGTCTTTTCCCTATTTCGTCTTTTTCCCGTTTCTTTCATTTTTCCTTGCATAACCTTACTTGTTGTGCTCGGATTTGATCCGGTTTTGCATGCATTCATGATATTTTAATTTCATGACATCTACATTTTTACTTTTGTAGAAATGCATATTAAATGCTTACTTTCTTTGTAAAAGCCATGAAAACAAGACTTTTTGTATTTATCCATAACTTGAGGGGTTTTTGGGTAATTAAGTAAAGTAATTATTTTTCGTCTTAGGGATCATTTTGTAATTTAATTTTGAAGATATTTTCAAAAAGGACTTGTTTGCAATTTTCAGAAAGTGTAACAAGTGTCACACTCTCATTGGTCCACTTGTTGACATTTGTGTGGAAACACTTTGATGCGTTGGATGATGACATGTGGAGGGTGGAGATTCACCCACTTGTTAGCCTAGGATTGGTACACTTGTTGGAATGGATGGTTGACAAATGTAGGTTCAATATTAAGTCTTGGAAGTTTACATAGGATGGTGACAAGTGTAGGCTTGAGATTAAGCCTAGGAATGAACCATAGATTCATGACAAGTGTAGGTTCACCATTTAGTCTTGCATTATGTGTGTGAGAGAGGTAGTGTAAGAGCACAAAGTGAGTGGAGGATTTCTAGCCCTTCCACTCACCATTTTACACTTTATCATTTTCATTTTCACTTGTCTTCAAGAACCATAACCTAGTCACCATTGGAGAAAAGCTTTGTTAATAGCTTTTTCCTTCATTTTGGCCTCCTTCCACTCACCTTAGACATAAAACCTTGGAAGACAAAAGCTTCCTCTCACTCCCCTCTTCATTAACCCTAAACTTGTTTTCCATTTTGAGCTTGGTTGCTTGAATTATAGAGATTCAATTCTCTATTGAGGTAGGAGGTGTTATCATTTATCTTCCAAGTGATTTTATTTGTTCCTATAGTGATATCTAAGTTATATGTTTGTCTTGTATTAAAATGAGAAATAAATGATTAATTGTGACTCGTATGTAATTCACTTTAGACTTGATAAATAACATGACCATGGCTTGATTCATAACTTATGTTAATTTGAGGTCATTTAGAGTTGTTTTAAAATCTAGAGGGATTAATGAATTAATTTAATTAATTTTTATTTATATGCTCCCATGACTTAAATCAAGTTTTGAAGTGATTTATATAATAACCATGACATGTACTACAACATATATTAAATTGAGCATGTTTGGATGAGAAGTGAATCTAGGGGATTTAGTTGTTTTATTAAATTGTTTAAATTATGATTTTTAACTTATATCATACTTGTGAGGTTATGTTCTTGTTGTTGAATGATATTGTTGTAATTAGTGGCAAATAGCATAATGATCATTCAATGTTCTTCATGCCATTTTAGTTGAGAACTTAGGGCATGTATTGTGTTTCCAAAATTGATTTGTGCATGTTGATGGCTTTACATTGTATATATATATGTTGTGTTGATATATATATGTAATGTGCACAAAATGTTGATTTTGGAAACTTGGGGATGTCGTTGTTATGACTATGGCTAGGGCATGGTTCTAGTACGGGGGAAAGTCCCTCTACAAGTCTAGTGCGCACATAGGGAGGTTACCCATGGGCTAATAACCCTAAAGTAACCACATTGTCGGTTTGATCCAGCGTGACGTCCAAGTATCCACTTTGGTTTGATTTTGCATTTAAATTCCAAGTTGTTAACTTTGTAAAATTGCATCTCATTGTGTTATGTTGAAAGTTCTATTGTCACTTGATAGCATAAATTAAATGGTATTGGATTGTAACTTGGTACAAAGATAAACCCATGCATTCCCTACGAGTAAACTTGTTTACTCACCCCTAAGTTAATGGGTGTTTTGTAGGTAAAGAAGCCTGAGTGTGGGATGCACAGCATTCTTAGACTCACTAGAGTTGTTGAAGTATATTTTGATGACATAGAATATGCATATGTTAGCATATCTTGTCTTACTTTTGCTTACTTTGATAAAACTTGTACTTATTGTCTAAGTTATGTAATATGCACTTAAGTGCACCTTTTGAAACTCTTAGAATGTGGTTGTAATGAGGCCAAGGGCCAAATACACTTATGTGAAATGTATGCTAACTTTGAACTTCATTGTTGCCTATGGAAGATATGTGGATTAATGCATTGAAGGGTTCGATTTTGCATATGACATGCCATGAGGCCATAGGCCATTGCAACACATCTATTTTATCACATTACAGATGCTTGCATGCTCACTTTGGCAAACAAAACCATCCTTGATGAAACAAAGACTCTAAGTAGCATTTTTAGGGAGTTTTACCCTATTCTGTTCTAGGGGAATTTTGGGTATTTCAAAATGCGTTTTTTTCATTTTTCCTCATGAGTCACATAGAAAACTCAATTTTGAGGAGGGTTTCTTCTTTGTGTTTTTCCAGAAACTGCCATCTTGGCCCTCAAAAATCCATTTTTTTCTGAAAAATCATTGCTGCCAGGTTTTTGCCGACTTTAGTGCAAATATACTTAGTACTATTCATTGACTTTTTTTTTAAAAGCGTGACGACCGATTCGAAACTTCCGGGGGTCTTGTAGGTGTATTTTAAGATTTCATTTTCAATTTAGGCAATTTAAAAACCTTCTAAAGCCCCATTTCCTTTCTTTGGGCAGTAGCTTGGAATGATTTTTGACCTCTAGACCTGATCTTCTTGAGGGTATTTTGGGCCTTTTGCAATGCATTTTTTTGGTTTCCGTCTGCATGTCGGATAGAAAACTTGATTTTAGGGGGGGTTTCTTCTTTGAGTTTTTCCAGAAAAGTCCGTTTAGATGCCCATTTTTACTCTCAGTTGCAGCAGTAGTGGGTGATGGCACTGTAACTGTCACGGCCTTCGTCGGGCCGCCACGACGTCGATTTTGTTTTTGACCTTTCTCCCTCATCCGGACTCCAAATCAAGTGAGTTATTTTTTTAAATTGATTAATTTTTCATTGTCTTCCCAGTGGTGTGCTCGATAGCACTTGAATCCATTTTTTTGTAAAATGACCATTTTGCCCCTAGGTTCCTTTTTGTCCGTTTTTGAAACGACTCTTCCGCATTGGTTTTCCTTTGGGTTCCATGACCTCATTAAGGGTCACATTGGTGTCTTAGAGATGCATTGTATCTCTAGAGACCGTTGTTTCACCTTTCGCTTTCGCATTTCGGATCCGTTATCGGGTCATCTTTTGGCCATTACTGACGCACCGGGTTTACAAAACTTGGGCTGTCACATTATATATCTCTTTTAGAGATGATAAGAAGGTTTAACTATATGTAGATTGATAAACACCAATTCTGCTAATATCATTCGTTATACTGCTAGCAAATAAGATCACCCTCGCACGATCATGTATCTTCAAGATTTAGTGTAACGACCCAGTTATTTGCCTTCCTTTCCTTTTTCCTAAAATTTTACGAATGAATTTTTTTCGTTTAATTTTCTATTCTGAGCTCTATTTCGTATCGCTTAGTGTCATCTCGAGTGCTCGGAATTGGTTCCTGAGACTCTTTTCCGTGGATTGACAACTTCCTTTGAGGACCGAGTCATTTTCACATTTTCTTTTTTCGGCACTATGCGCTATTTCGTCCTTTTCCCTATTCTGTCTTATCTCTGTTTGTCAGTTTTTGGCACAACCTCACTTCTCATGCTCGGAGTTGGTTTTTTACTTCACGTGCCTTCATCTTGAGTGGTTTCCTCGAAATACGTATCTTTACTTTTGCAAGAAAGTACTCTAGTTGCTCCCGGTGCCCACAGGGGCATGGATGCATAATTCTTTAGAATCTTTTTCATTTCTTGGGGTGTTTTTCGTAAATATCTTTTGAAAATATTTTATTTCTGGGGCATTTAAGAAAATATCTTTTGGAAGATATGCTCATTGTCGTGTATTAAAATTGGAACATTTAAATAAGTATTAAAGATTTTATTTAATATTTATCTTAGGTGAAAGATTAATTCAGATGGCCTTAACTGCTTGAAATCAATATGTGTTAGCATATTAAGTTAGGCCTTAGCATGCTCTCCAACATAGTTGAATTTAAAAGTGATTAGAGGTGTTTTGAAAGTTAGTAATTATTAATTAATTTAATTAATTAATTTTCCCCAAGTGCACTATTCACTCTTTTTGAATTCCGACTTGATATTCTTGATTTACATGCCATATAGCTTCACATATATTTGATTTAGAATATTCGGTTAGGTTTTGAAACCTTTTATTTAATTAAATTCCATGTTTAAGATTTAATCCTCATGGTGATATACAACTTGGAATTGTATTGTGGCATGCTAGAAAATTAAGCTTAGGTATAGTTGTTCACATGTATTAAATTGGGATTAATTGCATGAGAATTGCAACTTTTAATTTATATTTAACTTTAGTGAAAATTTGATATGTATGAGATGAGGCCGGAGGCCAATGACCATTATATTGTGTTCTATGTACTTTTTAACTTCGTGAAATATTGTGAAAATCTTGAAAAATCGCAAGTCATTGCTTCACCATGGTTGCATCAGGTGTGGGAATTCCATTTTCATTCTTTCATAAGGTCTTGTTAGAAGTGTGGCCAAGGGCCAAACGGTCATTTGATGCCGTTTTGTATTTTTGGATTTCGAGTTTTCATTCCAAGTTTTATTTTTGCCTTTTTGCCCGTTGGGGGGTCGGATTTTGTATCGGTGGTATTTTTAAGTCGTGGACCATTGTAGCACGTCCAAATGGGTAAGTTACGTTTGCGTGCATGGTTTTTTCCGGGCAAAACCATATCGTTTGTGTTT
Source organism: Cornus florida (assembly GCF_030987335.1). Lineage (NCBI taxonomy): Eukaryota > Viridiplantae > Streptophyta > Magnoliopsida > Cornales > Cornaceae > Cornus > Cornus florida. The sequence goes on from NW_026775571.1 coordinate 8,552,145, forward strand.
TGAGCCTCTTGTAAATTCATTTCGCATTTTTTTTGCATATTCTGATCTAGGGGCATTATGGACCTTTCATGGTGGTTTTATTTTCTTCTTTCAACATGGTTGAATAGAAAATATGATTTTAGGGGGGGTTTCTTTTCCGTGTTTTTCCAGAAAATGTCATCTTGGCATCAGAAATCGCTTACGAAGTTCAGCTTTCAGTTTTCGATATAGCAGCTTTTTCGACCCTCTGGACCAAATTTCTTGGGAGGGCATTTTGGGCATTTTACATTGCATTTTTTTTTTAATTCTCTCTTAAGTCACGTAGAAAACTCAATTTTGAGGGGGGTTTCTTCTTTGTGTTTTTGCAAAAAAAAAATCATCTAGGCCTCCAAATTCAACCTCTGTTCTGGTTTTCTTTTAAAAAAAAGCACATAGCAGCTTTTGGGCTGCTGGTAGCCGTGTGTGCGCCCAGCGCGCGCGCGGCATGCGCATGGGCACGCATGGGGGGCTGTCATGGCCCCCTCATCGGGCCGCCGTGACGTCATTTCTTCTTTTGGGCGTTTCTTCTTTGTCTGGACTCTGATTCAAGTGAATTTATTTTTGAACTTGACTAATTTTTCGCTGTCTTTCCAACGGTGTGCTCGGTTGCACCCAGTTCTTTCTGGATAATTACTAGTTTACCTTTTTGCCTTAAGTGCTCATTTTTCTTCGTCATGCCATTTCTCCTTCGTCCGGACTCCAAATCATGCGATTCTTGAGTCTATCTTGATTAGTTTTTCATTGTCCTTCCAGCGGTGTGCTCGGTGGCACCTGAATCTACAGTTTTCAGGAATGACTATTTTGCCCCTGGGGGCTTATTTGTCATATTTTCGATCTTTTGCTTCCGCATCTGTTCTTGTTGAGTTCCACGACCTCATGGAAGGTCACTTTGACTTCTTAGAGTCTTGTTTTATGTTTTTGCTTCCGCATTCGGATCCGTTATCGGATCACCCTTGCACTTAACGAAACTGAAACTCCTATGTAAAATCGGAAGTGTGAAGTAGACTGGTCTCTCCTCAGCACGAACCATCTCTGCACTTAACGAATACCTAAAAAATAATAGTGGGTCAGGCCCACAAACAAGTTCTACTCTATAACATTCCAAAAAGAGACCCGATACACGTATACATCCTTGTCAACTCAATAATAGCTAAGTAGTCCGTATATATATAGATATACACTATAGGATGCTCATAAGGCTATAAGTCTGCCTTAACCTGAATAGTAGAAAACATGCAAATCTCACATAAAGTGGGCATGAGTACCTAGACCTACCAGGGCACACAGATATCTACTATATCCAGTTATCCATCCCAGGCAATATACGCACCCTAACCTGATCCTGATACTCAAGCTCATTTCATGGTATATAACTATATATATATAATCCGTCCTATTCAAACATAAAAGTAAACTATGGTATGTCATCCAACTATTCGTTGACCTGACACGGATATAAGTAAGATTTAACATTTTAGTTAATCCATTCCTTTATACATGAATAGATAAGACTTAACTTCTTTAGTTAATCCATCCCCAAAATGCCACTATCCCATATTAGTGCATTAAACCATACAATCCAATAAATTATGCAACAAATATAATATTACATCAATTAAATCCAGTAATAAGCATAATAGAAACCAAATATATCTATGATCATATTATACAGCCAATACATGATTACAATCATTTAACTTCCACCTAAATTGTTAGAATAGTTTTAAGCAATTAAATCCTCTATTATTAACATACAAATTCAATTAGAATTTCATACTGATTAATCTCTAGTATAATAAAATCAGAAACAATATATAATTAAATTATACTGTCAATGCATGATTAAAATCATATACATCTATATAAATTACTAAAATAACAATAAGCAATTAAATCCTCCTTAGCCATTAACAACATGCAAATTTACTTAAAATTTCATATTGTTCCAATCCTTAGCATATTAATGTGAATTATGCATTCTGGGTATTTAACATGTCCATTTAAATCATTTTAATCAATTAAACGGAAAAATACCCATTATGGGTAAAGTAACCAAGAAACCAAGTCACAGCCAAAACCAATTTATTGGCTCCTAATGGTAGCGTATTAGTCTACTGGGTTCCCAACTTAGTAAACTAGCAACTAGTAGTAGTCTACTGGATTCTCTACATAGTCAACTAGTAACTAGTAGTTTACTAGGCTCTTAACATGGTCAACTACTAACTAGTAGTCTACTGGGTTCTCAACATAGTCGACTACTAACTTCCTGGGTGCACAACCTAGTCAACTACTTCTTCCTTGCGACTCCTTTATTTTTCTGTTTAACCTCTATTGTTAAGGGTTCTGACCTTCGATTTTAGGTTCCAAAGTGTCCCAATAATTAATTTAAAGTCTTTAAATGTGATTTCATAAATTTACAACACATATCATGCATCAATTTATCAAATCAAACAAGTTACATGAAAACCCATAACAAATAAATCATACACTGCGTTTAATCTCCTAAGCATGTCAACAGGTTTATTAATTCCAATTAATCATCCTGAAGTTGTTCTAAGCATGTGAACACGTGATCTAAGGGAAAGAGATATAAGAAGAACTTGCCTTAAGGATTTTGACTTGAAACCTTAAACCTCCTTCTTCCTTTGATTTCCAGCGACCTTTGGCTGCCGTTAACCTCCTCGCTGTTCCCGGTTATACACCACACAGCCCTCTCTTCTCCTTGTGTTTGGCCTTGGACTCCCTTGGCCAAGCCTCTCTTTCTTTCTCGGTTTCCCTCTTTCTTTCCTCTATATAACCCTCTTTTCTCTAAATATATATCACGTAATATATTATCACAGCCCCCTTCTCCAGACCTATAAGTATTATATATATATATATATACAGGCTATAAAATTTAACCCTAATCCCAATTGTAATACAAGTCTAATAACAAGAAAAATTAAAAGCAAAATAGAATATATATATATATATATATATATATATATATAATATTTAATTTGTACGTGATATACGTATATATAAATATACTATATATTTTATAACTATTTATATAAAAGCTGGCTATAGTTATTAATATTTACTATTTTAATACTAATAAATATAATAATCTTATATACATATATACCTATATATATGTACAATTATATGTGGGTAAATATCTCTACCCATCAAAACTCCTATCCAAGTAGTCCATGTGACCCAATCAGTTGGTCCATTACTACTATCCATATCTATCCTTTAAAATAAAAATAAACTAATATAATATAATATTTAAATTAACAAATAACTACACATCATCATATAACACTTGAACAAATAATTTCATACAACATTAAAATAAACCATTTAAGTACACAATTTAAACTAAACAGTTAATTCAATTAAACAAATAAACAATTAGACAAATAACCAAATAATAAACTAAAACTGTAATTAAAATAATTAATAAATTTCAAGACTATCATTTTAAAATTAGGGGTATTACATGGACCGTGAAGCACTCGGCCCGTACTCTTATTTTTTTTATAAAAAGGTATTATTTTTGTTTCAAATCCCAATTGTAGCCATGGCACTTGTGCAAAATCCATCACTTCGAAAAGGGTGTCATGAAGTTTTGGGTAAGCAAAAGACTGTAGAACATGGGCTGTTGCTTATTATGGAAGGCCATGATGGTCATTTCTTTTATTTTTACTGGTCGGATCGACTTGTATACAAAACAAATAAGGCCATATATACCAAAGCAATTGAAGGAGATTTATACATACTAGCAAAATTCATGTGCGATGCACGTGATGAATTAATCATTAAATAATATAAATAATAATAATCATAATAATACAACCTTAGATATAATCATCACCACCATTATAATAATAATCATAATAATGTTCATGTATATAATTAAAAATCATATAAAATCTCAAAAAATAAATATCAAGTAATTAAAATAAAAATAATTATAATATATACAAACACAATTATTATAAAAATTAGTCCACAACAATGACTATAAAATAGAGAATACATTAACAAAAAAAAAAAAAATTTAAAAATGAAGAGTTGGTGATTAATGAAACTCTTTGTTTATAAGTAGAGTTTGTAAAATTTAAAAAATAATAATAACAAAAATATAATTGTGCAAATACCAGCAATAGATCATTGGGGTTAATGCATCGCATAATTTGGTTCAACCCCAATGCATAACATTTGACTTATACTGCAAATGGAGAAAATGTACAAAAATATATATAAAAAGTAAAATTTATTGAAGTTTAGTCAAGTTAGGCATCCCTAACTGTTCTTAATTTAGTTTTAAAAAAATTAAAAAATTTCTCCATTGGATGAACAATAAAGAGATAAAATATATATAAATATATATATATAATAAAATTTGTTAAAATTTAGTCAAGTTAGGCATCCATATTTGTTCTTAATTTAGTTTTAAAAAATTAAAATTTAGTATTTAGGAACTAAAAGGTTAGCAAGTTATTGGACTACGCTTGCTTACTTGTGTGGAACCAATCATCATCACTGCAATGCAAAATCAATAAAATAAGAAAGCATTCAAAATCAAAATATAGTGTGTGTATCTTGGTAAGTGAAATTACATAATCAACACAGAGGGAAAAAAAAAAAAAAAAAAAAAAAAAACTAACTAACTAACTTGATATTCTTGAACATTAGAACAATCATAATGGAAACTAAAAAAAAATAAATCAAATTCCATTTTTATGCTACTATAATATATCATCAAATTCTTCAATATAAAATTGCGCGCCTGTTTCATCATTCTTTCATTTCCTATAAAAAATAAACTGCTTCAAAGATTAATGTGGAATTAAAATAGTGGAATTACACAATGTTTTATATATACACAATCAGCATGGAGGAAAAAAAGAGTAATAATAAAAACAAACAAAATATTCTTAAACATTAGAACAATCAAATTCCATTTTTATGTTAGTATAGTGTTAAGGAAAACTATCCCTGTAATTATGGTGATGAATATACAAAGTTTGTTAAGGACACAAATTCCTCAAATTGTGGCAGTATTACACGTTAAATCACAACTATTACTCTTTCTTATTATGCAAAATTTCCATGTAATTAGTGTGCACAAAAGGTGTATATGTTCTGTATGATTGATTAATGAAAATATCGTTTCCCTTACCAAATTATTCAAATTCTTCATGGTATCAGATCAATCATCGGTAAACATTGAAACCATGTCGACCATTTTATCCAAACAGGAACCGCAACTTACAATCAAATTGTTTCATCAATGCTCAAGCTTGATTTCTGTCAAGCTCACCACTACTAATTACCTCCTGTGGTGTTCTCAGATCACTCCTCTAGTTCAAAGTTTGGGCATTTATCATCATCTTACAAACGGTGATAAACCCGCTGAAGAGATAGAGGATGAAGAGGGTAACAAAGGTGCTAACCCGCTTTATGAGTCGTGGATTACAAACGATGGTTTGCTCATTTCATGGTTACTAGGAACCATGAAAGAAGACCTGCAGAGTTCGATCTTCGGCTCCGAAACAGCGTATCAAGTATGGACCTCACTTGAAGAGCAACTCCTTCCCATCATAGTTGAGAAGGAAGGTCATTTAAAAGGAATGTTAATGACCATTCAAAAAGGATCTCGATCATTGGAAGATTACTTGAAGGATTTTAAGTCTATTAGCGACAATCTCGCTGCCATTAAGAAGCTAGTCCCAGATCTTGATAAGGTGTTCCAGTTCGCTCGTGGTTTGGGTCCGAGTTATGAAAATTTTCAAATTGTTATGCTCACCAAACCACCTTACCCATCATTTTCTCAATTTGTTCTAGCCCTTCAAGGTTACGAGCAATCACAAACTACGAAAAGAGACCAAGAAAATATGGTATTGGAACATGCTCAAGCCTTCTTTGGACAATGAGGTCATGGTAGAAGCAGTCAAGGAGGCCGTAGATGGTTCAACTCAAGAGGTAGGGGTTTAACTCCTGCCAGAAGGTATAATGTTCAAGGAAATCAAAACAGCAATCGAAACGTCAGTCAAAACAGCAACAACTTCCCATCGAAGCATAAGAATCCTTCTGGACAGCAGCACCGTCCAAAAAATGCTGAAAATAATGATAAAGTTTCTTGTTAAATTTACGAAAAAGCAAATCATTTGGCAATTGATTGCTGGCACAGGTTTAATTACTCCTACCAACCTGAAGATTTTCCTCAAGCTCTTGCTGCCCTCGTTATTAATGATTCAAATGATCAGTAATTCTATGTTGATTCAGGAGCAACTTTGCACATGACAAATGATGCAGGTAAACTCTCTTACATAAACCGTATAATAGAAGTGATGTGATTTATGTTGGAGACGGAAATAGTTTACCTATATCTCATACTGGTGATATTTGTGTTAATATGCATGAAGGACAATTAAATTTAAAGGATGTGCTTGTGGTCCCTGATTTAAAAAAGAATCTATTGTCAGTTGGAAAGTTTACTTCAAATAATTTGTGTACTTTTGAATTCACTGCTTCTGACTTTGTTGTGAAGGATCGAAACCAAAGGATAATAGCGAGGGGATGTAAGAAAGGTCAACTTTATGCTCTAGATGGGATTCCTCAAGAGGCTCTTAGTGCAATAAGGAAAGGCGGATCATCTGCAACCCATTTTGATCCGACGATATTGATATTAGAAGGTCGGGGAACTAGTTCCCACATGTGATTGTCATGGAGAGCTTGAAGTTCATCTTCCATTGCCGTCACCCATCGTGAATCTTTGAGAGCCGTTTTTAAAGTTTTGGCTCGGATAGGGACGCACAATCAGAGGTGGTGGTGAGCGTATAGTCATTGAGATAAACAGGTGTCGTCGGATTCTTTCTGGACGTGAGACGATGGCAGCTGGACTATCTTGCATTGCTTCACTATGAGTGTCCAATAAGCCGTCGGAAGAGACATCTCGGCTTGTGATGGGAAGTGCCGAGACATCAGTTGATGATGCGGCAACGACTGGCTCTTCATGTAGACTTGGCCAATTTGTAGGAGATGAAGAGTTATCATTGACATGATTTGCGGCAACTACTAGCTCCGAATCTTCACGTAGACTTGGCTGATTTGTAGGAGATGAAGGCTCCAAAATTTCAGCAATATTTTCTACAAAATTTTGATTTGAACCTGCAACACAATTTTGGTTACAACAATCTAGTGAATTTAAGGATGCCGAAGCTTCCTTATTTGTCTCAATCAATTGGTTCGATTGGTGAGAGAGATCCTGCATAAAAGTTACCTTTTTTGCAGAGTTAAATAATTCATCAAAATAAGGAAACTTAGACAAAATCAGTTGTGAAGAGGCTGGAACATCACACGGAGCTTTGTAAGGAAAATTTTCTTCATCAAAAATGACATGCCGGGATATGTAAACTCTCTTTGTTCTGGGCTCTAAGCAGCGATAACCTTTATGTATGGGATTGTAGCCAATGAAAACGCATGGATACGTTTTCTCAGTAAATTTATTACCACCGTGAGATCGTAGTGACGGAAAACATCGACACCCAAGCACTCGCAAACCACTGTAATCAGGATGTCGTTTGTAAAGTTAACGATAAGGACTGTCATTCTATAAAATGAGAGATGGTAATCAGTTAATGAGATATACTACAGAAAGAAAAACATCAACCCAAAGAGATAGAGGCAAATTTGCATGAAACAACATTGTTAACCCTGTTTCAACAATATATCGATGCCTCTGTTCTGCTACTCCATTTTGCTCAGGAGTTTCTGGACAAGAGATATGCATTTCTATCCCATAATTTTTTATATGATGAAGGAAATCATTTGAATTAAATTCACCACCACCGTCGCACTGAAAAATCTTAATTCATCGATCAAATTGGTTCTCTACTAGCCTTTGAAATTTGAGAAAACAATCAAGGAATTCTGATTTTCTTCGTAAAGGATATAACCATGTGAACCTCGAGTAATCATCCACAAAAATTGCATAGAAACGAAACCGTTGATTTGAAGCCAAAGGGGCTGGTCCCCAAAGATCACAGTGAATTTTCTCAAGAGGGAAATTTAAAATTCTATTTGAAGAATGAAAAGGCAATTTACAACTCTTTCCCATTTGACAACTAACACATATGGAAGGTTTAGAAATCCAATGGGTGACATCAATAACTTTCTTTTCCTTTAACAAAGACAAAATCTTTGAATTCGGGTGTTCGAGTCGTTAATGCCAAAGGATTGCAGATGATCCGCCTTTCCTTATTGCACTAAGAGCCTCTTGAGGAATCCCATCTAGAGCATAAAGTTGACCTCACAAACCGAGATGTCTCTTCCGACGGCTTACTGGAAACTCATAGCGAAGCAATGCAAGATAGTCCAGCTGCCATCATCTCACGTCCAGAATGAATCCGACGGCCACCTGTTTATCTCAATGACTATGCGCTCACCACCACCTCTGATTGTGCGTCCCCATCTAAGCCTAAAACTTTAAAAATGACTCTAAAAGATTTACGATGGGTGACGCAATGGAAGATAAACTTCAAGCTCTCCATGACAATCATACGTGGGAACTAGTTCCCCGACCTTCTGATATCAATATCGTTGAATCAAAATGAGTGTGTCGTATAAAGTATCAAGAGGATGGTTCCATCGATTGTTTCAAGGCTCGACTCGTCACACAAGATTTTACTCAAGTTTTCAGAGTTGACTATGACGAAACTTTCAGCCTAGTAGTTAAGCCAACTACTATTCAACTTGTCATGGCTTTATCTCTTTCCTTTAACTGGAATATGAGACAACTTGATGTCAAGAACGCTTTCTTGCACAGTCATCTTAAGGAAACGTTATACATGGAGCAACCGTCGGGGTTCCAAAATCCAAATTTTTCTAATCATGTTTGTTTAATCAAAAAATCATTATACGGTTTGAAGCAAGCACCCAGTGCTTGGTTTAACCATCTCTCACAATTTTTGCTTCACTTTGGGTTCTATTGCAGCAAGGCTGATTCTTCACTCTTTATTTACTACGACAACAATATCACTACTGTCTTACTCATCTATGTAGATGATGTTCTTGTTGCTGGTAACAATGACACCTTCATTACAAATTTACTTTGCTCACCTTGGTCATGAATTTGCAATTAAGGATCTCGGTTCACTTCATTATTTTCTTGGTGTGGAAATTTGGCCTTTCTCTAGTGGTATTTTTCTATCTCAGAAAAAGTATATACATGATCTTCTTACTCGAACAAAAATGCTTGACAGCTTTTCCATAGCTACACCGATGATCATTAAAGAAAAGTCAGCATATTCTGATGTCGATCAAATTGATACCACTGCTTATCATAGCATCATTGGTGCTTTGCAATACTTAACCTTCACAAGACCTGACATCATTCATGCAGTCAATCGGGTATGTCAGCATTTTAACAATCCAACTTTAGTTCACATAAAGGCAGTTAAGCGAATCCTACGGTATCTTAAAGGAACCCAACATTTTGGGCTACGTTATCTTTCTCAAAGTTCTTCATCTTTGTATGGTTTTAGCGATGCCGACTGGGCTGGATGTCCAACTATAAGGAGAAATACTACGGGGTTTTGTGTTTTCTTTGGTGCAAACTGTGTTTCATGGTGTTCAAAGAAACAACCGACAGTCGCTCGATCTAGTTCGGAGGCCGAATATCAATCTATGGCCTCCACTACCGCTGAAATCACTTGGTTAACATTTTTGCTCAGAGACATTGGTATAACACTTTGTCAACCTCCTCAGTTATTTTGTGACAATATTAGTGCACTTCATATGTCTGTCAATCCAATGTTTCATGCTCGATCTAAACATATCGAGCTTGACTATCATTTTGTTCGTGAAAAGGTTGTTATGGGTACTCTTATTACATGATACATCCCTTCATCCTCATAACCGGCGGATATTTTTACAAAACCGTTACCCAAACAAGCGTTCACTTTCCTTCGCGACAAGCTGGGAGTCCACATTCATTCCCTCTCCATCTTGAGGGGGTGTGTTAAGGAAAACTATCCCTGTAATTATGGTGATGAATATACAGAGTTTGTTAAGGAAACAAATCCCTCAAATTATGGCAGTTTTACACGTTAAATCACAGTTATTACTCTTTCTTATTATGCAAAATTTCCATGTAATTAGTGTGCACAAAAGGTGTATATATTCTGTACGATTGATTAATGAAAATATCGCTTCCCTTACCAAATTATTCAAATTCTTCATATAGTTCTTACCCTTGTTACAACATAATAATCTCTAGTATATTATACCATCAAATTGTTTAATACAAAATTGACTCTGTAAAACTGTCCCATGTTTCATCATTATTGTTTTTCCTTTAAAAAATAAACTGCTCCAAAGATTAATGCGAAATAAAGTATTCAAGTAATAAAAATGGACTATAAGAGTAAAACTTGCCCTCATAATATGATAAAAGAAAATTTCATAAAAAAACTAATCCCATTCTTGAACCATTCATCCTCCATATTAGGCCCATCTGAATATTTTCCTGTCTAAGAAAAAGTATAATTTTCTTGATCAAATTTCTTTTTTTCTTTTTCCTTTTTATTATAAATCAAACAAAAATTTGAAAAACAAAAACAAATCAAACCTCCACTGAAAGAAAAGCCATCCCCAATAGAAGTAGGAGCATCCAACACACAATCCTAAAATCCATCAAATAATTACTCAAAATAATGTAAAATGAGATAGAGAAAGAGTTTAATTATGTGAAAAAGCTAGCTTACTAAATATATGGTCACTATGGTCATTTGGTGTGAAAACTGAAACATTAAATTGGGGAGGTCACTTGTGGGTTGTGACCTCTTCAAATTTCATATTTTAATTTAAAAAATGTAGAATTAGTTACCAAATGTTTACATCTTTATTAATAATGAAATTTTAGTAATAGAGAGATAAAACCTATGAATATGAACCATCAACTAATTATTGTATGTGTGTATATTAATAAAATAAATAAATTAAAGTATATATATCAAATGAAAAAAAAATTTTAAAAATGTTAAGAAATAGCTTACATTTTAAGAAAAATTAATAAAAATTTAGTAATGGAGAAATAGGAGTCATGAGTACGAACCATCAACTAATTATTGTATGTGTGTATATTAATGAAAGCAATAAATTAAAATATATACATATCTAATGAAAAAAGAATTAAAAATGTTAAGAAATTCTTTACACTTTTAGAATAATATAGATATAGATATATAAATATATAGATAGAAACAGTAAAAAAAAAGTCTTGTACTTTTGTAAGTAGTTGAAGATGCAATAAATTTCTATTTTAATTTTTATAGAGTTTCATTACATTTCCAAAATTCTTTTCCCTCTAATTTGCAGCCTATTTATAGACTGTTACATGCCTTCTAGAAGCTTCCTAACGAAATCACTGTGCTGGGCCCCTCCCGGGCCTCTCTTGTTATGGGCTTTACTACATCCAGTGGATCTTTAGCTGGTTTTTTCATCTTGGGCCTGTTTTGTGAGTGCTTGGTTCGGATCTAGGTCATTTACCAGGCCCATTGCTCATCATGTGAACCGTGCCCGACCCACGCCGTTTTTGGCATCCTCAATTGCCCCCAGTAATCTCCCCCTAATTTATTAGGGTGGGATTATTAATTGAGTTAATGATGGTTTGACGGCTCAAAGCGATCATGTGGGACATCGAGCGGTCAGCTTAGGAATTAATGTTTTTGAAATTCAAATCTCTTTAACTTCCTGACGTCTCGGTTAATGGGACCACTTTCCCTTTATAAACCTTTCATTCACACTCACGGCCTTCCTTGTCATATCTATCACATCTCGCTGTCAATCAATCCACTGTCCATTATCTCCAGGCAAATTGATCTTCTCCGGAAAACCAAATCTTCTCCGGCGAACTCCTGTGAAAGATCCTTCACTCTCAGTTTTCCTGCAGCATCCTTTGCAGTTTTCAATCCTCTCAAGGTTAGTTTTGTTTCTTTCTTCTTCTTAAAATCTCTGCACATTTCCCCAGGGATCATATTCATTCTTATCATGCCCATCAACTTAGATGTTCTTCACATGAAACTCCAACTCCCTAACAATATTCTTCTTAGGGAATGCCCCAAAAATGTAAACGTCAAAACTGGTGCTGGCCTTCTTCATGGTGAAACCTTATTTCCCTTCTCCATCTAAATATTATTAGATTCCCTTTACATCCTTTCTTTTGTTATGTGTTCAATAGGTTGAATCTTTCCCCTCTCCAAGTTAACCCTAATTTTCTTAGCATTCTATCCGTTCTGCTGCTTCTGAACTAAGACAGAGGTTTAGATCTTGATATAATTGATCTTCTCCTTTGTTAAAAGGTCAACAAGATCAGGTTGGAAGATGAATTACCATTTTTACCCTATTGATAAAAGATCCATCTATACGAACAAACTTAACTCTGAGAAAAGGTGGAAGAAGGTCATAGTTGGGGTTCAGGGGGCTTGGTTTGCTCCAGCTGCCAAGGACTACCCCATCCCGAATGCTTTTGGTGAATGCTCTGTTTCCTCCTACAAAAAATTCAAGAACCATAAGACCGATTGCCCTCGTGAAATTTGCACTCCCCGCTTTTGTTCTTTTCTTTACAATTCTCTGGGTATCCCACAGAATAACGAACTCAGTTACAGCATTTGCAGGGATAGGATCACATATCTAAAGGAACACGTACTGAACAACGTCCCTTCTTGTTCGGAGCTTCTTACGTCCGAGAATCTCAGTGACATTTCACTCCTCAGCACTACAATGAGCCAACTCTGGATCCCTTCCTTTAGCAGGAAGAATAACCATCCTAGGGTCGTTGCTGCTTCTGCAGCCGCTTCTTCTCCAACTTCGGCATCCTCCTCTGCTACTACCTCCAGCACCACTCTAAACGTAGTTGCTGTTAACCCAATCGTCATTGCCCCACCTGTCAACCCGAACGCTGCTCCTCGAGTTGGAAATCCCTCTGCCCTTGTTTTATCCGTCCAGGATAAGGAACAAGGAAAAAGACCTCAGCTTGACAGTGAAGGCAGTCCTAATGATGTTCCTCTGACAAGGAGGATTCGAACTTCTGGGCCAAACGTGCCCATACCTCCCCAAACTAGACCAATTGCGCCCTCTGGGTCCGGTATAGCCACCGCCTCTCCCTTTGGAGAGGCTCCATGGACCCCCCGATTCATCCAAGCGGATGGATCGGTTATTAAGCCAAACAAAACCATGTTCAGAGAAGGCCCAACCGCTATGGCCTATTACAAAAACATGTGGTCCCCCAAAGACATTGAAGTTGCCAAAGCTCTATCTTAAAAAGAAGTTTTCAGTCACTTTCCTCTGGCTGCTATGGAGGTAATTTCCTACCCCTCTCTTGGTCGCTTCAGATATGTCTTCATATTATAATTTCTCTGGATAGACGTTCGGCTTAATTAATACTCATGTATTACTTTGCAGACTCTGTTTGGTATAATGGCAATGCAAAAGCATGTCGAGGCTGCCAATGCTAAGGCAACAAAGTTCTCCAATAGCCTTGATGCAGCTAACAAGGAGAACAATATCATCGGCACCAAAAACGCCGAACTGATGGTACAACTAAACAAAGTTGAGAATGAAAGGGACATTCTGAAGAAAGAAGCAGACTCCCTTCAAGATGAAAGGGACGCCCTTCAGATCGAGAAGAGCGTCTGGCAGACCAAGCATGAAGCACTTAAGGCTGAAAAAGACAATCTCCAGCACTTGCTATATGATGAACAGGCAGAGCGTATGGCTTTGGAGAAGAGGGCTCTGGATGAGCACAATGCCTTGCTTGGCATCATTGGAAAGGTTAATGGTTGAGTGACGGCTTTGCATGGTCACTTCTCCAGGATCGGAGCCCTCAGGTTTGCTGAGGGGTACAGGGAGGGTTACAGTGACCGTTTTCCCACTGAGGGTCAAACCAGTTCAGGCGCCAGTCCAGATGATATTGACAAGGAACTGGAGATCGATCCCCTATGAATTTATGCTGACCCGGACTCCACTCCTGCCGAACATATTTTTGATGAATGCTAGAAGATTGCTTCTTCCGGAGTTATTCTTATCCCCTCAGCTGCCCAACCCCTGGATGTTCCTCCTCTTTCCACTATGGTTCCTCCTACCCCTACTGCTGAGGGTGGAACCTAACGAGATGGAGTGGTCATCCACCTTGACTCTCCTTCCCGAGGGGAGACTACAATCAAAGAAGATGAAGGGAACTCCGGGCGCGGGCAAGAGACCGAGGGTGTAGATAGGACTAAATAATTACCTACAGATGCATCATCTTCTTTTGTATACTGTGTTCATTCCACCAGAACCATCTTTGTAAATGTTTGATGAACATGAATTTAATGGAATGAAAAAGTTTTGACTAATACTTATCTCATGGTGCTTTTACTAATTCATCGTCGCCTCCGAATGTCATTTATCGCAAGTGTTTAGCACTCGGCCAGAGTGCCATTGGCCACTTGGCTTCTTTTTATTACTTTTTAGTAAGTGTTTGGCGTTCGGCTCGTAGTGCCAGTTGCCACTTACTTTGCTAAGTGCCCGGCGCTCAGCTAGAATGCCACTTGCCACTTTCACTTTTTATTTTCTGCACAAGTGTTTGGCGTTTGGCTCATAGTGCCAGTTGCCACTTACCTTGCTATGTGCCTGGTGCTCAGCTAGAATGTCACTTGCCACTTTCACTTTTTATTTTTTACGCAAGTGGTTGGTGTTCGGCTCATAGTGCCAGTTGCCACTCACCTTACTATGTGTCTGGCGCTCGGCTAGAATGCCACTTGCCACTTGCCACTTGCCACTTGCCACTTTTTATATTTTGCGCAAGTGTTCGGCGTTTGACTCATAGTGCCAGTTGCCACTTACCTTGCTATGTGCCTGGCACTTGGCTAGAATGCCACTTGCCACTTACCACTTTTATCTTTTGTGCAAGTGTTTGGCGTTCGGCTCATAGTGCTAGTTGCCACTTACCTTGCTATGTGCTTAGCGCTTGGCTAGAATGCCACTTGCCACCTGGCTTTTTATTCTTTTTAACAAGTGTTTGGCGTTCGGCTCATAATACCACTTGCCACTTACTTTGCTAAGTGCCTGGCGCTCGGCTAGAATGCCACTTACAACCTGGCTTTTTATTTTTTAGCAAGTGTTTGGCGTTTGGCTCGTAGTGCCAATTGCCACTTACTTTGCTAAGTGTCTGGTGCTATGCTAGAATGCCACTTGCTACCTGGCTTTTTTTTTAGCAAGTGTTTGGCGTTTGGCTCGTAGTGCCAGCTGCCACTTACTTTGTTAAGTGTCTGGCGCTCTGCTAGAATGCCACTTGCTACCTGGCTTTTTTTTTTAGAAAATGTTTGGCGTTCGGCTCGTAGTGCCAGCTGCCACTTACTTTGCTTAAGTGCTTAATGCTCGGTCACCTTTTTGGAAGAAAATGATACTTTCTATAGATCCTTTGAAGTTTAATACATCTGTAAGCACACAATTGGAAATAAACACTGACCAGACTGGAACTCAATACTCAATTTTTTATTGGTAATACTTCTTCAAAGATGTGGCGTTCCATGTCTTGTTTACCAGCCTTCTAGCCATGGTCTCTAGGACATATGCCCCCTTCCCTATGACTTCTGCAACTCTATACGGTCCTTCCCAAGGTGACACCATTTTCTTGACAATTCCAATCTTTCTTTTTAGAACCAAATCACCAGGTGCAAAGTCCCTATGCCTCACCTTTCTATTGTGACTGTTCATAAGCGTCTGCTAATATGATGCTAGCCTTACTACCGCCGCATCCCTCTTCTCTTCAAGCAAATCGAGGTTGAATTTTAACATATGATCATTCTGTTCTTGATTCCATGCTAGGCTTCGAATGGTGGGAACTAGGTGTCTAACTGGTATTACTGCCTCAGTACTATACACCATGGCGAATGGGCTCTCTTCGGTCGGTCGTCTCGGAGTTGTTCTGTAAGCCCAAAGGATGTTCGGGAGCTCATCGAACCATTTCCCTTTTTCTTCTTCAAGCTTCTTCTTTATACAAGCAAAGATCGTTCTGTTTGTGATCTCAGTTTGACCATTTACCTGTGGATGGCTGATCGCTACTAACTTTTGGTTGATTCCGTATTCTTCCAACAACTCCCTCACTTGCTTGCTTTCAAGATTAGTCCCATTGTCCATAACAATCGACCTCGGCACACCAAATCAACAGATGATGTTACTGCAAATGATGTGCCTCACTTGCGTCTGAGTCATGCTGGGATATGGTTCTACCTCCACCCATTTAGTAAAGTAGTCTGTTCCAAGCAAAACGAACTTATTCTGTGACCTGGAGGTCAGTAACGGGCCAACCACATCCATCCCCCATTGCACGAAAGGCCATGGTTTGGCCATTACATGCAAGTCTTCTGGTGGTTGGTGGATCAGTGGTCCGAACCTTTAGCACTTATTGCACCTTTTTGAGAATTCCTCCGTATCTCGTGACATATTCGGCCAAAAATGCCCCTGTGTCATCGTTTTGTGTGTTAAAGACCTTGCCCCTGAATAGTTACCACAAACTCCTTCGTGGATGGTTCACAGTATCTACCGAGCTTCCGTAGGGGTAACACATTTCAAGTAGGGTCCCAAGAAAGACCTTTTATACAATTGGTTATGCACTATGGCATACTTTGCAGCATTCGATCTGACCTTCCTTGCTTCATCCCTCTGTTCGGGCAAAACTACATCTCGTATGTATGCAATAATTAGATCTATCCAACTCGACTCATAGGGTATGACATTCACTTGCTAAGGATTTAAGCTTGATGGTTCCTTGAGGATAGATGGCTGGTACAACACACCAACTGGAACCACCCTTGCTAGTGTCTCCCCAAAACTCTACGCACTACATACCAACCGGTCGGCATCCTCGTTACGCTCCCTCGATAATTGAATGAACTTGATTTGATCAAAACTCTCTGCCTCGCGCATAACGGCCGAACGGTATGCCTCCATTGTTTCATTTTTGGTTCCATACTCCTCAATCACTTGCAGAACGATCAGCTGCGAATTGCTAAAAGCAACTAAGCCTTTGACCTTTAGCTCCTTGGCCAGCTTCAACCCATCCAGTAATGCTTCATATTCTGCTTTATTATTAGTCGCCCTGAACTCAAGTCTAATTGTTTGGCTCAGAGTGGTGCCTTCTAGTGTCTATAACTTGACCCCAATTCTTACCCCCATCTGATTAGAAGAACCATCGATGAAAAGCTTCCATGAAGAGTCTGCAGGATTTTCCTCTAGCTCTTCCACATCACACTCTAGTAAGAAATCAACCACAGCTTGGCCTTTGATGGCCGTTCAGGGTTTATACGTTATGTCAAAAGAACTCAGCTCTATTGGCCACTTCATCATTCGTCTGGACAAATCAGGCTTATACATGATCACCCTTATAGGAAATGTGGTCAGAATAACTATAGGATGGGACTCAAAGTAATGCCTTAGTTTCCTCTTTGTATTTTCCAAGGATAAGATTACTTATTCGGCCTTCGAATACCTTCTCTCTGGCTTGGTCAATGTTTTGCTGACATAGAAAACTGGGAACTGCTTACCCTCTTCACATCATATCAGAACACCACTAGTTGCAATGTTGGAAACTCTAAGGTTCAGGGAAAGCTTCTCACCTGGTTTTGGGGCAGTCAGGACTGGTGGGTTTCGCATATACTCTTTCAACTTGGTCAGTGCTTGCCTCTGCTCATCCCCCCAGGATTATTTTCTGTGACTTCTTATTGTATCAAAGAATAGCCTGCATCGGTCTGATAACTTAGAGATGAATCGACTTAATGCCGCTATGCGTCCAGTGAGAGCTTGGACTTCCTTGACAGTGCTTGGTTCTGCATTTTTTAGTAAAGCTTCTGCTTGGGCTTGGCTGACTTCAATCCCTCTGTTGTTGACCACGTGGCCAAGGAATTGCCCAGATCCCACGCCAAACAAGCACTTGGTTGGGTTTAGCCTCATTCCATACCTTCTCAGTACACCAAACACCTTCTGCAAATGTTGCAAATGATGGTCCTTCTGTTTGCTCTTTACTACCATGTCATTGATGTAAGCTTCAACAGTCTTGCCCATTTGATTCTTGAAAATCCTACTGACCAACCTTTGGTACGTAGTTCCGGCATTCTTTAGTTAGAGCAGCATGACCTTATAACAGTAGGTCCCTCATTCAATGACAAAAGAGGCCATTTCCTCATTGTTCGGATCCATTGGGATTTGATTGTAACCTGAATAGGCATCCAGAAAGGTTAATCGTTCATACCCAGTTGTGGCATCCACTATTTGATCAATCTTTGGAAGAGGAAAGCTATCCTTCGGGCAGGCTTTATTTAGATTGGTGAAGTCAATGCAAACCCTCCACTTTTCATTCTTCTTTTGCACTACAACCACGTTCGACAGCCAGAATGGGTACTGAATCTCTCTGATGAACCCAGCCTTTAATAATCTATCAACTTCATCCGCAATGATCTGGTTGCGCTCCGAGGCGAACCTTCTTTGCTCCTACCGTACAGGTTTAACGTTCAGATCTACACGAAGGGAATGACAAGAGATAGAGGGGTCGATCCCCAGCATGTCTGAATGGCTCCAAGCAAACACATCTGCGTTCTGGGAAAGGAAATCAATCAACTGGCGCATTTCTTCTTCGTTAAGCCCTGAACCTATTTTTGTGGTTCGGTCTAGCCTCAAATGATCAATTTAAACATCAGCTAGAGGTTCCTCGGTCAACATCGGAGGCTCATCCTCCTCGTTCGTGATAGGGGGAGGCTCCTGTAATTGCTATTATGGGTTATCAGATCAGATGGGAGCTTTTCCCTCCCTTGCGGCTTTCAGAGTCACCGAGTAACATTCCTTCGCTGCAACCTGGTCCCCATGGATATCAATCACCTTATTTCCATCCGGACTCAGACATCTCATCACTTGGTGCAGGGACGATAGGACTTCCTGAAACCTATGAATTTACCCTCTCCCCATCAGCAGATTATAAGATGGATGGATCTCCACTACCACAAAGCTTTTGACAAGTTCCCTCTCGGCAGCTCGGACAAGTAACTTTACTGTGCCTATTGGTTCGACTTGTTTTCCATTGAATCCCAAGAATGGATTCCCAGTACATTTAAACCCTTCTGGCTTGATTTCTAGCCGATTGAAGATGACCCTTGGCATGACATTCGCACTGCTTCCTGGATCAATTAGCACTGTGAGGAATCTAAACTCGCATCAGGTCTGTTTTGTCAAACCTTATCTGCGTTGATGCGCTCTGCTGGTGCAGAGTGTTGACACTGCCTATTCTCTTCTTCATTTACGCTTGGCGAAGACGCGTTCGAAGAAACTCTTTAGATTCCGTTGTCTGTTTAGGCCGGCCATGAATTGCATTTATAATTTGAACGGGCTAAGCGTTATGGTGATTTGGCTTTTGATTTCTCTTGACTTGCTCAGCTGGTCGATTCTGCTCCTATGTTGGCCCTTGAACATATCCTGTAAATTATCCCCTTGCGATCAGCATCTCCACTTGCCTCCTTAAGTTCCTGCATTCATTAGTCTGGTGACCAAAATCACCATGAAAAGCACAATGTTTAGATTAATCTCTCTGTTCGAGAGGTTGTCTGATTGGTAAGGGGGGATGAAACTTATCTTTGTTTTCTTGGTACAGCCTTGCCAGAGTGATTTTGAGTGGAGTAACCAACTCCTCCTCTCAGGGCCTCTTCTCTGCTTTCCAGGAGGTCTGACGCTACGATGGAACTTGTTTTTGCCAAATCTTGGCTTTGGACTTCTCCTCTATGGAGATAATAGATGTCTTCCTTGCATTAGCTGCTTCTTCTTCTTCCAAATGCACAAAACCGTCGACTCTCTCATTCAGCTCGTCCATGGCCTTCGGCATACTCACCACCAGACTTGTGTGGAACGTTGTCCCTCGGTTCATTGCTAACTTGAACGCTTGAACTGCTGTTGATGGATGACACTCCATAACTATACTCTTGACATGGTTACAGCTGGTGAGAAAAGCTTGAAGTTGTTCATCTTCATGCTGCTTCATAGTGAAAAGGCTTGAAACATCTTTTGTTGGGTGCTTATTCCTGTAGTACTGGCTGATAAACTTATCACACAGGTCTCGGAAGCTAGCGATTGAACCTTGAGTCAGATTCTTGAACCAGTTGAGGGCTGGCCCTGACAAGCTTGTAGGGAAGCACCTGCACATCAGAGGGTCATTGTTCGTATTCAAAGCCATCTTCAACTGAATGTGGTAAATGTACTGACCCGGATTTTTCGGATAAATTTTTTCTATTGTCTTTTCCCTTCTGAGTTTGGTTTCTTGTCGATTAGTGTCATCTCGAGTGCTCTGGAGTGATTTCTGAGACAATTTTCTTTGGATTGACAACTTCCTTTGAGGACCGAGTCATTTCCATTTTTTTCATTTTTTGACACTATTCACTTTTCGTCCTTTTCCCTATTCCGTCTTTTTCCCTATTTCGTCTTTTCCACGTTTGGCACTTTATTTGTGTAACCACATTTCTTGTGTTCAGAGTTGGTTTCTGACTTCACGTATCTTCATTCCCAATGATTTCTATGAGATACGTATCTTTACTTTCGTGAGAAAGTACTCTGGTTGCTCCCGGTGTCCATAGGGGCATAAACGCAAAGTTCTTTGGAAACTTTTTCTTTTCTTGGGGTGTTTTTCATAAATATCTTTTGAAGATATTTTATTTCAGGGGTATCTAAGAAAATATCTTTTGGAAGATATTTTCATTCTGGGGCAGTTTCGTAATTTTCACTTCTTAGAGGGGTCATTGTGCAATTAATGAAAGTTATTACTCAATGCCTTATTTTAAGCCTGGATCCTCGTACGGGATTCATTTTCACATTTCGTCGAGTCGTGGACTCTCAGAATATCCTCCTGGACGATGTTTTCCAGTTTCAGGGTTTCTGGCCCCGGTTTGCGCCAAACTTATTTTGGGCATAACTCTCTGCTCGAGACTCAGTTTTTGAAGTTGCTTCTTCTGTTGCTCATATTTTCTCATTTGGAATCTTTTTCATTCACGGTTTTTTGCCATTTGAGCCGTCTGCATGAATTCCACTTTTCCGAACCCGGCGGGGCCCGTTCGGGGCACTTTTTGAGTTTTTCTATAAATAGGAGGTCTTAGAAAGAAAAATCAGATTATTTTCTCTCTCTCCTCTCTCATGGCCGGTCCAAGCTCCATCCATGGTTGCCATCTTCTCTCTCCTCTTTTGGACTTCTTCCCTTCATTAAAAAATGGTGATGCCTTTGTGTTTATTGTTCCCCTCAGCAAGGCCTTCGATTCCAACCGATTGGAATCTCGTTTTAGCCATTTCTTGAGTTCGGGTTTGAAGTCAAGTTGTGTTTTTGATGGGGCTTCCTTGAGATTCATGTTCGTGCTGTTGTCCTCGACAAAACCTAGGAGTTTCGTCGGATTCAGAGCCGATTTATTTTGGTGGGGATTTGAGATTTCATCTCAAATGGAGGTAGGGAATGTTTTAGGCTTTTGTGTGTGTTGTATTGAGTGTTTAGCATGATTATACAACTTTTATATATGCCTTGTATCAAATCTAGAAAGTTAGTAATTTTTAATTCTTTGCATAAAATTTAAAATTCATGATGATATATAACTTTGTTTTGAATTGTGGTATAGCAGAAAATCTTGTTTTCATATGTTGATTAACATATATTAAAATTGGATTAATTAAATAAGAATTGCTCTTTTTAATTAATATTTATCTTTTGTGAAAGATTTAAGTTCATGGCCATACCTTGCATGGAATTGAGTTGTATTATGCTTCTAAATTAAGTTTTGGCATGTGTGTTAACATACTTTAATTTGGGAGCATTTGGTTGAGTTTGGAAATCTAGAGACTTTAAGTAAGGGTATTAATTAAAATCTATTTTGTTGGTTTCATGGGCCTAATTAAGCTTGTGTGTGAACATATGTAATGACCATGATATGTCTATTAAAATATATTAAATTGGAGCCAATTGAAAATGATTTGAAATCTAGAGAGTTTAATTATTTTGATGTAATTAAATTCTATCTTGTGTATCCATGGATCTAATCATGTTTTAGAAGTTGTTTCTATTTTAAGAGTATGGATTTAGACTTGTGAAGTATTCACTTGATTGTGTTAGATGCATTGAAGGGTATTATTGTTAAATTTATATTCATGAGAGTATGTTTCTATATGAATATATTGTTGGCTTGTGATTTTGTAGCATTATGGATATGAAATGCTTATTATGCACAATTAAGAGTTATATTGCTAACTTGTTACTATGTAATAGTAATATGTATAAGTTATGAACTTATTTGGCTTATTTTGGAATCTTAGAACATTGTTTAGTTGGGATGACTAGGGTTTGGCTCTAGTACGGGGACGTGAGTCCTCTAAGTCATTGAGATAGTGCGCACTTAGGGTGGTCTTCCCTGCAGGTTAGTGCCCCGAATAACCATTGAGGTCCCGGCAGAATTCCGAGCGTGATGTCCAAGTCTTCCACTGTTTGTTTTCGCATTCAATTCCAAGTTGACAATCATGCTTACCTTGTTAACTTGTGGTTTTGGCTATTGGCGATTTTGATGTTGTTAAGTACATCCATACTAAATTGATATATTTAGTTAATTTCACACTTTTAGATTTCTAGTTGATAACCTAGAGAATCTATGTCTTGATGTGTGGTATTAGATATTCTAATTATGCTAAATTGTTATATTTAGTTGATGTTGCATTTTAGATTTCTAGTTGATAACCTAGAGAAACTATGTCTTGATGTGTGGTATTAGATATTCTAATTATGCTAAATTGTTATATTTAGTTAATGTTGCATTTTAGACTTCAAGTTGATAACCTTGAGAATCTATATGTTGTTGCTTGTGTAAGCATGCTCCTATGTTGTTGCTTTGTGTAAGCATGAACCTATGTTGCTAAAATTGCATGAATGAGGTGATTGATGCTAGAAATGATCTTAGGTAGCTAGGATGCTCCTTGAGTCTCACCTTTGACATAGACGTTAGGTGGAATGAACCACAATGATTAAATCATGCAAACTTACAAAACGTAGGTCGATGCATGCTCATCTCCTACGAATAGCTTTATGTTACTCACCCCTACGATATTGGGGCATATTTCAGGTACAAAAATCAAAGTTGAGGTCTTCATTATGGTTGGATGGTTTGTGGACTTGGAGACTTCCATTTTTGGTGAAGGTTGGCTTGGAATGCCAATTGTAGTCTTATATGTCAACATGTGTACATTTGATTCCATATATGTAATGTGTATATGAGTACGCTCTTTACAATGTATTTGACATGTATGAGATGAGGCCGGAGGCCAATGACATGTAATTTGTATCCTATGTAATTTTTGACTTCATGGAGTATTATGAAAGTATTGAAGAATATTGAGTTTTTGCTTCACCATGTTTGCATTGGGTGTGGGAATTCCATTTTGATTCTTCCATTAGTATTCATTAATCATGTATGAAGTATGGCCAAGGGCCAAACGGCATTTTGAAACCATCTCATGATTTTAAATTCCAAGTTTTCGTTTCAAACTTCATTTTTGGCATTTTGGCCGTTGGGGGGTCATATTTTGCATCGGCCATATTTTTGGGCCATGGACCATTGTAGCACATCTTACTAGGTAAGTTACGTTTGTGTGCATGGTCGTTTCCGGGCAAAGCTTCTTCTTTGGTGAAATGAGCCTCCTACGGACTCATTTTACACTTTTGTTGCATTTTCTGACCTAAGGGTATTTTGGGAATTTACTTTGGGAAATAAATTCCATTCTTCATATGGTTGATTAGAAAATATGATTTTAGGGGGGGTTTTTTTTCGTGTTTTTCCATAAAATGCCATCTTGGCATCGAAAATCGCATCCGAAGTTCAGCTCTCAGTTTTTAAATTTAGCAGCTTTTTGGACCCTCTGGACCAGTTTTCTTGGGAGGGCATTTTGGGCATTTCACATTGAGTTTTTTCCGATTTTCCTCAAGATTCACGTAGAAAACTCGATTTTGAGGGGGTTTCTTCTTTGAGTTTTTCCAGAAAATGTCATCTTGGCCCTCAAATTTCCATTTTTCCCGTAAAAACCCCTGCTGCCAGGTTTTCCTTGCTGAGTATTCTGCCCTCGTCACATGTAAACGGTTACGAGGAGTTTGGTAACCGGTTACATGTGCATGGGTAGTGTTTTGGTCGAATTTTTTGGCCTCCTAACCGGTTAGATGTTCTTGGTTGCCATCTTTTTGACCGTTTAACCCCTTCTTCTTCCGTTAGCCATATCTTCTTCATCCGGACTCCGAATCAAGCGATTTTTGATTCTAAGTTCATTGATTTTTCATTGTCTTTCCAATGGTGTGCTCGGTGGCACCCACTTTTAGGTTGGAAATGATGATTTTTTCCCTAGGTGCATTCTTGTCCGTTTTTGAAATGTTGTTTCCGCATTTGATTCCTTTGGGTCCCGTGACCCCGTTGAGGGTCACAATGGTGTCTTAGAGTCATGTTGTATCTCTAGAGACCGTTGTTTGTCCTTTTCTTCCACATTTTGGATCCATTATCAGATCATCTTTCGGTTCATCACTGACGCACCGGGTTAAAAAACTTGGGCCGTCACAAGTGGTATCAGAGCTCCTTGGTTTGAAAACCTTAGGACGACGGGTTTTGGGTGCATATCATACTTTTATTGCCATGCTCTATGTGTCTATAGGCTTTATGATAACATGTTTATGTGTTTACGTGCTACATGTTGTGTACCGTTTGTTTAACATTGTTTTATTCTAATGTAAAGAGCATGGCATGTGACGTATGCTAGATTAGAATTGTATATGCATAATTATGTTGCATATTTGGTATGACACGGGATTGGTCATTGAGGCACGAGTTGAGGTTGATGGTGATTGTAGTCACAGTCTCGTTGTGGTATAGGTTGTTGTCGACCTAGCATGGGTTTTGAGATAGGTGGATGGTCACCTTTTGTTTAGACTCTTGTGAGATGAGTCATTTGGCATTACCGTAGTGGTGGATTTGTTGGTTTTGAGCCATAATGAGGTTATGGACCTCTTAGGATCCTTGGTTGATCAGGATGATTCCTCTGGGATTACAATTTTCGTGGGCGGGTACGTTTGTTGGCGGGTGCATGGCACTGTCATGCTACCGTACTGGCTAGCTACAAGCGCAGTTCGGGTGGAATCAATGTTGGTTTTGTTTTGATAGGCATTGTCCTTTGATCGGTGATGATGATGGTTGTTTTGGCGATCAGTCGTGGTGATTGATTTGGCTGTTATTAGTATGGCTGTAGTTGCCATTTTCCTTCAGGAGTTCTTGCGTGATGACGCTTTTGGGATCAAGTCGATTGACTGATGTTACGGGTAGTGAGAGCACTGCACTGTTAGTGTCACCTCTAGATTCTGAGATGGATTGTTAGAGTCTTACCTTTGTGGTAAGGGCTCACGTTTGCTTTGAGACAGGTTGTTGTCGCATTGGTTTTGGAGACAGTTTATGACTAGGAATTGTCCTTTCTTTTCTAGACACTCTAGGACACGATGTCTATAGAGTTCATTGTTGCATAATTTTATCTTATGCAGTTTCGTTTACTACCATGTTAGTAGTATGATTTTTGATGTTGTGATGCATGAGTAGGTGGAAGTGTGTCCACATTTTCCTTCTTATTGTGTGGCATTAGCATGCCTTCTTTATATGCTTAGAGATGTCATATTGTCATTGCGCTTTAGTGACATGCTTTTGTGCTTATGTGGAGACGTGTTGCATGTACTTTTGATTTTATCTATATGAGTAGATTTTCCTTCTGGTAGTTGCATTCCTTGTCATATGCATGACTTCCAGGTTTGGTTTTCCCATTCGTTTCCCTTGGTCGCACGTAGTGTGTATGCGGATTTCCATAATGGTTTCGTGTTTGGTTCGAGTAAGGGACTACACATGGAGTGAGTCTCTTCTCTTCATTGCGTTGTGAACAGTTTTGGGGTTGATTAATCCGTAAGGTTCACCATCATTGTCTTGAGTCCTTGGTAAGGATTTGTTGGATTTTGGTCGACTTACTTCCATGTAGGGGTTGAAGTCTTTAGCCTTGTTGTCTTTCGTTGCAGAGATGAAGTTGTGGAGTTGTCCTCTTTAGGACTGGTGGTTCCCTTTCTTTCGTGTCTTCCCTTGGGGAGTTTCTGTCGTAGTTGTTGACGGAGTTGTAGTGCTCAGAGTGAGTTGATTGATGTGAGATCATTTTGTGGGGACTTGTGTCCATACCATTGAGGATTCGTTTGATTCGAGAGGTGAGCTTGATGCTCTTTTGAGAACGTCTTTTGGAGACTTGTTTCAGTTTTGGAAATCTTAATGTTGTTGACTCTTACGAGAGGTTTTGAAGGATCGCTGTTCGATATGACTGTTTGTGGAGTTTTCTCGTCCTAGTTATGGCTAGGCGTAGTTTTGAGGAATCGTAGTTCCAGTAGTTGTTTATGGATCGATAGAATTTGAAGAATTTTGATTTAGCTTGGTGTTGCCAAGCAGGGTTTTGAGAGATTCATCTTGTGACCTTGGTTGTTGGCATTTTGATGTATGTGCCACTTGGTAGATTTGTATTTTGAGGATTTAGTTATCCATGATAGGGATGAAGATCTGATGTTTGATTACGGTGTAGTCTTATAATTGATCTGTTTCAGGGAGATATGAAGGACTTTCGATGAAATGTCTTATTGTGAGGTTCGTTTTGATTTCTGTAAGCGTTGATTTGCTTGTCAGGTTTTGGATTCCTGATTAATGTTGTTAATAGGGGTATTTTAAGACATTGGAGATATTGGTTTTGCTGTATTGAGGATTTGGGGCCTTAAGCATAGCGGTACCTATAGCATTGTTGTCAGAGTTCTGGGATTGGCCAGGATGGTCTGGCCAGACATCTTTGGACCATATCTCAACTCTCACAAAATGTTGGTCTCCGTAGTGCTTTTGGCAATAATCATTTTTGACATTGATGTCATTTGTATCGAGAGGTTTCATGGGTAGACCTAATGGGGGGCAGGTTATGAATTAATGCCTTATACTATCATGCTACCGTACGAGTTATGTGTTGTAGGCGAGTACTAGTTGCCGTCGATGCTACCTTACTGACGAGTAAGTGTGGGCGGGCACTAAATACTGTCATTGCTACCACACATCGAATACGTCGTGGGCGAGTTCTGGTCGCTATTCGTACTGCCACGTTGTGTTTGTTCTATACCCTGATTTGATATGTGGTTATCTTGGAGTTCTTTTGGTGGTTGTTTTTGGTTCCTTATGATGGTTTGTCGGGAGGGACGCTTACGGTTGTTGTTTTCCGTTCTTTTGTCTGACCTTGGGTTCAGTGTGTGAGTTCTGACTTGTCGTGTGGCCATGTGGTCACTTTTCCCTTGAGGGGTTGTCTTGTCATAAACACGCGGGTGCAATTGACAGTGGTTTGTGTGTTCTTTTCAGCTTCGAGGTCGCTGGTGTAGCTCATTGTGAGGGATACTCGGAGATGTACTCTGTAGTTATCCTGGTTTCACTTTCGGTTTCGTTGGGCTGGATTTCGGGGACGAAATCCCTTTAAGGTGGGAAGGTTGTAATGACCCGGATTTTTCGGATAAATTTTTTCCGTTGTCTTTTCCCTTCTGAGTTTGGTTTCTTGTCGATTAGTGTCGTCTCGAGTGCTCTGGAGTGATTTCTGAGATTTTTTTCTTTGGATTGACAACTTCCTTTGAGGACCGAGTCGTTTCCACATTTTTCGTTTTTCGACACTATTCACTTTTCGTCTTTTTCCCTATTCCGTCTTTTTCCCTATTTCGTCTTTTCCTCGTTTGGCACTTTGTTTGCGTAACCATACTTCTTATGTTCGGAGTTGGTTTCTGACTTCACGTATCTTCATTCCCAATGATTTCTATGAGATACGTATCTTTACTTTCGTGAGAAAGTACTCTGGTTGCTCCCGGTGTCCATAGGGGCATAAACGCAAAGTTCTTTGGAAACTTTTTCTTTTCATGGGGTGTTTTTTATAAATATCTTTTGAAGATATTTTATATCAGGGGTATCTAAGAAAATATCTTTTGGAAGATATTTTCATTCTGGGGCCGTTTCGCAGTTTTCATTTCTTGGAGGGGTCATTGTGTAATTAATGAAAGTTATTGCTCAATGCCTTGTTTTGAGCCTGGATCCTCGTACGGGATTCATTTTCACATTTCGTCGAGTCGTGGACTCTTAGAATTTCCTCCTGGACGATGTTTTCCAATTTTAGGGTTTCTGGCCTCGGTTTGTGCCAAACTTATTTTGGGCATAACTCTCTGCTCGGGACTCGATTTTCGAAGCTGTTCCTTCCGTGGTTCATATTTTCTCATTTGGAATCTTTTTCGTTCATGGAGTCTTGCCATTTGAGTGCGTCTGCGTGAATTCCACTTTTCCGGACCCGGCGGGGCCCGTTCGGGGCACTTTTTGAGTTTTCTATAATAGGAGGTCTTAGAAAGAAAAATCAGATTTTTCTCTCTCCCTCCTCTCTCATGGCCGGTCCAAGCTCCATCCATGGCTGCCATCTTCTCTCTCCTCTTTTGGACTTCTTCCCTTCATTAAAAAGTGGTGATGCCTTTATGTTTATTGTTCCCCTCAGTGAGGCCTTCGATTCCAACCGATTGGAATCTCGTTTTAGCCATTTCTTGAGTTCGGGTTTGAAGTCAAGTTGTGTTTTTGATGGGGCTTCCTTGAGATTCATGTTCGTGCTGTTCTCCCCGACAAAACCTAGGAGTTTCGTCGGATTCGGAGCCGATTTATTTTGGTGGGGATTTGAGATTTCATCTCAAATGGAGGTAGGGAATGTTTTAGGCTTTTGTGTGTGTTGTATTGAGTGTTTAGCATGATTATACAACTTATATATGTGCCTTGTATCAAATATAGAAAGTTAGTAATTTTTAATTCTTTGCATAAGATTTAAAATTCATGATGATATATAACTTTGTTTTGAATTGTGGCATGGTAGAAAATCTTATTTTAATATGTTGGTTAACATATATTAAAATTGGATTAATTAAATAAGAATTGCTCTTTTTAATTAATATTTATCTTTTGTGAAAGATTTAAGTTCATGGCCATACCTTGCATGGAATTGAGTTGTATTATGCTTCTAAATTAAGTTTTGGCATGTGTGTTAACATACTTTAATTTGAGAGCATTTGGTTAAGTTTGGAAATCTAGAGACTTTAAGTAAGGGTATTAATTAAAATCTATTTTGGTGGTTTCATGGGCCTAATTAAGCTTGTATGTGAACATATGTAATGACCATGATATGTCTATTAACATATATTAAATTGGGGCCCATTCGAAATGATTTGAAATCTAGAGAGTTTAATTATTTTGATGTAATTAAATTCTATCTTGTGTATCCATGGATCTAATCATGTTTTAGAAGTTGTTTCTATTTTAAGAGTATGGATTTAAACTTGTGAAGTATTCACTTGATTGTGTTATATGCATTGAAGGGCATTGTTGTTAAATTTATATTCATGAGAGTATGTTTCTATATGAATATATTGTTGGCTTGTGATTTCGTAGCATTATGGATATGAAATGTTTATTATGCACAATTGAGAGTTATATTACTAACTTGTTACTATGTAATAGTAATATGTATAAGTTATGAACTTATTTGGCTTATTTTGAAATCTTGGAACATTGTTGAGTTGAGATGGCTAGGGTTTGGCTCTAGTACGGGAACGTGAGTCCTCTAAGTCATTGAGATAATGCGCACTTAGGGTGGTCTTCCCTGCAGGTTAGTGCCCGGAATAACCATTGAGGTCTCGGCAGAATTCCGAGCGTGATGTCCAAGTCTTCCACTGTTTGTTTTCGCATTCAATTCCAAGTTGACAATCATGCTTACCTTGTTAACTTGTGGTTTTGGCTATTGGCGATTTTGATGTTGTTAAGTACATC
This sequence comes from Cornus florida, assembly GCF_030987335.1. Classification (NCBI taxonomy): domain Eukaryota; kingdom Viridiplantae; phylum Streptophyta; class Magnoliopsida; order Cornales; family Cornaceae; genus Cornus; species Cornus florida. Next base: position 8,582,120 of record NW_026775571.1, read on the forward strand.
CATACTTAATTGATATATTTAGTTGATTTCACACTTTTAGATTTCTAGTTGATAACCTAGAGAATCTATGTCTTGATGTGTGGTATTAGATATTCTAATTATGCTAAATTGTTATATTTAGTTGATGTTGCATTTTAGATTTCTAGTTGATATCCTAAAGAATCTATGTCTTGATGTGTCCTATTAGATATTCTAATTATGCTAAATTGTTATATTTAGTTGATGTTGCATTTTAGACTTCAAGTTGATAACTTTGAGAATCTATATGTTGTTGCTTGTGTAAGCATGCTCCTATGTTGTTACTTTGTGTAAGCATGCTCCTATGTTGTTGCTTTGTGTAAGCATGAACCTATGTTGCTAAAATTGCATGAATGAGGTGATTGATGCTAGAAATGATCTTAGGTAGCTAGGATGCTCCTTGAGTCTCACCTTTGACACAGACGTTAGGTGGAATGAACCACAATGATTAAATCATGCAAACTTGTAAAACGTAGGTCGATGGATGCTCATTTTCTACGAGTAGCTTTATGTTACTCACCCCTACGATACTGGGGCATATTTCAGGTACAAAAATCAAAGTTGAGGTCTTCATTATGGTTGGATGGTTTGTGGACTTGGAGACTTCCATTTTTTGTGAAGGTTAGCTTAGAATGCCAATTGTAGTCTTATATGTCAACATGTGTACATTTGATTCCATATATGTAATTTGTATATGAGTATACTCTTTACAATGTATTTGACATGTATGAGATGAGGCCGGAGGCCAATGACATGTAATTTGTATCCTATGTAATTTTTGACTTCATGGAGTATTATGAAAGTATTGAAGAATATTGAGTTTTTGCTTCACCATGTTTGCATTGGGTGTGGGAATTCCATTTTGATTCTTCCATTAGTATTCATTAATCATGTATGAAGTATGGCCAAGGGCCAAACGGCATTTTGAAACCATCTCATGATTTTAAATTCCAAGTTTTCGGTTCAAACTTCATTTTTGGCATTTTGGCCGTTGGGGGGTCATATTTTGCATCGGCCATATTTTTGGGTCATGGACCATTGTAGCACATCTTACTAGGTAAGTTACATTTGCGTGTATGGTCGTTTCCGGGCAAAGCTTCTTCTTTGGTGAAATAAGCCTCCTACGGACTCATTTTACACTTTTGTTGCATTTTCTGACCTAAGGGTATTTTGGAAATTTACTTTGGGAAATAAATTCCATTCTTCACATGGTTGATTAGAAAATATGATTTTAGCGAGGGTTTTCTTTTTCGTGTTTTTCCATAAAATGCCATCTTGGCATCGAAAATCGCATCCGAAGTTCAGCTCTCAGTTTTTAAATTTAGCAGCTTTTTGGACCCTCTGGACCAGTTTTCTTGGGAGGGCATTTTGGGCATTTCACATTGAGTTTTTTCCGATTTTCCTCAAGATTCCCATAGAAAACTCGATTTTGAGGGGGGTTTCTTCTTTGAGTTTTTCCAGAAAATGTCATATTGGCCCTCAAATTTCCATTTTTCCCGGAAAAACCCCTGCTGCCAGGTTTTCCTTGCTGAGTATTCTGCCCTCTTCACATGTAAACGGTTACAAGGAGTTTGGTAACCGTTTATGGGCAGTGTTTTGGTCGAATTTTTTGGCCTCCTAACCGGTTAGATGTTCTTGGTTGCCATCTTTTTGACCGTTTTGCCCCTTCTTCTTCCGTTAGCTATATCTTCTTCATCCGGACGCCGAATTAAGCGATTTTTGAGTCTAAGTTCATTGATTTTTCATTGGCTTTCCAATGGTGTGCTCGATGGCACCCACTTTTATGCTGGAAATGATGATTTTGCCCCTAGGTGCATTCTTGTCCGTTTTTGAAATGTTGTTTCCGCATTTGATTCATTTGGTTCCTGTGACCTCGTTGAGGGTCACAATGGTGTCTTAGAGTCATGTTGTATCTCCAGAGACGGTTGTTTGTCTTTTGCTTCTGCATTTCGGATCCGTTATCGGATCATCTTTCGGTTCATCACTGACACACCGAGTTGAAAAACTTGGGCCGTCACAATAAATGTGATCGATCGGGTCTGTCGTTCCATCGAATAGAATTAATACCGGCATAGAAAACTTCATTGGATTCAGAGCGTTCAGGATTTCGCTAGTGAACGGTGATGCAACCGTTTTTGCGGAGGAACGGAGTGCTTCATTCTCCCTTGAAAACCGTGGTAGAATCCTCGAATCAGCAGATCTTCCTTCTGAACTCCTGTAATCATACGTAGCCATTGAAGGCCGGTAGGGTGGATCAAACGATCTGTCATCTGTGAATCCCCTATGCCACGGCGATGGAGCTCCATGATGGCCAAACTCCATTGCTTCATCATGTCGTAACCTTCCCTGAGTTGGATCAAAAGCGGCGGCTTCTTCTCGCATGATCCGTTCATGATGCGGATCCAAGTGGATAGATCATTCCCGTTCCTCCATCTGACAGACATTTGGAGGTAAATCGCTTGGCACAATCTCCTCGTGATGAAAATCCATACGATTATTTCCTTCCAGATCATCGTGATGAGCAGCATTGGATGGCACAACTCCCTCTCTTACTGGAGGTGGCCTTGGAAGAGCAGGAGCCTCACGACGCTCTATTCCAGCTCACAATTCTGCATTCTCTTTTCTTAATGCTTCGATTACACTCATCAATTCATCGAGCTTCAACTGCTGGCCATTATCTAATGGATTTGAGCTCTCACCTCCGATCATCATTCCTGATCGGAGCAAAGTCATCAACTGCAACTTTCTGGTCAGATCTAAGTTTCGCTAATGCAATCACACTAGATCTAGACTCAAATTGGCTGAATTCTAACCTTACTAGACCAAATACGAATCTCTTCCACTGTGAACCTGTTAAATCTCGCTCTGGCAAACAAAACACAATTATATAGATCGATTGAACAGGCACAGACCAGAGCTACGTAGATCAAACGCAAATCTCTTCAAGATCAACCAGAATCGAAATTCGGCAAGACAAACAACGAATCACTCACGATCCTAATTCACTTTTCAAATATCAAGCTTCTTCCTCACGAATCACTCACGATAGAATCACTTTGACCGATCGAAAATCAATCTTCCTCGATTCCCACAGACGGCGCCATTGAAGATGAAAGAAATTTCTATCTTAATTTTTATAGAGTTTCATTACATTTCCAGAATTCTTTTCCCTCTAATTTTCAGCCTATTTATAGACTGTTACATACCTTCTAGAAGCTTCCTAACTAAATCACTGTGCTGGCCCCCTCCCGGGCCTCTCTTGTTATGGGCTTTACTACTTCCAGTGCATCTTCAGCTGGTTCTTTCATCTTGGGCCTATTTTGTGAGTGCTTGGTTCGGATCTGGGTCAGTTACCAGGCCCATTGCTCATCATGTGAACCATGCCCGACCCATTCCGTTTTTGGCATCCTCAGTAATATATATTTAGAGATAATAAAATTTTAAGATTTTCTAATTTTAAAAAATAAAAAAATATTAAGAAATTAGACAGAGGCATTTTGCACTTTTATACATAGTATATATTTATAGATAATTTAATTTAGAAGGTAATAACTCTTGATGCGATGGAGAAACTGATGTCAGGATATGAATTGATATATCAAATTAACTAATTTTTTTAAATATAATTAAAATTTTGATGGGCAATCAAAAATTAATTACTTAGATGGGGAGTATTAATTATGTAATGTGTCATTAAAATTGAAATATTGCACACATCAGAAAGGTCACTCTGGTGTGGTCTCTTCAAATTTCACATTCTGAAAAAAGAGAAAATATATAACATATCAGATACATTCTTCAAATTTTATCTATTTTATTATAAAAAATGTGAAAAATGTATAGAAATAGTAAAAAAAAGTCTCGTACTTTTATAACGTAGTTTATATTTAAAGATTTTAAAATTTTATGATTTTTTATTTTTAAAAAATTATAAAATATTAAGAAATTAGACAGAGACATCTTGCACTTTTATACATAGTATATATTTATAGATTATTTAATTTAGAAGGTAACAACTCAGGAAAAAGAACTCTTAATTAACGTCTTCCATGAAAAAGAAACGTTTAGGAATAGGTAATAATATTAATATTAATAACCATAATTTGTGAATGATTAGGGGCTTTTAATATGACTTTTTTTGTGAAGAAAAAAAATAATAATAATTATTAAGAAATTAGTGACACTTTTAAAATAATATATATGACCCTAATAGCTTTCGTCACGCGACTCACACCCCATATCTGAGTTGTGGTTACCAGGCTTTGGAAAACAAGTGATGAACAATTGGAACATTGCTTTCAATAAAAGTATCACGCAACTAATTTAAGAGAGAGAGAGTGTTAACATCAATCTTCTTCTCAAACTGGCACTAAAGAGAGAGATAAAGTCTACCCTGAAATATATAACATGTTTTATATAGAAATTGTCATTTGGTTTTTGAATTGATGCACAGGATATGTCAAGTGAACCTATGTGTACTCCATACATCGTATCAGAGATGATTGCGGGTATTCGAAGGAATTAGTCAAATTTTAAAAGGAAATGAAAATACATTTCATCTTTTTAAAAATAAATGAACAAATAAAGTGAATTCATATCTGATTTATGTAATAAATTCACCTTTTGTTAGGCACGTGATCAACATAATATGTTGATCTCAATAGAAAATTTATAGAGGATCAATTCTGACATTCTAATGTTTGAAATGATAATAAATAATAATAAAATAATTTATTTCTGTTATCAAATGAGACTATTGTCACTAATTGAAAAAACAAATGAACGTATGAGATGAAGATAAACGAGGACGTATAATTTTCCAAAAAAAAATTTAAAAGTCATAATTTATATAAATTTGTTTTCAGAAAATTGACACTCCCACCCCACAAAATTTGCCTCCATTGGGTCCCAAAATCATTCATGAGTACCTTCCGGAGAGTACCCAGATCCAACTGAAAGTTCCCTCGGATTTTGAGATAGGCAGTGGGACCCATTCAATTGCCCAAAACAAAAAAATTAAGCCCAGCCCAATCGACATTGCATCAAATGCAATGCTACAATTCAAACGTAGCAGTGGGTTTAACTGTCAAATTTCCTGACTTGAGGCCTTCCATCTATTTCAAGAGGTATGAGAGTCTAGTCTTGCACGAATCTTTGAGTCACAGTTATAAACTTACATACGCACACACATATATATATTATGTATATATACGAACACATACGCGTATCTATATAGGAGTGCATAAATGACCGTTAGGGTTAATAAATCACATTGGGTTCGGAAAGACTGTTACTTACTAGTAAAAAAGAGATTATATCACATTGGGTTTTATTCGTGTATCAGAACAGTTTGGTTCTAATTATAAAAATTAAAAAATAATTGATTCCGAATAATTTAGTTTGGTTCATAAGTTAGGTCAAACTAAATGTTTGCACACCTACAATACATTATATGGAATCATAATATCGAATCAAATCGATTGTTGTAATTAGATATTAGGTTCATTTCCAATGTTTTCGAAATTTTTAGCATGAATTTTATTAAGATCAAAATGTGTGCAGTTAATATAATATAGTAGAGTAATGTTATTAAGACAGTTATTTAATCACTAGAATGATTAGTTCTTCGTACAGTATTTAATTAGTTTCTCTATCCTAAATAAGATATCCTGCTTGAGGAACCGTGACTCACATGCAGTTAATATATTATATTAGAGTAATGTTATTAAGATAGTTATTTAATCACTAGAATGATTAGTTCTTCATATACTATTTAATTACTTCCTCTATCCCAAATTAAATGTCCTATTTAGGAAACGGTGACTCACATACAGTTAATATAATATATTAGAGTAATGTTATTAAAATTGTTATTTAATCACTAAAATGATTAGTTCTTCATACAGTATTTGTTAGAAACGGGATATTAAAAATATAAACTTTGCATGAGATTTTGAATAGATTCATCAAAGAATTTTTTGCGGATCTATAGACGAGCGCGTTCCTTTCCGCAAAGAGATGAACGTGGTATATTTACTTTCTCAAATCTGTTTCCGAGTGAATGAAAAATTAACTCCAAAGTAAGGTGTTTGATAAGCCTAAATGAGTTTGTAAAATTTGGAAAGTATTTGTCCCACATCAAAAAATATTAAAATTAAAAGGCACCGTAAAACCTATATAAAACCTTCCCTTAGGTTCATTCTAAAGCATTCCAATTCAAAATCATTTTTTCAAATTGTTTATTAAAAAATATATTAAAATATATAAAATATCAAATGAATTATTTAAATATACAGAGTAGTTTGGGAGCTAGGTGATATCATACTACTAACTGTTTCAAAACTTGCGGCTATTGTCAGTGCTTGGGTCTAGGAAGCCTAATAAAAAATAAAAAAAAACGTAATATAATATAATAATAATAATAATAATAATAATAAATCATAAATGTACTACTTTTTAAGAAAGTGGAAACGTGGAAGGTCCTTAAGACCTCTCTCTCCTGGGACCACCTTTGGTGGCTTCTCTAAAAGGCACGCGCCCTACAAAGATTCCCCGCCGCCATACATACTCTCTCTACTTTCTCTCTCCATACTATTCCATTCCATCACGTTTTAAGTCTCCTTTTGCAGCCCTCTCCACAAATTTCTCAAATTACAATATTACCCCTCCAATACGTAAATGCTTTTCACATTATACTCACCCTTTACACCCGCAGGGCTTCTCAATTTTTTTATAAATAAAATTAAAATAAAATTTTAACTTTTGTAACACAATCTCGAGATAATTACAATTTACAAAATTACTTCTGTCTCAAATTAAGTAAAACCGTGATACTTAATTTGAGATAAAATGAATAGTATTTTAATCTATTTGTTAGGAAAAAAATAAATAAAAATTTGTGTTTATGTATAGTGTTGTATCTTGTTGTTTAGTTTTATGGTTTCAATACTATTTGTCCGTACAATGGTTAGAAAATAAATATAGAGTTTTAAAAATATGGGACAATTAGGTCACATGAGATCAGATCGAAGTCCACTTACATGGCATTCCCTCAACATGACATGATAAGGGCTACATAATTCAACCTCGTGACATGGCCCCAAAATGATTGCTAGGCTCCATTTTCTACCTAAACCCTATAAATCTTGAATCTCTGGTTCAGGCCCCCATGGACCATGTTTCATAAATTCCATGACTCTCAAACAAACATTACAATATAATAAATGGTACATATTCACACTTAAAATATTAATATAACTATCTCAGTTGTAAAAATTGATTTTTTTTGGACTATTCGTAACAACTTGTGTGAATCCCATCATATACTGAAGCGCATAAAAAATTAAACCTGAACTTTCATATGATTAGAGAAATGCCTCTCTCTCAATTAAACTATTGAACTCTTCCTAATTCAAGAATTATCCATTTTATTATAAAAGAACCCCTAATTGATTGGACGCTGATACATAGTACCATTTGAAAATGGGATACCCTTTTGATATTATACAAAAGGATAAGGATTAATAAAAGCTTTTATAATTAATATTCTCTCTGTTTCGAATTCAATATTGCATTTGGTATTTGTAACTCACATTGTTCTGAGTCACAAATACCAAAGACGACATCTATTTCGGAACAGAGGTGGTACAATCATAGTAACTAGTAACATTGAATTGAATTACACGAGTTAACTTCAAAGAATATTGAGACTAATAAAACTCAAATCTCAACTTTACCCTCCCCAAATAATTAAAATGAAAAAAAAAAAAGAGTACAAGCATAACTAAGAATAAATCCACAAATTGACCTCCCTTTCTTCACAAATTCCATTTGTGTCCTCTACCATATGTGTTGATAATAGAAGTAGTTTTCTAAATCGCTCTCTCTACAAGTCAATACGGCCCTTTATTTGTTCACATGTTGTTGCGGAACTGCTGTTGTAAGAACCAAATGTCCTCAGCATTCCACAAATTGTCCGACATGTCCCCACTCTCCATCCACTGCGATTGGTTGTTCTGCTCCATAGCTTGGAAATCTAACCCTTGGTTAAAGTAACCACATGGGCTAATTAGGGATTCCGAAAAATCAGCCTGATTAACCTGGAAATAATCCTGGTTTTGGATATTGTTAACCGGCACCGGATTATTGTAATACTGATCAGTCAAGTCAGAGACAGGTGAAACCTGATTCCCAAACGAGTCCGATGACGCCGCCGTGCTAGAATTCTCCGGGGTGGCAATAGTGTTAACCTGCGCACCCCCAACGGTAGCTGGTGGAAATCCGACGTGGCCGGTGGGGGTCATATTGATGGAATTGTTGAGCTGATAAGTGTTGGAGGTGGTTGTGGAGGAGTCTCCACCGGTGGCGGCGGCGGCGGTGGCGGTGGCGGCAGCCGCCTGAATCCGCTCCACCAGCCTCGGCATCCAAATGTAACGCATGGTGTCCTTGAATTGCTTGCTGTTCACGTCACATTTCAGCTGTTTCGCATGCTTCTGAACCCGAGTTCTCCAGTAATTCTTGATCTCATTATCAGTCCTTCCCGGCAAGTATTGAGCAATCTTCGACCACCTACACATTTTTCAAACATTATCAATTAAGATCAGTAGCTGAGATAGTATTAATGAAACAGTTTTGAATGATATATATTTGATTAAATCAAGAAACCATAAAAAATTATTATTATTATTATTATTATATATATATATATATATATATATATATTGTGGTTGGAAAATGTACCGATTGCCCCAACGAGAATGAAGCTCAAGGATCAAAAGTTGTTCTTCAAGAGTGATGTTTCCACGTCGAACATCAGGACGAAGATAGTTCAACCACCTCAATCTGCAGCTCTTTCCTGTTCTCTTGAGGCCTGTTTCATTGAAATTTATTCATGTAGAGATCGATGTTAGAAATATTAATTTGGTAAAGTTAAAAGCACTCACTAAAGCAACTATAGAAAATGATATATATATATATATAAGCAGTAAGTTAGAGAGAGAAAGTAGAAAGGGAAGTAAAGAATTTGCAGTTTTGGGTTTTAGAAATATGATTGAAACAAACCCATTTCATGGATGTGTGTGTGTGTATATATATATATACATATAATTGATTTACCTGCACAACGAGCAAGAGAATTCCAGCGACCATCACCATGGGTAGAGATGTAATTGATGAGAGCGAAGTCCTCTTCAACAGTCCATGGGCCTCTTCTCAGGTCCATCTGTTCTTCTTCTTCACTAATATTGGCAGAGTTGTTGCAATCTCTATCTTTAACATCCATGAATATTTCCCCCAAATGGAGAGTCTGATTGATTGATACAAAAAAGGTTTTTGATTGATGGGAGAATATTGGGAGAGAGTTTAAGAGAGAGAGAGAGAGAGAGAGAGAGAGAGAGAGATGTGTTTTTAGAGAGAGATTGGATTAGTACAATGAGGACAGAGAAGTGGGCTTTATATAGATACATGGATGTGTTTGAAAAGTGTCACATGTGAGAGGGATTTGGTTTAATCAATAACTAATACTAGTTTTACAGTAAACTAACACTTAAACATGGTTATGATTATACTTGTTTAGTAGAACTTTGACCCTTTGACTTTCCCTTCCCTCTCATTGTGTGCTACTGAGGTTAGCAGTTCCGCGGAAATGGTTTTTTGCATTTTTCTCCATACAAGCTGTCCTGTCATTTTTGCTTGTTTTCTGCTTGAACTTTTTGACTTTCTTTTCGTCTCAAAATTTCCGCTTTTTCAAGGTAAAAGACCATTAAAAATGATTCCTATGAACAATTTTCATAAAATTAAATGTTACAATAGATGTTACCAAAACATATTCACACACCTAACACTTTTTCTTTTTAATTTTTGTACAATTTGCCGAGCCTAATGAGAGTGAGGCTTTATTTAATCGTAAGTTTGCTTTATTGTGATGTAAAAGACACGAATTTGAAATAAAAACTGTCATTCTGCTTGTGAAAGTTACGTGACATATATCTTATTAGGCTTAGATCGAATCCGGATCACTAATGAGTTATCGGACCGAGTGTTTCAATTCATATCTTAATTATATCAGAATCAGTTTAAAACTGGATCCATTCATATGTTTAGTTATAAGGTTAGATATATTAGGTTCGGATTGTATTAGATCCATATTCGAATTAGAATAAAAATCCAATCTACATCGGTTTCGAACCATAGGTTTACATCTGATTTTTCTAAGAACCCTCAATAGTAAGAATCTGGTGTTCAGTTAGCCCTTTAACTCTTTAAATTGACAAGCCTAGTCCGCTTTGGAACAAAGGATTAAAAATTGTAACCAATGGAAGAAGTATATTAGAGGAAGGAAAAATGTAAAAGGTGAGAAGAAATCAAATTTCCCATTCACATTTCTTGCTCACCCCTTCCTTAATGACCCTTTTCACTTTACCCTATCTTAACACGAAATTTTACCACATACCAGACATATAACAAGAATGTCAAGTATAGATATAATTAAAGTTAGTAACTTGTAAGGGTATGTGCATTTAACCCTCCCAAAACTCGGAATAACACAATCTCGTGGATTAAGTTGGCCCTTTGATGTACTTTTTAATTTGGCAAGCTTAGTATGAGTTACGCGGTGCAAAAACTGTTAGTTGATTTAATTGTGATTAAATATCTAAATGACCTAGGTGAGATTAATAGGTCAACTTGCTCAATTTTTGTGATTGATTAATTTACCTAAGCAATATGATTAATTAAACATCCACAATAACACAGATAAATACTGAAAAGTAAATAAAGTAGAGTTAGAGAGATGGTACCAGGATTTTTAGTAAGGAAACCCCAATTGGCATAATAGACCAATTGGTGTGGAAAAAACCTTGTGGACTGTGCAGTCCATAGCAAAACGATCCACTATTTATGAAACAAAATACAATAGACTTTGATTCAGGCTCACACCCTATCGTTCTACCAAAAACCAATCGCTGACAATCTCCGGCTTTGCAATATCCTGTCCAACAGCTCTTAACTCCAGGTTTACTCTTGATCTCTGTAGAAGGATTGTTGATAGATCAAACAACACTCTCGAATGATTTGACCCTTTCAAAGTGTGATCGCTTCACCCATTTCTTTAAGATCTGAATTTGATGTAGAAGAAATAGATTTGCTTTTTCGGAATCTCTGAATCTTCAATTATGGTCCAATTCTAACAAGATAGATAACAACACAACTAAATCACTCATGTATACATGTGTGTGTTCTCAAAATAAAAACAAAAAAATCAGATTTAATTTTCTGAAAAAAATTTCTCAAAAGACTCTCTCAAAATAATGAATTTTTGTCCAAAACGCCATACCTCTATATTGAATGAAAGAGAAATTATATAGAAGTTTGGAAGACCTAAAGATATTTGGAAACCAAGTTAAATTCGTGCATAGGTTTTTGGAACGAAGTCTAAACCAAATAGGAGTCAAAACAGACTAGGAAGGTAAGTTACCAAAACATTTAAGAAAACCTTGAACCGATTCAGTGTTGTTAAATCAGTTCAAGTTGGCCAGTAAGTTTTCGAATAAAACAATCTAAACTTTATGTGATACTTTGTGATGACCGTGTCATTTTTTCCTTTTTCGGGATAAATTTTTTTAATTATTTATTAATATTATTATTTATTTCATTATTCCTTTTCGTGTACCTTAGGGTTTTGTAGGACCCAAGGTAGGGTTTGGTGTCCGGACTTGGTTTCCGACACCACATACATTCACATTATTTTATTTTATTGTCAATGTATAGTTTAATTGCATAGAAAATCATACTTTTTAATTTCATTTCTTAGGGGTATGAATGTATAGTTTCTTCGGAAATATTTTGTAATGACCCGGTCATTTCCTTTCCTTTTCATTTTCGGTAATTTCTTTTTTTTCGTCTTTTCCCTATTTCGTCATTTTGTCGTTTTTCATTTTTCCTTACATAATCCCACTTTTTATGCTCGGATTTGACTCCACCTTTACATACATCCATGATATTAGAATTCTAGGATATCTACATTTACACTTTTGTAGAAAAGTATGTTAAATGTTCGCTTCCCTTGTAAAGGGCATGAATGCATAACTTTTGGCAATTTCCTTAAACTTGAGGGGTTTTTTGTGTAATTAAGTAAAGTAATTATTTTTCGTCTTAGGGACCATTTTGCAATTTAATTTGGAAGATATTTTCAAAAAGGACTTTTTTGCAATTTCCAAAAATGTGACAAGTGTCACATTCCTAAGGTGCCACTTGTTGGCTTGGTTGTGAAACCACTTGGAGCCATTATCCCTTAACACATGGAGGGTAGAGATTCATCCATTTGTTGGCCTAGGATTGGAGCACATGTTGACTTAGATTCATGACAAGTGTAGGCTAGGATTTAGTGTAGGGAAATACCTTAGATTCATGACAAGTGTAAGCACAAGATTAAGTCTTGCAAGTGTGTGTGTGAGAGGTGGTGCAAGAACACCTAGTGAGTGGAGAAGCCCACCACCTTATTTAACTTAAAGTTTGTATTTCTTCTTGCATATTTCATTTTTTCCTCTTAAACCCTAACTTGACCACCATTAGAGCAAAGCTTGAGTCATGGTTTAAAGCTTCATTTTGGTGCCCTTCCATTTGCCTTAGATCATTGAGCTTGGAAGACAAAAGCATTGCCTCATCATCATCTTCATAACCTTAGAAGGAGAACTTGAGATTCCTTTGCTTTCATTGGATTCAAGAGGGTCAATCCTCTTGTGAGGTAGAGGGTGTTCTAATGTTTATCTTTCAAGTAAATCATTGTCTTTTTAGTGATGTATTAATTGTATGCATGTCTAGTACTAACTTGAGAAATTGAGGGTTTAATTGTAGCTTGCATATAAATCACTTTAAACCTTGTATATGGCATGATCATGACTTGAACCATGATATATATCCAGTTGGTATGATTTGAATAATCTTTTAAATTTAGAAAATTAATTAGTATGAATTGATTTAAATACTACTTAATTGTATCATACTTGAATTCCATCCTAGACTTGAAATATGGCATGATCATGACTTATTCATTGCTATATATTTAATTGGAATCATTTGGACAATTCTTGAAATCTAGAGAAATTACTTAGTTGGTCTATTTAATTTGTATCATGTTGATCTTATGATTAAATCATGTAATTCATGGAAATTATTGTGTGTTAATACATATTATGACTTGTTGCTCTATATGTTGATTTTAGGAACTTGGGATATCATCAAGAACTTGACATGGCTAGAGCTTGGTTCTAGTACGGGGGATTGTCCTCCTAAACTATAGTGCGCACTAGGGGAAAGGTACTTATGGGTTAATAGCCCTAAAGTGATCTCAAGAGTACGGTTTTAGTCCGGGTGATATCCAAGTATCCACCTTAATTTGATTTCACTCTTCAATCCTTAGACTTGATAATCTTGTGATATTGCATTTCAATGTGCCATGTTAAAATCTCAATGTCATTTTAAATAGCATGGACCAAATACTATTAAATTGCAAACTTTGTAATAAGTTAATCATGTGCATGCTCATCCCCTACGAATAAACTTGTTAGTCTTGTTTATTCACCCTGAAGTTACTGGGTGTTTTGCAGGTAAAGAAGCTTTGTTGTGGGACACACAACACTCTTAGACAAGCTAGAGGTCTTAAAGTATTTTTGGTGTCATTGATATGCACTTGTTAGCATATTATGATCTTTTTGGTGTATTGTATAAAAACTTGGATTTTGTTCTTTTAACTATGTAATATGTACTTAAGTACACCTTTTGTTACTCTATATATGTGTATTGTAATGAGGCTAAGGGCCAAAGATACTTTAAGCCATGTATGCTACTTAATTTTCATGCTATGTTTATGAAGTATGTGAAAACTCATCCATTGAAGGGTCAAATTTTGCATATAAGGCCGTAGGCCATTCTAGCGCGTTTGAATCTTCATTTTACACATGCGTGCATATTCATATCAAGAAAAATACATTGAATCCAACTTTTAAACTATTTTGGAGGAAATTATGAATTTTCATGAAAAACTCATGCATTGAGCATCATTCAAGGTTCCTTTATGAATTAGCATGTAATGGTTGTTCAATTAAGGTCCAATGATGTTTTGAAGCTTGTTTGAATCAATTAGAAAGCATGCATAACCTTAGAAATGATCCTAGCATCTTTCCCTTGGATTACAGTGAGTATAACAGACATTTTTAGCAGCAGCAAGTTCCATCGGTCGGCTGATGGCAATCATCAGTCGACTGATGATGGTCTCGTAGCATTCCAGTAGCCATTTTAGAAAAAAATGAGCTATCAGACGGCTGATGATTGGGATTCAGCTGGCTAACGATTGACTTTCGGTTGGCTGATGATGGAGGTTCAGCCAACTGATCCTCCCTGAAGCATGGTTCACTCTCAGCATCTCGGACATAACTTTTGAGTCAACTTCAGAGGGCCATAACTCATTCATTTATGATCCAAATTAGGTCATTCTTAAGCCTAACCTCAGGATCTTGAAGTCATATTTCCATTGATACCAAGAACACTCAAAAAATCTAACCGTAGTGAAAGTTATTACTATTTTAGTGAGATAGGTTCCTAGAATCTCCAAACCGGAGAATGCTTCTTATTCTAAAATTCATATCTTTTCCGTCCGGACTCCGAATTAGGTGATTCTTGAGTCTAAATTCATTAGTTTTTCGTTGCGTTTCCAATGTTATACCTGGTAGCATTCCATTATGGGTCAAATGACCATAATACCCTTGGTCCATTTCTTATAGGATTTTAAAGTCTTTGTTCTCTTTTTGCTTCCATTGAGTCTTGGGACTTCTTAGGAAGCTATCCTTGTATCTTAGGGATGATGCACATCTCTAGAGGCCATATTTCACTTTAGCTTCCGCATTCTTGAATCATTATTTGATTTTCATTCGGTTTGTCATAGGACGCACTGGCCTAAAAACCAGGGCTGTCACAGGTGGTATCAGAGCTCCTAGGTTCAAAAACCTTAGGACGACAGGTTTTGGGTGCATAATATGCTTTTGTTAGTGTACTTTGATTTATTAGCATACCTTTGATAACATATTTTTGGCATTATAACATGATTACATTTTTCTTGGTGACATATTTGTTATTATGATATGTCTCTATGTTTGTGTGCGCATCCTTGTTTGACATATTCTTAAGTGCTTAACTGTTTAAACAGCCTTCTTTGCTTTATCATGACCATATGTTACATACCTTATCTTGCTTCGTGTTTCTTACTTTCATAGTACGAGTTGCATTCGGTCATAATAACTTGTGTTATTGTTGACCTCTTTCATTGCATATGTTTAGCATCATGGTTGTCACACGTGGGGAGTCTTCGCATTAGGGCGTTGAGGAGCAGGTGGATAACACCGAGTTTATAAGGGGTCCAGGGAGGCCTAGGATTCCAGTTCGTGGCATGGGTCCTAATCCACCACGAGCTCCGACTTATGAGGAACAAATTACACAGGGAGTGGCTTTGGGGATGTCAAAGTCTATTCAGCAGATGTTTCGTCAGCATATTGCAGGGATGCAGATTCTGGTACCAGTACTAGCACCGGCACCAGTTGCTAATGAGGCATTGGACTACTTTATGAAGTTATAATGGGTTAAGATCGACCAGTTTGCAGGAAATATGGATCCGCTTGCTTCAGAGGCATGGTTTGATCTCATGGTACGCAAGCTTGATAGCATGGGCGTACCCACAGATTGATTGAGGATCTCCTTGACAGCCTCTATGTTCATGGGAGATGCCGATATCTAGTGGAGGTCTATGACCAATATCCACGACGTGGAGGTGATGACTTGGGAGGAGTTCAGGACATTGTTCTTCGACTGCTTCTTTCCAAGGGCTATGAGGCAAGATATGAGAGTGCAGTTCACGGGTCTCTATCAAGGCATGATGAATGTCATTGAGTATGAGACACGCTTCACTTCTCTTTCCCGCTATGCACCGGAGATAGTAGCTACCGATAAACTCAGGGCAAAGAAGTTTCAGGATGGGTTACATCTTGATATCAGGCCACGGATTTCAGTATTGGATTTGAGGACCTACGGAGAAGTGGTCCAGAGGCTATGATGGTTGAGGCAGAAGACTGTGATCAGAATAGGATCAAAGGATCATATAAGCAGTCTCGTGGAGAGGCTCCATTAGTATCTACTAGGGGACCGTGGAAGAAGGCTAAGGCCTGGGACAGTTCACGTACTCAGGGACAGTCACAGCAGGCTAGGTTTGCATCTGTAGTTCCAGTATCTTCAGGGTCAGCCCAGGGAGTGATTTGCCACCACTGTCAGTAGCCGGGGCATATCAAGCCTCGCTGCCCACAGCTTCAGCCATAGGCCAGTCAGTTACAGGCTAGTAAGCCTACAGCTTCGATGAAGGGGTTTCAGGGGACTTGCAACTATTGCAAGCAGTTAGGTCACATGAGGAAGGATTGCCCTCATCCACGGAGCAGGGCACAAAGTGGCGTAGGTCCACAGGCTACACCAGCACAGTCGATAGTTGCACAGTCAGGTTTCAAGGTGCCTCAAGCACCACAGCCGGTTGCACCAATCAGTTCGTATCCGGGTAGGAACCCTACACCTACTACTTCCAAACATCAGTCAGTCCAGCAGGGCAGTTCTCAGCAGTCAGGGGCTTAGGGACGAGTCTATGCATTGCCACAGGCCGATACCTCCGCTGGGACTTCTACAGTTCGAGGTATCTTTCCAGTTTTCAGTTCGTGGGCTAGAATTCTTGTTGACATGGGTGCATCACATTCATTCATATCTGCTTCATTTGCACATTCTTTGGGTCTGGAGGTCACGCAGCGGGATAGTTTCCTTTATGTTGGCACGCCAGTTGGGGGTCCATTGTCTTTAGACCGTGTTTGACAGGGTTGTGCTATCGAGATAGCTGGACGGACTTTAGAGTTCAATTTTGTTATTCTTAACATGGCAGGCTTTGACATCATTCTCGGGATGGATTGGTTATCGTTCTTTTGGGCTACGATTGATTGCTTCCGCGGGAGGGTGTCCGTTTGCACTCCCAAGGGCGATTGTTTCCATTTTGTGGGAGATCGGAGCAATTCCCACCCAGCGATGGTTTTCAGTATCGGTGACTGGAGTCGCTATAGGTCCTATTTGGCTAGTCTATTAGCCTACGAGGATAGTTGTTCAGACCATGATTTTTCGAGAGTTGCAGACGAGTTTTTGGATGTCTTTCCGGAGGAGTTGACGGAGCTTCCTCCTCTTCGGGAAGTTGTCTTTGCCATTGATATTATTCTCGGTACTGCGCCAATCTCTATGGCACCATACCATATGGCACCGGCAGAGTCGGATGAGCTGAAGGCTCAATTGGATGATTTGAAAGCAAAGGGCTTTATTCGTCCTAGTGCTTCACCCTAGGGAGCACCGGTTCTTTTTGAGAAGAAGAAGGATGGGTCTTTGAGACTTTGCATCGATTATCGCAAGTTGAATCACGCTACGATTAAGAACAGGTATCCTTTGCCTAGGATTGATGACTTGTTTGATCAGTTGAAAGGAGCAACATGCTTTTCGAAGATTGATCTGAGATTGGGTTATTATCAGTTGAGGGTTAAGGATGAGGATGTATTCAAGACCGCTTTCCACACACGGTATGGCCATTATGAGTTCCTGGTGATGCCATTTGGTTTAACCAATGCTCTAGCAGCTTTCATGGATTTGATGAACCGTGTATTTAGTGACTATCTTGACAGGTTTGTGGTGGTGTTCGTTGATGACATTCTCGTGTACTCAGCTTCGAGAGAGGAGCATGAGTACCATTTGAGGGCAATATTGCAGATCCTTAGGGATAATCAGTTGTACGCCAAGTTCGAGAAATGCGAATTTTGGCTATCGGAAGTGAAGTTCCTTGGACATGTTATGTCAAGGGGCGGAGTTACAGTGGATCCGTCAAAGATAGAGTCGGTGATAAATTGGGAGCATCCGAAGATAGTGTTTGAGATTTGGAGTTTTCTTGGCCTAGCCGGCTATTACCGGAGATTTGTTCGAGATTTCTCTCGTTTAGCAGCACCTATTACTCGACTTACCCGCAAGGGGGTCAAGTTCGTATGGAACAAGGCATGTGAGTTTGCTTTTCAGGAGTTGAAGGTCAGGTTGACATCGGCTCCAGTTTTGATTATTCCTAAACGTGGTTTGGGTTATGTGATCTTTTGTGATGCTTCACGAGAAGGTTTAGGTTGCGTCTTGATACAAACAGAACGGGTAGTTACTTATGGGTCTCAACAGTTGAAGACTCATGAGTTGAACTATCCGACACATGATTTGGAGTTGGCAACAGTCATCTTTGCCCTGAAAGGGTGGAAACACTATTTGTACGCGGAGAAGTTTGAGATTTTCTCCGATCACAAGAGTCTTAAGTATCTCTTCTCTCAGAAGGATTTGAACTTGAGACAGCGCAGATAAGTTGAGTTTATGGAGGATTATGACTTTGAGTTGCAGTACCATCCGGGTAAGGCCGATGTAGTGGCCGACGCATTGAGTAAGAAGTCACGGGGGACTCTTGCTAGCATTTCCATTCACAGATGGAAGATACTAGAAGAGCTTGCGGATCTTGGTTTACAGTGTTATGAGGATGTTTCACCGGCTATTTTGTTTAGTCTTGTGGCTCAACCGGCACTTGTTAGCAGAGTTATTGAGGCACAATTGGAGGATGGGGAGATGAAGGCCATCTACGCTCGGATTTCAGGCGGTGAGGATGTAGAGGGTTGGACCTTACATTCAGACGGTGGTCTTAGGTACAAGGGGATGATATTTGTTCCCTTGTCTTGTCATGAGGACGTTCTTTGAGAATGTCACCACTCTTGGCTTGCAGTTCATCCTGGTGGTACGAAGATGTATCACAATCTGCGGCGACAATTTTGGTGGTAGGTCATGAAATGGGATGTCTCACAGTTTGTGGCTTGATGCCTTACTTGTCAGCAAGTGAAGGCAGAGCATCAGCGATCGGTGGGATTGTTGCAACCATTACCAGTAGTTGAGTGGAAATGGGAGCATATTACTATGGACGTCGTAACGGGACTTCCAAGGTCTCAGGCTGGGAATGATGCCGTTTGGGTCATAGTTGACAGGTTGACTAAGACGGCTCACTTCTTGCCATGGCAGGGACAGACAGTGCAGAGAGACTGAGTGGACTGTATGTGAGGCAGATCATTAGGCGTCACGAGGTTCCAGTTTCCATTGTTTCAAATAGGGATCTGCGGTTCACATCTCACTTTTGGCAGAGTTTTTAGGAGGCTCTTGATACGGGCTTCATTTCACCACGGCATTCCATCCTCAGACTGATGGTTAGTCGGAGCGCACCATTCAAATATTGGAGGATATGTTATGGGCTTGTATCTTGGATTTTGGGGGTAGTTGGGAGGACTACTTACCCTTGGTTGAGTTTACCTACAACAACAGTTACTAGACCAGTATTGGCATGACACCTTTTGAGGCGTTGTATGGCAGACCTTGCAGATCTCCAGTTTGTTGAACCAAGGTCGGTGATACCATTGCCTTGGGTCCCGACATTATTATTGAGACTACGAAGAAAATCAAGTTGATTCGGCAACGGTTGGCTACCGCACAGAGCAGACAAAAGAGTTACGCTGACAGGAGGAGGCGATCCTTGTCTTTTGAGATAGGAGACCATGCCTTTCTCAAGATTTCTCCACGGAAGGGACTTATGAGATTTAGACAGACTAGCAAGTTGTCTCCTAGGTTCATTGGACCATTTGAGATTTTGGAGCGCGTCGGTGAGGTTGCTTATCGTTTGGCATTATCGCCAAACTTGGATAGGGTTCACGATGTCTTTCATGTCTCTATACTGAGGAAGTATGAGCCGAACCCATCACATGTTCTACGGTGGCCAGATGTGGTTGTTGATGAGGATGCGACTTACGAGGAGGGTCCAGTCCAGTTTATTGATTCACGGGAGCAGGTCTTGTGGAGACACCACGGCGTTGAAGAGGCTACCTGGGAGCTCGAGCAGGAGGTTCGCTCTCTGTACCCCCATTTGTTCTCTCTTTCAGGTACGATACGATTTCAGGGATGAAATCTCTTTTAAGGAGGGTATGTTGTAATGACCCGATCATTTCCCTTCCTTTTCAATTTCGGCAAATTCTTTTTTTTTCATTTTTTCCCGATTTCGTCCTTTTGTAGTTTTTCATTTTTCCTTGCATAATCCCACTTTTTGTGCTCGGATTTGACTCTGGCTTTGCATACGTCCATAATATTAGAATTCTAGGATATCTACATTTACACTTTTGTAGAAAAGTATGTTAAATGTTCACTTCCCTTGTAAAGGGCAAGAATGCATAACTTTTGGTAATTTTTAAACTTGAGGGGTTTTTGTGTAATTAAGTAAAGTAATTATTTTTCGTCTTTGAGACTATTTTGTAATTTAATTTGGAAGATATTTTCAAAAAGGACTTTTTTGTAATTTTCAAAAATGTGACAAGTGTCACATTCCTAAGGTGCCACTTGTTGGCTTGGTTGTGAAACCACTTGGAGCCATTATCCCTTAACACATGGAGGGTAGAGATTCACCCATTTGTTGGCCTAGGATTGGAGCACATATTGACTTGCATTCATGACAAGTGTAGGCTAGGGATTTAGGGTAGGGAGACACCTTGGATTCATGACAAGTGTAAGCACAAGATTAAGTCTTGCAAGTGTGTGTATGAGAGGTGGTGCAAGAGCACCTAGTGAGTGGAGAAGCCCACCACCTTATTTAACTTAAAGTTTGTATTTCTTCTTGCATATTTCATCTTTTCCTCTCACACCCTAACTTGACCACCATTAGAGCAAAGCTTGAGTCATGGTTTAAAGCTTCATTTTGGTGCCCTTCCATTTGCCTTAGATCATTGAGCTTGGAATACAAATGCCTTGCCTCATCATCATCTTCATAACCCTAAAAGGAGAACTTGAGTTTCCTTTGCTTTCATTGGATTCAAGAGGGTCAATCCTCTTGTGAGGTAGGGGGTGTTCTAATGTTTATCTTTCAAGTAAATCATTGTATTTTTAGTGATGTATTAATTGTATGCATGTCTAGTACTAACTTGAGAAATTGAGGTTTTAATTGTAGCTTGCATATAAATCACTTTAAACCTTGTATATAGCATGATCATGACTTGAACCATGATATATATCAAGTTGGCATGATTTGAATAATCTTTTAAATCTAGAAAATTAATTATTATGAATTGATTTAAATACTACTTAATTGTATCATACTTGAATTCCATCCTAGACTTGAAATATGGCATGATCATGACTTATTCATTGCTATATATTTCATTGGAATCATTTGGACAATTCGTGAAATCTGGAGAAATTACTTAGTTGGTCTATTTAATTTCTATCATGTTGATCTTATGATTAAATCATGTAATTCATGGAAATTATTGTGTGTTAACACATATTATGACTTGTTGCTCTATATGTTGATTTTGGGAACTTGGGATATCATCAAGAACTTGACATGGCTAGAGCTTGGTTCTAGTACGGGGGATTGTCCTCCTAAACTATAGTGCACACTAGTGGAAAGGTACCTATGGGTTAATAGCCCTAAAGTGATCTCAAGAGTACGGTTTTAGTCCGGGCAATATCCAAGTATCCACCTTAATTTGATTTCACTCTTCAATCCTTAGACTTGATAATCTTATGATATTGCATTTCAATGTGCCATGTTAAAATCTCAATGTCATTTTAAATAGCATGGACCAAATACTATTAAATTGCAAACTTTGTATAAGTTAATCATGTGTATGCTCATCCCTTACGAATAAACTTGTTAGTCTTGTTTATTCACCCCAAAGTTACTGGGTGTTTTGCAGTTAAAGAAGCTTTGTTGTGGGACACATAACACTCTTCGACAAGCTAGAGGTCTTGAAGTATTTTTGGTGTCATTGATATGCACTTGTTAGCATATTATGATCTTTTTGGTGTATTGTATAAAAACTTGTATTTAGTTGTCTTAACTCTGTAATGTGTACTTAAGTACACATTTTGCTACTCTATATATGTGTATTGTAATGAGGCCAAGGGCCAAAGATACTTTAAGCCATGTATGCTACTTAATTTTCATGATATGTTTATGAAGTATGTGAAAACTCATCCATTGAAGGGTCAAATTTTGCATATAATATGCCATGAGGCCGTAGGCCATTCTAGCGCATTTGAATCATCATTTTACACATGCGTGCATGTTCATATGAAGAAAAATACATTGAATCCAACTTTTGAACTATTTTGGAGGAAATTATGAATTTTCATGGAAAAACTCATGCATTGAGCATCATTCAAGGTTCCTTTATGAATTAGCATGTAATGGTTGTTCAATTAAGGTCCAATGACATTTTGAAGCTTGTTTGAATCAATTAGAAAGCATGCATAACCTTAGAAATGATCCTAGCATCTTTCCCTTGGATTACAGTGAGTATAGCAAACATTTTTACCATCGGTTTGCTGATGGCAATCATCAGTCGACTAATGATAGTCTCGTAGCATTCTAGTAGCCATTTTAGAAAAAAATGAGCTATCAGCCGGCTGATGATTGGGGTTCAGCCGGTTGACGATTGAATTTCGGTCTACTGATGATGGAGGTTCAGCCGACTGATCCTCTCTGAAGCATGGTTCACTCTCAGCATCTCAGACAGAACTTTTGGGTCAACTTAAGAGTGCCATAACTCATTCCTTTCTTATCCAAATTAGGTCATTCTTGAGCCTAACCTCAAGATCTTGAAGTCAGATTTCCATTTATACCAAGAACACTCAAAAACTCTAACCGTAGTGAAAGTTATTACTGTTTTAGTTAGATAGGTTCCTGGAATCTCCAAACCGGAGAATGCTTCTTATTCTAAAATTCATATCTTTTCCGTCCGAACTCCAAATTAGGTGATTCTTGAGTCTAAATTCATTAATTTTTTGTTGTGTTTCCAATGCTGTACCTGGTAGCATTCAATTCTGGGTGAAATAACCATAATACCCTTGGTCCATTTCTTATAGGATTTTAAAGTATTTGTTCACTTCTTGCTTCCATTGAGTCTTGGGACTTCTTAGGAAGCTATCCTTGTGTCTTAGGGATGATGTACATCTCTAGAGGCCATATTTCACTTTAGCTTCCACATTCTTGAATCACTATTTGATTTTTATTCGGTTTGTCATAGGACGCACTGGCCTAAAAACCAGGGCTGTCACACATTTTCATTTTTCAAGGTTATTTGTGCAATTAACTTTTTGAGATATTTTGGCTTAGGGAATTTTTTGTAATTATTTTTTTGAGATATTTAGAAGAGGGACCTTTTGTAATTTTAAAAAAGTGTGACAAGTGTCACCTTTTCCTTGGACCATTTATTGACTTTTAGTTTGAGACACTTGGAAGCATAGGATTGTGACAAATATTGGATGGAGGTTTAATCTTGTGAAGAGGCCTAGGATCATGACAAGTGGAAGGGTGTGATGTGTGTGTGTGTGTGTGTGTGTGTGTGAGGTAGTGTTAGTATAGTTTTTATATTTTGCAAGACAATAAGTTAATGGAATTTCAAATAAAACCATTGTCTTTTTCATTGCTCTCACCTAGCCACCATTGAAGACATAAAACCCTAGCCTTTGTAGCGTGTTTCCAACCCTTTTCCACTAAGCTTTTGGTCTTGCTCTTGGAAGACAAAAGCTTCCCCTCACCTTTGTCTATCACACCTTATCCTTGGATTTCACCTTGCACACTTCTCCTTGGGATTCTAGAGATTCAATTCTCCAGTGAGGTAGGGGGTGTTTTATGTTTATACTCTTAGTGTTTTAATGTGTTATTTGAGGTTAATATACATTGTATGCATGTTATATAAATTATAGGGTTTCATATAGATGAATATTGTATGTAACTAACCTGGGGTTTCATATTGTTTAAGGCTTGTATACGACCTATCTCTTGTGTTGATATTATTTCATATTGTGGAGAATTAAAATCTAGTGATTTATTATTGTGTAACTATAGAATTTTTACATGATTCTCGCCAATGATTTATTTGTGAATTTAATACTATGTTGTTGTTTAAATCAAGGATTTGAAGCTTACTTTGTTAACATGAATGGATATTCCTAATTTGATAACATTATAGTAGCTTAGTTTCATTCACATTGTGAACTTGTTATTATAAATGCCATTGTAGTTGAGGACTTAGGGCATGGATTGTATGGTTTCCAAACTTAGTTGTGCATGGAAAGTGGCTAAGTGCATTGTATACCTATGTATACGTTGTGGTTTTACTTATTGATTTTGGAAACTTGGGGCATTTTGTTTATGAAATGGCTAGAGCACAGCTCTAGTGCGGGAGGTATGAGTTCCCCAATATAATGCGCACTAGGGTAGTATACCGGTGGGCTATTACCCCAAAATACATAATTTCGTTTGGTTGATAACCGGCACAATGTCCAAGTATATTCCTATTGTTTGATTTCGCATTTTATTTCAAGTTGACAATGCAAAGTAGTTGTAACTTGTTGTTGGCATTGGAGGTTCCAATATTGTTTAATTGTGTTGCTTATTGTGGATTATGTTTAAAATTGTTTCAAAGATAGCTTTATGTGGGGCATGATCCACGTGTATCTGTTTATATTACACTTACAAAACTATCAAAACTTTAGGTTATACGCATATGCATTTTCTATGGAGTAATTTCAATTACTCACCCTAATTGATTATTGTTTTTCAGGCAAAGAGGTACTCTTCTTGGATGCTCAACATCCTTAGCTCGGCTTGTGTTGAATTTTGAGCATCTTTTGTATATTTTTAGCATGCAAGTGTTAGCATGATCTAATTGTCTTTTGAGGTTGACAATGTGTAATGTAATTAGAAGCATGCTTTATTTCCTTTTATGTGTGTAATATGTACTTAAAAACTCTCTTTTGGTATCAACTTAACATATATGTAATGAGGCCAAGGGCCAAGCACTTCAATGTATTTAAATTATGTCATTTTGTACCATGTATTCATCTCTTTGGTATCGCATGCACTTGGGGGCATTTTCGTCATTTTACTTTAGTTTTTATTCTTGGTTTGGAACATAGGTGATCTTAGAATCAAATTTGGATAAGGGTTGACTCACAAACTTTTTCCAAAAAGTCTCTTTTTCACCTTAAATTTCAACATTTTCGAAAAGTAGCAGGTTGCAGCCCATCGATTGTGATCCTCACAATCAGTTGCAAATGGTGTAACCGATCGCACGTGTAAAATTTTGTGGTTTTTCACTGTTCGTGTCCCTTACGACCGATCGCACCTACAACATTTTTGGCATTTCATAGTTAGTGAACTTTATGACCAATCACACCCATAGTGCAATCGATCGTACCTAGGCACCTTGTTTTTCAACTAAAATTTTACCCTTTATGACCGATCGCATCTTGGTGCGATCGATCGCACCTAGAACCATTTTTTTGCCTTCATCATTTGTAATTTTACAACCAATCGCACCTGTAATGCAATCGATCTCACCTGTGCACGTTTTTGGTAACTTTTAATGAAACTTCAAAACTTCATCTCTCTTTGAGTCTAAATTTATTAATTTTTCGTTGGCTATCCAATGGTATGCATGGTAGCATCCAGTTTTGTTTGAAATGACCATTTTCCCCTAGTTCTCTTATTTGTCCATTTTAACCCTAGTTTCAATTTTCGTTTCCTATTCGAGTCTCGTGACTTCCTAAGAGGTCACTTTGACGTCTTAGAGATGGTATTCATCTCTAGAGACATCTTCTCTTTTATTGCTTCTACATTTGGGACTCATTATCGGGTCAGTTTTTGGGTTACTCGCTGACGCACCGGATTCTATGAAATTCGGGCAGTCACATACTTGAACCGGTTCAGGATGGTTGAACCAGTTCAAGTTGGCCGAACAGACTTGAATTCAACCAAAAGCCTCAAAAGCTGAACCTGTTCCAAAATTCTTGAACATGTTCAAGTTGGGCAAAATGTAAACACTTCCTAAAAACTTGTGTTTCAAACTTCCAAAACTTCCTAAGTGTTCTCACACACTCACATACCTTTCTAAAACATTGTTCTCATCATCCCAGAGTGTATTAAAGCATGAACACTTGAACTTCTTCAAATTTGCTTTCGATCTTCAATCTTGAAATTCTAAACCAAAATTTTATAAATCGATCGGACTTGTTTTGACAACAAAATTAACCAACTACAAAATATATATTTCATAATCTCCCCATTTGGTAATTTCGTGACAAAACCCTAAAAACAACATGCAATCTACCCAAGTAGAAAAAGAAAATTACAATGATTGTCAAAAATCAATAAAAGCGGAACTTTTCTTGAACCACATGAAGCTTCAACACTCGCAGCATCCCAACATGTAATATGTACATAAGCTTAAACAAAGCTACCCGTGAAGCATAATTATGAAAGATAAACACAAGCATAAAATTGCAATGAAAGCTAATAATGCCCAAAAGTCAATGCAATGCAAGTGAAATGATCAAGTGTTGTCCCCTTCAATGCAAAAGTATCTCTTCCCCTGAATGAAATCAATTTCAACTATCTCCCCCTTTTTGTTAGAAATTCAATTTACACAAATATAATATAACAACAAAAATATTTTTAAAAAATTACTATAGTAAAACGGAATCTGTCTTAAGATTGTATACCAAAATGGTGTATATGTACCATATACTATAGAATTATTATTTAAATATTATGGAAAATATTATATATATATATATATATATATATATATAATTATTATTATAAACAATAATATATATATATAATTCTTTAATAAAATCGAACTATAAAAGAACCTGTTAATAGGCCGAGTCTAGAATTGGATTATATCTCCTTAAGACAGATTCATTCTGGTATGGTGCTGACGGACTCTATAATATTTGTCTCCCAGGATACAACGATCTTTCTTTCTTCAATAACAGCATTGCAAACCGGAGAAATGGGTGAACTGGCTTGGTGTAGTACTCTCTCTTTGAATTAGACTCAAACTCACATACTAACACTATGTGTATGCAAAGAAGTGAGAAGAAGAAAGGAGAACTCAGAAACCAAAAGAAGAATTCTGAGTTGGTGTGAATTTGCAAATGACCCCACGGGTTATTTTATAGGCAACGTGGTGTCCCTTCGTCAAGCAACCACTTTCAATGGGTTACAATGGTTGGTTGGTGTTTCTTCGTCAACATACACAACCACTCCCAATGGGTTGCAATAGTTGGTCTGAATAAAACTCACACATATTCAGATTATAGGCATCTCATCATTTTAACCAACCGCACCTGTTATAACGCACCTATTATATGTGTTGTTACCAACAGTCATGACCCAATGCTATAACCGAATACGTTAAAACACTACAGACTACTCTGTATGTAATGTAATACCACCATATCAGTGTTGACATTTATGTTGCTGCAACTTTTCAACCTACGTTACAGACAATGTTTATTCACATATTCCATCATATACCATCTTTCGCTTCTATTTTTTTTGGGTTAAGTGCAAAAAAACCCCTGATATATAGGGTTTGTGCAAAAATAGTCCATACTTTTTGAAACTGTACATTTTAGTCTATAAAATTCAAAAAAGGTGCATATAAGCCCCTCTGACCACTTTTTAGTCAAAATTGACATACAATAAATTCAAAAACCTTATTTTGCCCTTGGGTTAAGTGCAAAAAAAAACACCCTACTATCGATATAGTGCAAAATAGTCCATGTGTGGTATAAAACCCGCTTGTACTATCAATTTGATGCAATTACCCCCCTATTCGCATAAAAATACATTAATACCCTTTCTAATATAAATGAAATAATATTTAAAAAAATTAGACAATGCAAAAATTCATGCTAATTAAATATAAATATAACCACTACTAATTTTTATCTAACCAGACCAAGCCTAAAAATTTCAAAAATTTTGATTAATTTATGACCATTAACTTTTATTTTTGAATTTTTTTTTTTATACATAAATTTTATACTAATAGTTACAAATTCAATATTATCCCATTAATATCATTAACCTTAAAATAAATTTATTTAAGATATTCAATAAGTAATGACAAAATTGTAAAAAATTAATTACTAATGAATTCTAAACTAAATTAAAGATTTATTAAAAAATAAATCTTTATTCCTCTTGATTATTATAGTAAAGTGGATTTTTTTTTTCTTCTTTTTTTTTTTTTTACCCGCTGTAAAGTTAAACTAACTGATAATTTTCCAACAAATAATACAATTGGTTAATACATTAATAATGATAAATTTCAAGGATGATCACCGTTCTTTACTTTTGGAAATTACAATCACTATAATTTCAAAATTGCATGCATTTGCTCACTTTATGTTTTCAGGGGACCCAAAAGGGTGTTATGGGTCCTACTTTCTTCAACTTGAGGGCAATGAAACTACTTTTTCCATACAGACACTCATCGGCTTGGTCTAATATAGATTCTTTTAAGAAGAAATTATGGTATTGTGTGTGTGTGTGTATATATATATATATATTATTTATTTTTTCAAATGAGGATAAAATGTCATGTCTTTTTTTTAAAAAAATTTATTTTATGTCAATTTTGACCAAAAATAGGTCAGAGGGGCTTATGTGCACTTTTTTTGAATTTTATGGACTAAAATACACATTTTCAAAGAGTATGAACTATTTCTGCACAAACTTTATATATCAAGGGGGTTTTTTGCACTTACCCAAGAAATTTTTATTATAGAGGGTATTAATGTCTTTTTATGCGAACAGAGGGGTAATTGCACCAAATTGATAGTATAGAGGGGGATTTTATACCACACAAAAACTGTTTTGCACTATATCGATAGTAGATGAGTGGTTGTTTTTGCACTTAATCCGTTTGTTTTTGTCCCTATCCTATTGACTCTGATTTTGGAATGAATGATTAAAAATTGCAAGCAATGAAAGAAGTATATTAGAAAAAGGAAAAATGTAAGAAGTTAGGAGAAATAAAATTTCTCATTCCCCTTTGTTCACATTACTCTGATACTTACCCTTCCCTCACTTACACTTATCTTTCCTCCAAATTTAACCTCTTACCAAACATAAAACAAAAATGTCAAGCATAGATATAATTAAATTTTTTTTTTTAGTTAAAAGATATAGTTAAAGTTGCAATTCATTCAAATATCAAAATTACATCTCTATGTTGGTCCACTTGTTTTTTGTCAAGCATAGAAAGGACCACTCTGCCACTCAAAACTTTTGAGTTTTCAGTAGGTCCATATACTATACCAACAAAAATTGGTA
The DNA here is from genome assembly GCF_030987335.1 of Cornus florida. Taxonomy (NCBI): domain Eukaryota; kingdom Viridiplantae; phylum Streptophyta; class Magnoliopsida; order Cornales; family Cornaceae; genus Cornus; species Cornus florida. The sequence continues at coordinate 8,611,440 of NW_026775571.1, forward strand.
CTTTATTTTTAGTACTCCTCAAAAACCCATGTAATAAATGTATTATTGATCATGACAAATGTCAAATGATTGTAGCTATCCATATCAGAGCTCCTTTTCTACTAGCTTTACTTGCAACCCTGCTTGGTAAGTGCAAATATTATTGGAAGGAACTATGAAGGAAAAAGGGGGAAGAAAAGTCTATCCACTGGTTGACGGTGAGGAATAGTATGAAAGGAAAAGGAAAGCAAGGAGAGAATTTTCTTCCCACTCAATCCACTTGTCCAATTTTCCAAAAAAGTGAAAGAAAATCAAGAACTGAAGTTGATAATCCCTTGTTTTTCTCCATTCATATATCCATTCTCAAAGGCCTTTGTTTGAACAATGTTCAATCATACAACACCAATTCCCTTCCTTCCTCATTTCCTTCCTACCAACCAACCAATAAAATGAGGGAAAAAGAATATGTTGATTTCATTGTTGCCAATTGAATCTGACTATGCGTCTCTCAAGTCATACTATAAAGTTTTTGAATTAAGACTATCAACTTGTGCACCATCCCAACTCCACTATGTTCCTTCCCTAGCCCTAATACCATTTTTGTGTTTGTAAAATTGAGATGGAGTTTGTCTCAAGAAGTGTGGTGCAACTCAAATTTAAATTGCCAACATACCCTATTAGTAATTTATTAATCAATACATTTGATATATGTCTAATATATATAATTACCTAGACCATTTATAACAAATTTTAAAATATGGGAACTAACATATTCATTATATTTTGATTTGTAAGAACTAGATTCAATAAAATGTTTGAAGGTTTATAAGTTAATTATTATTGAATGAGGTTAACTATTAATTTACACTAAGGTTATCAAACAAAATTTTATTTTATTTTTCCTTAAATCCTCATCTCCCATTTTGGGAGGTAAAAAATATACCTATGAATAATTAGGGTTGGCAAAATGGGTCATAACCATCAACCCGCCCATATTTACCAATTTTTTAATGGTTTTGGGTGAATTACATTTAAAGTCGGTCAAAAATGGGTTAGATAATTTTTAACCACTTAATTTGATGGTCAAGATACATATTCAACCCATATTTCTGTTGGGAAACATGCAAGTTTTAAAAACTTTTTGAGAGATTTTCATACATAGATCTTGATTCATCACATAGAGACAAGTTTTATGCAAAAATAAAATATGATAATTCATTCAATTTAGGGATTGAATAATTATATTAAAGTTTGAGTAAACCTTTAAATATTTCTTCTGAAGTAAATGTTCTCACTGATTGTAGATCCCTTTATTAGACGCCTTCTCTTTAGATCTCCATCTTCTCGGTAATGGTTTTGCCTTTAGGAATTACCCATAAGCCTCCACGAATGACCTTGGAAAATTAGGCTTATGGGAGTCTCCATTAGATGAGAACATTAACCCTAAAAATCTTGAGAGAGAAAATATATTCCTTTTTCCTTAAAAAAAAAAAATCACACCTAAAATATACATGGACCCATGTATATATAGGCAAAATAAAGATAAGGAAAATAAACAAGAAATCCTTCTCAATCTCTGATTCACATATTTTAAATCTAATAGGATTCCAACATCAAGTTGGGCTATGAGTGAGAATCATTTGGGCTTATTATTTTATTGGCTACAATGAATTAATAATTGGCCCAGTCCATAGACTTAATTAAATTAATTCATTAATTAATTTCTACTCCACTAAAAGAAATTAATTGAACTCCAATTAAATAATAAATAACATCTAAGTCAATGGTGCACTTTGACCCCTTTATGCATAATTAGTTATCGGATAAATAAAGTCATCAATCTGACTACTTAATTAATATATTTATTTTGGCACGTTTGATTATTTCCAACTCGATCACAATAAAAACATTTGTTTGACAAAAATAATAATTTAAATAAATAAATATATAATAAATCATTTTGTCTAAAAACTCACGAAGGCCTTCGAATTTACTTTGTTATCAACCACAATCAATACAAAATAAATACAAGTAGCAATGATGTAAATATTAAAAATATAACTCTCTAAGTATTAATTACATAATTACCCAAAGTGCCGGTCTAAGGATTCCGAAGATTCCGCCGAACAAATTAAAGTAATTACTAATGAATAAAAGAGTCTATACTTCTCTCATGCTTTAGAATCAAATGCCATGACAGTGATAGGGAGCAATTGCATACAACAACTCTCTCAATATATCTCAACCTAACGCGGATCCAATTCAAGTTTTAGTTAATAATAAGTCCATCCATAATTACCGACTATGAACAATTAATTATTACGATTTATATTCATGTATTGATCGCCATCACATACATATATAAATATCTCTTGTAATCAAGTGGACACTATCAATTCCATAATGAATCGAAACATAATACATTGAATTCACCAATTATATAAATCATAAATATTTCAGATATATCAGAAACATATGTTACTATAATCCAAATAGAAATTTGCTATGCCAGGGCATATGTGATACCACTCGGATCCGAAACACGGGTTGATCAGGTCCAGGCCAAAACCCGAGAGAAATATTCAACAATTAATATGTAACTGAACACAGAATACAAGATGAAATAAATAATAACAATAAGCTGGAAGAACACTAATTGAAATCCTCAAAATATAATTAATGAAATCTGTTAAATCCAACTCCAAAACTCCATAAGTTACAACTCGGGAATCCATCTAGTGGACCCCTTATTATTTAAAAACCCAATTAAAACTAAAATAACTGAAATAGAAACTAAAAGTAAACATAGAAAAGATTCCTATGTAGTCGAAGGAATGAATGTCTGTATCTGCTTTGCACGTCCAAGCTCTAACCCTGGAACTGATGAACACCTGAAAAATAAAAGAGTGGGTCAGGCCCATATGCAAGTCCTATTCTACTACGATCCAAACAGTAATCCGATACGCAGATACATCCTAGGAAAACTCAACAATATCTAGAGTAGTCCATATGTATATATATAGTACACACTATAGGACGTTTACTAGTCCAGTAGATCTGTCTCAGCCTGAGTAGAGATACCATACAAATCGCACAATAACGTGGTCATGCGTACCTAGACCTACCAGGGAACAACACCTATGTCCAGTTATTCATCCTAAGCGATATACGCGCCCTAACCATGATCCTGAGATTCAAGCTCATACCATGGTACCATATAATAAATATATAAAGTCCGTACTTCTCCTACTACAAAATACCATCCATCTGAGTAGTGGTCTAGTATATATATAATCATCCGTCCTGAAACCATATTAAGTCATCCAACTATTTTGTTGACATGACACAGGTAGGTAATGGACTTAACCTATATGGTTAATCCATACCTTAATCCAAATTAGGTAGGACTTAGGGTTTAATCCAGTCCATACCTAGTATGTCACCGTCCCATACCGGTAAATACAATCCTCCTGTTTACACGGTTGACCAAACAGTGATAAATGCATATCAATTATACTCCAGAATAAGCACACATGCAAATCTAATAAGTGTAAGATCAAATTATATATCCGGTATATGATCTAGAAGTCATATTCTAGTCCTTTAAAATGTTAGAGGAAAACACAGCATCTAACTCCTTTAAAACAGTACCATAACTTGACGCAACAAACAGTATAGTTAAACATCATTTAATTTCCATTTAAGCATACCTATATTTTTCCAGAATATGTAATATATGCTTATACAATAGTTGAACCATGAACAACAGTTTAAAATTATGCTAGAAACCAAAGTGCTTTATAGAAACGGTAAGCAACGTCAAGGTATAATTCAACCTTCCACATGCAGTGTATTAATTAACTGTAGATTATTTCATCCTTCAAAATTAATATTAACATGCTTCCCAATCCTTTTACTATCTCTGGAACAGTTTTATAAACCATCCACAGCCCCTAGAACAACTCAGAAACCCTCCTACAGGCCAAACCGAACCCAAAACCACGTAGAAACCAAAAATCAGAGGTTGGAGCCGCCTCCTTCCACATTGGAGCCACCTCCACTGCATGTGCAACCGTCTCCAATGCATGTGGAGCCGGCTCAACCCCTTGTGGAGGCGGCTCCACCCTTGGGGTGAGCCGACTCTACTCCACTGTGAGCCGTTGCGCGTAATCTGATCATCTTCTTCGCCTCCGGTGAAGTTCAGAGGCTCTGTACAATTTTTATAACTTATTCTAGAGTTCAATTGATGTTCTAGAGTTAATTATAAGCATGGTCACATCCCACATACATAAAAGATTTTCAGGTTTAAACATTAACGCAAACAGACTTTCAAGTGAGAACTACTTCTAACCAACGACAGAATTATGCAACGATTTAAAAATTGATACTAACATAATTACAAGATGAATTATAAAATTTATGTAATCCATTTTAACGTTGGTTTAATCCCTGGAGTCATCCTAAACATGCACAGATCACGAATTAAAGGGAAAGAGAGGAATAGTGACTTGCCTTTGAGTTTCAGATTTGAAACTCTAAACTGCCGTATCCTGAATTTTCCCACGAGGTTTTCGACTGTTGTTCCACCTTCATCACTCTAGGTTTAGTCTCAGTTGAAACCCACAACCCCAACTTCCTTCCTCTCTGTAACTCTCTTAAGTTCTCCTCTCTGTTTCTCCCAAAACCACAACTATTACTCTCTGTATGTTCTCTTTGTTTCACAGTGTGACTATGAGAACTAGGATTGTGTTTCTAACCCTAAACCAACATAGAATATGCATATATATAGACTTTTAAATTCTAAATCCTAATCCTTATACAACTCGGCCCATTGAACAACCTAGGTTTAACAATGCCAGCTACATGAACTTACGTAAATTTATAATAACAATGACTTAAATAAAAAAATAAAAACAACCATTAACAACCAATTAAATAATTAACATAATTTAAATAATTAAAAATTTACAAAATAATTAACAATTAAACAAAATATCCGCAATTAAATAATTAACACAACAAACAAGGAAAATAATTAATCAAATAAAAACAATTAAATCAAAAATAAAATACCAGAAATATCCTTTTAAAATTAGGGGTATTACAGCATATAAATCCCAACAGCTCCCACTTGCCCTTATAGCCAATTCAAATTGCATCTAACTCCAATGTTATCTAGGTGACGACCAAAACTATTGATCAATGACACCTTTGTTAATGGATCAACAAAGTTGTTTTCCAATGCAATGTTCTAGCCACAAATATATTTTCTTGCTGGACAATATCATATAGGACATGATACTTTCTCTCAGTGTACCTTATTCCTCTATGGAACCTTGGGTCATTGGTTTGAACTACTTCTGCACTATAGTTGCAATATAGCTCAATAGGCAGGCTAGTATGCTCCACAACCTCTAAATCAGTGAGATCAAACCAAAAGGCTTCCTTTGCTACCTTTAAGGCTGCAATGTACTCCACCTTCAGGTTTGAGTCAACAGTTGAAATCTGCTTAACAATCTACTAACTAATTTCCCTTCCATTGAGCAAACATACGCTGAGTCATGAACCTTATATTATCTACATTTGATTAAAAAAAAAACAGAACTAGCATACCCGACTGGGACCATATCATCACATCCATAAATGAGTATGAGATTATTGGTTCTCCTAAGGTATTTTATAATATTTTTCACAACAGACCATTTATCAAGTCCGGGATTGGACTGATATTTACTGACTATCCCTACAATGTAACGGATATCCTGTTTGGTATAGACCATGGCATATATGAGACTCCCATATGCCGAAGCATATTGTTCCAGTCTCATCTGCTCAATCTCCTCTGCTAGTCTTGGAAAACTACTTACTAAAGAGAGCAATCCATGTCAATAAAGCAAAAACTAATTCTTTGAGTTTTGCATACCAAACCTGGTCAAAAATTTATCAATGTAGGTTTGTTAAGATAAGCCTATTTTCCTTTTAACCTGATCTTGCAAAAGCTTGATCCTAGGAATATAGCTTACATCTTTAAAATCCTTCATTTCAAAGTAATTGAACAACTACTTATTTACTGATGACAAAACTTTCCATGTCATTCTAAATGAGTAGGATGTTATCAATATATATAGAATTAGAAAAATAATGACATTCCCTTGTACACTCATGATTTATTCACTAAAAAACTTATGGTATCCTTTTATAGATTAACTTGCCTCCATATGTATCACCCTACTAGAAAGTTCTACAAGATCCCAGATTTTATTAGAATGCATAGATTCCAACTCTGATTTCATAGCAAATCGCCAAAACGATCTGTATCCATATCGGTTCACGTTTCTGTGTAACTTACTGGGTCCAACTCATGTTTAACAGGAATGTCCATAAAGGTTTCACCTAAAAACATGATTCTGTTAGATTGGATGTTAATCCTTCCACTACATCAATGTACCGATGTAGGAATCTGTGTAATAGATGATACCAACACATCAATAGGGAATTCATTTATAATTCTTAATTTCTATATTAAGTGTGTTCATATGTGGTACATCTGGTACTCATACCATATTCTCTAACATTATGCTACTAGGTATGTAATTCATAATATGATCCTCCTATAGATAAACAGTGAGTGTAAACAATCAACTTTTATCATTGAGATCATAAAATAATTCATCATAATGCTTTTAGAGTAACCATCAAATCAAGCATACCTATGATCTGCTTCCAACTTACTTGTCCATATCAAGCGCACATGAGCAAGAGTACCCCATATGTGCATGTGTTTCAAACTAAAATTTAGTCAAAAACACAGCTCAAAAAGTATCCTTGAGACAGACTAAGATAGAATGCAGTTCATAATGTGCATCAATATCATTAAGGCTAAACTCTAAAATGAAAGAGATAATATAGCATAACTGATCATAGATCTAACCATGTTAAACAGAATTCTATTATTCCTATTTGATACCTCAATTCTTTGAGCGTCTATTGCGAAAAACTGGTACACAACACCCTCAATGACAATATAGTCTTTGCACTATCCCAAGAAATACTCATATCCACGATCAGATCAAAGTGTTTTTGATAAGTTTATCTAATCTGTGCTCCACATTAGTCTTGACACTTTCAGAATATACCAAAAGTTTAAGACTTGTGTCGAATTCAGGTAAATTTATCCAAAACTTGAGTAATCTTGCTTGGATGTTCATAAGACCACACGTGTCAATGTGTACCGACTCCAATTGTTCTCTATGTCTATTTCATTTGGCTGATTAAAGCCCTTAGGATTATCTATCCTTTAATAAAAGATTCACAAGTTAGTTTAGGCTCCCCTGCCTCACTAGGTAATAAACCTTCCTTGACCAATCTTTGAATCTCATTTTGACTGATTATAACCCAATAATAGACACTAAAAATACAATGAGTTAGAAGTAAAAAATATTCTCTTAACATTCAATTTAGAAGATGCAACATTAATTTATATATCCTGTAAATATTAAGAGCTGGTGGTTATAGTATATTAACCATCTTTCAATGCACCAAAAGTTATTGCACATCTATTAAATTTTATAAAACTAGTTTTACAAAATAACAACACAGTTTTTATAAACCAAAAGAGAAACAAGAATTAAATTGCGTCTAACATCTGTGCATAAAGATAGTTCTCTAATACTAATATTCTCATACTCTCTAATTTCAGATATAATACTCCCACTGACTTAGTTACAACCTTGGCATCAGGTTAAAAGACAAATATATATCCATAACATCAAGGCTTTTGGATTCCTGAAATCCTTGCAACGAATTACAAACATGTTTAGTAGCTCCAGAATCTATCCATCAGGAATTAATAAATGCAACCACATAACATGGCTCAATATATATTTTCCTATGCCATGTTGTTGCTTAGACAGTTCGTCCTTTAGTGTCTTAGTTAGCCGCAAAAGAAATAGTTTCCTTCGCCCTCAACTTACACTACCTTACTTCCTTTAACCTTTTGGATACCCATGTTTTATGCTAGCCTAGTCCTATTATCATCCTTTTTCTTTCCTTTGCCCATCCACTTGAGCCTAGAAGAAGATGGTATAGACTAGGTTAGATTGATAAGAACGCCCATACTTATTAATTATCATTTAATTATGTTACCAACTCTATAAGAATATCAGCGAGTGTGAACTCAATCTGGTTCCTTATTTAGTTCACTCTAAAAGAGCCGAACGAGTTTGGTAACAAGGCAATAATCATGTCAACTTAAAACTTACCACCTAAGTCAGCCCTTTTGACCTCCAGTTAATTTTTAAATAATAAACAATAATTTTCAAAATTCGATCTCTTACTGGAGTTCCTTAGGCTATCTTGATGTTATTCAAATCTAACATAGTACTTAGGCATACGCTCTATCTAATCTCACCAAAACATCTCATTGAGATTTAACATGATATTTCCAAAACATCTCATTAAGATTTAATATGATGTTTAAAATAAAATAAATAAAATAACACAAATGTTAACTTTGGAGCGTATTTGAGATGAACTCTAGAATATTATACCGAGCCAAATCATTTGCCTTATTTCACTTATTAAAAGTATTAATGTTATCTTGGGTATCTTAAAGTAAAAGGATTAGGTATAGGAGTAGTAAATACATTTTGTACCCTTACGTTGTGAGTAAAATATCTAAATTCGTTTTTCCAATCAATATAAATGAGGTCCAGTTGCATTGAATATGATAGCAAGTGGATTAAATGGATTAGACATAATTAATCTGAAAATAAATGCATTCATACAATATGCAAGGTGAATTATAAATACTATCATACATATTTAAAATTAAAATGAGTTTGTCAACCACATAGTATAATAAATCTCAATAGAATAAGAGTTCATTATCACTATTGGTGAACAATCCCTTTTAATTAATGTGGGTCCTTCAACTTCGTAGCATAATAAGTCATACAATCAATATGTCAATAACTTATCCTGATGGAAGAGTTCATTATTATTATTGTTGAGATTTATTTGCTATTAGGTGAGCTTCCATTAAAATAATAATATGTGGGTCCCTAAACCACTTTGCATGAAAAATCAGATAACCAATATGCCAATAACTTATTCGGTTGACGAAGTTCATTATTACTATTGGCGGACAAATCCCATCATTTCCATATCTCTTAAGACAATGCCTTGTCTAAATATATGAAATGATTCTTGATTATGTTTAGCCTTTCTAAAATCACCTAGTGTAGACCACTCTATTGGGGAGCTAACACTATTGATTTTAGATTGAGTGTATAACGTTATTAATGCTCCAACGAAAAATAAAACATTAAATATCTTGTTATTATAATCTAGACTATTTAAATCTTGCGTAGGGCCTTATTTTTAAATATCTAATTATAATGAACATTTAATATTTTTATTTTCATGAGACAACCATTCTTGTAATTTTTAGACTCTTTAAATCATACGTGGGGCCTTATTTTTTAAGATCTAATTACAATGGTTATAATAACGAAGGCCATGGGGTAATATATAAAAATCTCCACTCCTACTCAATTTTTAATCATTAATAACTAGGGTTTTAAATTTATTCATTTACATGATATGATGCATGCAAAATACCTTGATTTTAATCCAATTAAATTTAAAAAATATCTGGACTTTTAAATGATTCACTAATATTTAATTTGAGGCACACTTTAAAAATAATTTACAAAAAAAAAAATTTCGTTTCCCAATAAGTACCCTCTAATTAATTAGTAATCAAATCCAATTAATTTTCATAATTTAATTAATATAAATCAAGTCATTTAGATTAATATCATGGATCCAATGCATGAACAATAATTAATTAACAATTATCTATTCCATGCATTTCATACATCACATAAATAATTGAATAACAGATAAAGCAAATAAAATATCCAATGGATTTAGCTTTTAACATTTAATTGCTCTAATAATTGCACGAGTGTTTTCCATCTGCTTGCGAACACCCCCAAGAGGTTAATACGCGTTTGAAGAGGTAAAACAGCGCATGGGACACACTTGAAGAGTCCTGCACGCGCTGATACACGCCGGGAGAGTGCTGCGGCGTGTGGCACGTGCCTCCACGCGCTGTCACGCGCCTTGTCAATGTTGCAGCGCATGGCACGCGCCCCCACGCACCGACTGAACTTGAAATGCCTGGCGCGTGGTCCTCACGCGACAGATGAATGGTAGGCGCGCCGTATCCTTTAGCGTGTGCGCCTTACGTGCCTCAGGATTGGTGCACATGGAACGCACCATGGATGCGAAGCACCAGATCATTTCTTCTCTCTGATCTTTATCCTACGGTTGAGGATCTGGCTGCACCATATGATGGTACACCGCGAAGCGCTGGATTGGACGTCCTACCTTCCGGCACAGCCCTTGCTACCGGAAATTGCAGAAAATAAATAAAAATTCCCAAAAAATTAAATTTGGCTTTAAAAAATTCCAGAAAAATTCTAAAAATTCCCAAAAAATTTCTTAAGCCTAATTTAACCGTCTTGGACCTTCTTGAAGCTTCATAGCATCATTTGATGAATATTACATAACTTTAAATAAATTTTACAATTTGAAATACAATGGAAAAAATAAAATTATATCATTGAACTTTCAAACGGCTAAATCAAAGCCTTAATTACATTCTCAATTAACCTATAAGCTTCATCCATGACCCAAATATACATCATCATTCATTCATAATTATACATACATCATCATCATATATCAATTAATATCAACTTATTAAATTATACATCAACATACATCAATATATATATATATATATATATATATATATGCATATATAAATTTGGATCCATGAATGATGATTTTCATAAAAATATGATCTCTAGTAATGAATTAAACCATACTCTGATACCACTATTGAGAAACGTGCAAGTTTTAAAAACTTTTTGAGAGATTTTCATACATAGATCTTGATTCATAACATAGAAATAAGTTTTATTCAAAAATAAAATATGATGATCCATTCAATTTAGGGATTGAATACTTACATTAAAGGTTTGAGTAAACCTTTAAATATTTCCTCTGAAGTGAATGTTCTCACTTATTGTAGATCCCTTTGTTAAATGCCTTTTCCTTGAATCTCCATCTTCGCGGTAATGGTTTTGCCTTTAGGAATCACCTATAAGCCTCCATAAATGACTTTGGAAAACTATGCTTGTGGGAGCCTCCATTAGATGAGAACATTAACCCTAAAAATCTAGAGAGAGAAAATATATTCCTTCTTTCTTAAAAAAAATCACACCTAAAATATATATGGACCCATGTATATATAGAAAAATAAAGATAAGGAAAGTAAACAATAAATCCTTCTCAATCTCTAATTCACAAATCTCAAATCTAATAGGATTCTAATATCAAATTGGGCTATGAGTGAGAATCTTTTGGGTTTATTATTTTATTGGCTACAATGAATTAATAATTGGTCCGGTCTATGGACCCAATTAAATTAATTTATTAGTTAATTTCTACTCTACTAAAAGAAATTAATTGAACTCCAATTAAATAACAAATAATCTCTAAGTCAATGTTGCACTTTGATCCCTTTATGCATAATTAGTTATCGGATAAATAAATTCATCAATCCGACTACTTAATTAATATATTTATTTTGGTACCTTTGATTATTTCTGGCTCGATCACAATAAAAATATTTGTTTGACAAAAATAATAATTTAAATAAATAAATATATAATAAATCATTTTGTCTAAAAACACACGAAAGTCTTCGAATTTACTTTGTGATCAACCATAATTAATACAAAATAAATATAAGTAGTAATGATGCAAATATTGAAAATATAATTCTCTAACTATTAATTACATAATTACCCAAAATGCCAGTCTAAAGATTCCGAAGATTCCGCCGAACAAATCAAAGTAATTACTAATTAATAAAAGAGTCTATACTTTTCTCATGCTTTAGAGTTAAATGACATGACAGTGATAGAGAGCAATTGTATACGACGGCTCTCGCAATATATCTCAACCTAACGCGGATCCAGTTTAAGTCTTAATTAATAATGAGTCCATCCATAATTACCGACTATGAACAATTTATGATCACGATTTATATTCATGTATTGATCGCCATCACATACATATATAAATATCTATTGTAATCGAGTACACACTATCAATTTCATAGTGAATCGAAACATAATACATTAAATTCACCAATTATATAAATCGCAAATATTTCAGATATGTCAGGAACATATGTCACTATAATCCAATAGAAATTTGTTATGCCAGGGCATATAAATCCAAGCAATTTCACCCATCATATAATAAACACACAACACACATCTATTCTATATTGCACTCACCTCATTTTTCTCTCTAAAATTCTCTAACTCACGATCCTCTCTTTCTCTCTCTCTGAATTTGTCTCTCATCAATCCTCTTTCCCTCTAAGTTTCTCTCTTTAGAAATTTCTTCTCTTTCCTTCACTTCTCTCTTTAAAACGAGTCAATAAATATTGCTGAGTTAGAGATTACTATTATTTATTTATATAAATGTATATATAAATATGTATGTATATCTCTGTATTTCTATTATAAAAAATAGTAATACAATATTATGACAGGAGTGATGTACATGAACTTTCACTGTTTAATTTGAAAATTTTCTCTTTTTGACAAATTATGTCTTTACAAAATGCCGATCATTGGGATCTGTACATACATATATTTTGATATAAAAAAAAATTATGTAGGCCATGATCATATGCATATGGTCCCTGTTTGTTTGTATTTTCGCCATGTCAACTGTTCAGTGGGTTGGACAGGGCATTTGATTTCGACTTGGGCATTTTTACATCATTTGCTTCTCTTCTACTTCATTACAAATTTTACCATATAAAATATATATATATATATATATATATATATATATATATATATATATATATTAAGGGTTCACTGTTTAACTTGAATTTATATAAGTTGAAGGTTGAAATTTCATACAATAATATAAAAGTACAATTTTTAAAAAAAAAAATATTGAAGAATATATATGTACTAAATGGATTTTGTAAACCTATTACTTACCTTCAACCCATAGCAATTAAAATAATTTTTTCTCTAATTTTTAGTAAAAAAAGATCGGACTAATAGTAAAATATATATATTTTTTCTTTAATAAAAATAAAAATAAAAATAAAAATAGAGAGAGAGAGAATAAAAGGATGAAAATAGGTCATTGGGTCTTACGAGTTGACCCAACCCATATTTGACCCATTACAAATTGAATATGAACTACAACTCATTTTTAATCCGTCCGTATTTGACCTTGTCCAATCCCGACCCGATCCAACCCAACCCGTCCATTTACCATCTTAGCAAATGACGACAATATCCCATTATTATTACACACCTATCTTATTCATATACATACATACACACAGCATATGTAAAGAAGGAAATAATTTTATGGTATGTGATCAGCACGTTTAACATGCCATGAAAATGATGTATTCACAGATGCATGCACTTCTGTGCTACTAGTTTAATCCCTATTACATTCTTAATTAAGTAATGCTTGCCTCTTACATACATGTGTGTGTATATATATTAATTAAGTAATGCTTGCCTCTTACATACATGTGTGTGTGTGTGTGTATAGCATGCGACATCTCTGTTTATTTAATTCTCCAACCCTTATAAAATTATAATTTTATTGGATTAATGAATGAAGTGGTACCCCATTTTGATCATATTATATATACACACACATAATTAGAGGATTATATATGATAGGGAAAAATAACCCTAGCCTATCTTGACTTAACAAAAAAAGGAATTAAATATTGACCTGCCACCAGATTTCTCCAACTCTCAGACGATAATATCTCGTTATTAAGGATAACCATTCTATTAGATAAGAATGATGACAAATCGTATCTAGGATAGGATTTGTCATGGGATAAGTTCAAATCTTATCAATGATAGGATTTCCACGAGGTAGGCTCCATGGGCTAAGGACGATGAAACTCCCTTATCAAGAATAAGGGAAGTGACTATAAAGACAAAGACGACTCGGGAATAAGGTACACACAAAAAAAAACTCCTACTAAGCAAATTACGATTAAAATTCTCTATCGAGAATCCTTGCTAACTTGATCGTCGGAGGGTCAACGGCCGGCACCACACCGGTGTTTGACTTTGCCATTCTTATTTTACAGGAAACGGTGTCGTACTAGACCGCGGCGAAATTCAACCTCAACAATATATATGTAGCTAATATATATATGGATCAAAAGAAAGGGACCCAACCACAAATAATATACAACATCCGTGCACTTAGTTAGTCGGTCCAGTCTTTTTCGATCATTTCATGAACCAATTAGCTAGTGTGAATCTGCAGACAACAGTTTTTTTCTTTATATATATATATATATCAAAGTAGTTAAGATTATTCTTTTTCTTTAATCACTTGTGTTTTTTGGTATAATCTAAAGCTTGGATCACTCCTAGCTTTTCACTTCGATCTTAAAGATGAAAGATAAAGAGTATGAAATGGAAAGTATGTCTCATGCTTTTCTTTATGCTTTGTGACATTTCCTTGTAGCTTTACCAAATGGGATGATATTTTCATTGTTTGGGAAGTTACTTAATATTTTTTTATTATTATTATTAATTTTTTTTTTTTTTTTTTTTTCACCACCGAATTAAATTTTGTACACAAAGCATTTAACATATAATATGAATATGAATGAAGATTATGTAGCGACAAATAAGACGGTGATTAAAATTGATCTCACATTTTTCTGTAGTGTTTACATCTTGAAAAAATTCCACGGGTTCGGCCCCAAAAAAAAAAAAAAAAAAAAAAAAAAAAATTGTTTAATTCACGATACTCCCATTTTATTGAGTCTCAGGAAAAAAATAGATGTATACAACCTTTAACTTTGTATCAAATTGAAGGTTAGCAAACTTGTCTCTTAGATATGAACTCGATATTTCAATTATTGTAAAACAGTAAAACTGGCAAAAGCATAAGATGCATGTAGCGTGAACAGGGGTTGCTGGCAAATTATATGTATCCCAATTTTTTTTTTTTTTTTTTTTGGGGGGGGGGAACTCCCCAAAAGGGTACAATATGGGAAAACTGAAGTGTGTGTGTAGAAAAAGGAAACAAATTATCTTGGTTCGACACGTGCACCACCATACATTATTAATGTCCTTTCTTGCTGGACTTGAACTCCTCCTGCACCAGCGTGCCTCGTCTCAGCCATTCCTTTTCAGTTATTTGAACACATTGAATCGATCATCAACTGCAAATTTGAATCTAAGTATATCAATTTCATAATCAACTGCAAATTTGCTTTGTCTTTCAATTCCATTAGAATTTGTAATGGGTGGTAGATAGATATCAATTTCATAACCACCTCGCAATATTGTTAGAATGTTCAGGAACCATTATTTTGTTAAGAATTCACTTTGGAATTTGGTACTTCATCCCCAGTTTCTATTTGCTTGCAAACTGAAAAACATTTTGACTCTACATTCCACATTTATCATCACTCACAGCTTTTACCATCACAAGAAGTAATATATATATACGAGTTAAGTACCAAAAAAATCCTATACTATAGATATAGTGTAAAAAAGTCTCTCTGTGGTATAAAACTCCCTTATATTATCAATTTGATGCAAATACCCACTAATCGAATAAAAATACTATAATAACCTCTTATCAGTAAAAAAAATAATAATAATAATATTAAAAAAATAATGCATGATTTAATTACTATTGTAGACTATTCCAAAACTCTCACTCTACCATACCGTCTCTTCCACCTTTACAAAATCCTAATTTTGGGAATAGTAGACCCGGCCGCCTCTTCCACCCCTACAAAACCCTAATATTCTTCACCACTCCCACATCCTCCTCCACCCCCTTCAATCAAAACCCTAATTTCCCAATCTAACAGAATCAAGGTCGATTCCTCCACCTTCTTCTTCACCGAGGTCAAAGAACTCGACCCTAAGCTCCCCCCACCCCCACCCCCTCCACTTCCCCTCCAACGACTCCATCATCGTCGATCGCGCCTTCGCCAACACCGACACTGAGTCGCTGACATCGAGAAAAGCCCCTTGTCGTCCAAATTCTACTAACGTCATCAGTGCCATCGGGGCTTAAATCGTTGTTCGGCGTCGGCTGCGACACTCTCACTGCCATGACTATGTACTTGTTTTGGTCCCTCTTCGCTCCCAATCTCTTCGAGTTTCGACAACTTCTTCGCCGATTGCAGATTCTCGTCGTCACGGATTCAATGGCGACTTCTTCACTGATTTGCACCTTCTGGCTGTCGCGAATCCAACGGCAGTGCTGTTCACTGTTCACTGTTCACCAAATTTGGGCTCGCTAGACTGAGCCGAAGTATGTTGAACTGAAGTAAACGGGAAGCTCGGAGCTCGCCATATTGTTTGCTCAAAGCTTCACGCTGTTTAGGTTGTTGCAAATGAGTATTTTAGTTCAGTCTTCACCTTCAGTTTGATCGCAGTATTTTGGTCACGGTTGGAGAATGAAGATATATGATTTGAAGCTTTGCTCTCGCCGACGTGAAGCTCACGATTGCATTTTTTTTATTGTATTTGGTGTGGGGGTGGTGGTGGTTTTTTAGTGCAGCGACTATGGCGGTCACCGCCAATTGTTGTAACAGTGATGTGGCGGTCGGGAGTCCCTTAGAAAAGGGCATAATAGGAAGATAGAAGAAAAAGTTAGGGTTTTTATATTTAGTTTATGTCAATTTTGACCAAAAAGTGGTCAGAGAAACTTATTTGCACATTTTTTAAATTTTATAAACTGAAATGCACATTTATTTGTACATAAAACCTTTATTAGAGGGGACTTTCTGCACTTAACCCTATATATATATATATATATATATATATATTATCACCAAGAAGTAATACTTGATAATTAACATGAAATATTATGAAAGTAGTAAATTGGACGCACAGCTAAGTTTAACTTGAATTGACATTAATTTTAATTAATACCAAATGACTCTTTCAGATTCAAACGCAACTCTCCTAGTCCTCTTAACACATTTTTAACTCGAGAAGAGCAACTCTTTCATTAAACGCAACCCTTTCAGATCCAAATCATGTGTTGAGTAACTCGAGAAGAGAAATTTCCTTAAATATTATACACATACCCCAATTAAGAAAGGTTTTCAACCATAAGCTCCTGCTATAATTTTTTCATCCACCAGTGTCGCTTAACTCTGAAGGTCAGGATAGTCAAAGATATTTAGACAAATATTCAAGGGTGTCTGGGTTATTTTGACAATAATTTTAGCTGAAAGGTATTTGAACAAATTTCAAGAGGTCAGATATTTCACCATAAAAATAAATATAATGGTGCTTAAGAACCCTACAACATCACAAAAAATTACAACAGCCGATCCTGGCGCATTGCACCATTATTGACCTATGCTTGCTTCATAAGATTTTCTCATTAATTAAAATTTGAAGTTGTGATTACTAAATAGCATTCTCCATAAATATGTATATGTGTGTGTGTGTATATATATATATGTTTTAAAGATTCCTTTAAAAACTTCAGGTATCATAGTAATATGCTTGTTAGGCCAAATTATTTAAACCTGACCTACTACATAGGAAAAGGATAAACCATATATAGTTCAATTGCTCACTGTTAATGTGAACAGAGCAGGTTCAATGAAAGCAAATAGTAACCAAAAACGAAATACACCAAACACAGCCTTGCAGGTCCATGGTGGAGAGGAAAGGGTAAGACTAATTAATTAAGAGATCTCCACATATATATATATATATATATGTATATATATATATACACACATATATGTCTTGTAGGAAACTAGGAATCAAAATGACCCTTTGAACAACAAGAGGGGATTTGAAAGAAATCAACGTGAGAGTGACACCAAGTAATTGATTCCATCCAAAATCTTCTTGTCAAAGATAGCCGGGTTTTCGGGGTGTAATGGCGTTGACTTTTCAATGGACGGTGTAGTTCTGACACATGTTAATATACAGTACTACTATAATATATATGTATAGAAAGAGATAAGATAGTCATATAAATATTCTCTTGTGCTTCTTCCAGTCCCTATGTGAAGCGTCTTTGACCCAAACATGTAGATGTACATATGCTAGTCTACCACCTTTTTAATTTCTTCTCCATCACCATTTTTTTTGACTTCTTCCTTAAGGATGCGTACGTATTTTCACAAGTATATGTTAGGTATAGAGTTTTCGGTACATTAGTGTGTAGAATGTAGTATATGTTATACATACGGTTTAGTGGCATTTTTTTATGTTCTCATATTGCTATAAAACCAGAAAGATAAGTATTTTTATTATTTAGACCATGATTGACTCTATCAGCCCTACATTCACCGTACATATACAAGTGTAATTGACTAACTTGATTATGTTACTTACTGAAAAACAAAAAAAAAAACTAATTTTTTTGTTAATTCACAACATAATCTACGAAAACATAAAAATAAGCTAATTTACTGGGAAAATAAAAATAAAAATGTACTCTTCTACAAGGTTTTAGAAAATTGATGGAAAGAAAAAAGTTCCAGCTAAAAAGGGTGATTTAATCTGATTTTTTTTTTACTCAAATATTTTATTAGAGCGTTAAGGTAATCAAATATGCCACGGTACTAAAATATATATGTATATATAATTGGTGTATGTACTAAAATATTGCTCTGCCTCTAGCAATTTTCTAATATAGCCCACTAAAATAATGATCCACTCGATGGCTATATGGAGGGACAAAGGGGCAGTCAAGGGCTCATGGCCCCTCGAATATTTAAAATTACATTTCTTTTGAATAATGACCGAAAATTAAACCTATATTTTCAGAAAAGGTCAAAATATATAACTTGTATATATCACCCCTTTTATATATCATTTCATATACTTGTTTTATTTTTTTATTTTTATCTGTTCAAATATTTGTTTATCCAAGACTGAACCTGACTTTCTAATTTTAAAATTGAGAAAGTAGCACTGATCTACAACTTTCTTTGTTTATATACTTCTTAATTACTAAAAAAAAAAAATTATAATGTCTATTTGATAAAATTGAAAATTAAGTATTTAAAATTTTAAAAGTTTAATTTTAAGCTTTAATTATATTTTAAAGTATATATCAAGGTATCTAATTTTTTTTTTTTTTTAAAAAAAAAAAAAAAAATCAAATGTTTCTTTAAAATAATTTTTATATTATTAAGATAGCCCCTCCAATTAAGTAAAAATTATGGAACTTACCCCGAAACATAAGCTTGTAAAGTTGTAAGTGACTCACTCAAATTGTAAATAGTGTGGTAACTTGCAACTTTTTAACAGTTGAGGGAGGGAGTTGTATTTTTTTTTTTTTTTTTGGTAAATCAATGTATTAAACCAAGACAAATGGGAAATTTTACAAATCTTAAAAACTTAAGAGTCTTTTTTTTTTTTTTTTAATTTTAAATTTACCCTTTTCTTTGTTATTTGTTTCAAACCTTCACACATTGCTGGTGTGTGATGCAGAACTGATTGTTGAAGCTTATTTGGCCCATTTGGACCGCCAGAGAACCAAATGAGCATAGTAAGAGATTTTTTGACCCGATCCAGAAGTGGAGAGGTTTTTTTTTTTTTTTTATATATATATTGAAAACGGCCTAACGAACATGACGGTTTTTCTGCTATATAGGAAGCCTACTTAATATTTAGAAATTTTTGTTAGTTGTCTAAGGGCCCGTTTGGCAACCACAATTGCTTTGTGTTTTTGCTTTAACTCGAAGTAGAAGCAATGTTTCTGCTTCAGAGTGTGTTCAACACTATTTCAAAGCTTATTTGGTAACGTAAATTTGTTGTAAGATTTTTTAAAGCAAAAATATAAGAGCATGTTTGGTAAAAAGTACTGCAAGTTTGAAAATTTGAATGACTAGTTAAAAATATTAATTTAGAAAAATAAATAATAAAAATAAAATTTTGAACTATGCTTTGCTACAGTGCAGAAGCAAACAAAAGTATCATTTTGATGCTTCTGATTTTAGCCTCAATTTTGGAAGTGCTTCGGTACTATTCAAATGACAGTAAACATTACTAAACATGCTTCATGCTTTTGCTTTGTTAAAGTACACTAGCAAAAACAAAAAACACAAAGTAAAAACATTAGCCAAACAGGCCCTAAACGAATCCAGATTGCCCATAAAATTTTTGATTTAGTAGTTTTTATTCATTACGATTCTTATTGTATCTTTTCACAAATTTTTAGAAAATTTTTATTTTAAAATTTATTTTCAAGTGTTATTTTAGGTTTTCTTATAATTTATAATTTTTTCTTTAATGGATAGAGTAGAATTATTCATTCATTTATCAATATAATATTAAATTTTATCTGGGAATTAAAAATTGGTACTTTGTGATTCAAGATAACTTATCGGTATGGAAATAAGCTAAGATTACAAGAGTCTTAATTCATTTTTCACAACAAAAGACAATTACAGCAAAATTAATTAATTATATATATATATATATATATATATATATCTAATTAGTATGGTATATTATATACTCTCTATATGTAGTTATATATTGTAAGCAGTTATATATTGTAAGAATGATTCCGTCCTCACGTGAAACATATAAATTAAGCTAGTATGAAATCCAAAGAAGCTACTGAATTATCTAAGACAATATGTGTGTGTGTGTGTGTGTGTGTGTGACACAGCTAGTCTTGATGCATCTAAGAGCCGCCAGAACAAACTTTAGAAAAGAATATATCATCTGTTAGACGCACGCTTCCCATATAAAGTTGAAATTTTTAGATTAAATTATTAGTTTGTGTTCCCTTATTGTTTACCACATATATTATCTATAAGTAACTATGTTGGTTTCAAACTCTACAGAGCTTATTCTATTTATATATGATTACATATGTTGTATTGTATATATTTATAATTGAATATATTTTTTTTGCTTGGGAGTGTTGTGGTACAACTAGGCGGGTTGAATTAGTCTGATGATGACCCTTTCACCATGTTTCTTAGTCATATTTCCAAGATAGGATCTCATCATGGATGATGTGGCAGTATACGTGTATGGTCAACTATTCTAGGTGTTTGACACATGTCATGTCGTGATGGCAACCCTTGTTAGGTCTCATTAGTGAAATAACCACTAAATACCGGATAACAATTTGACACCATACCTTAACACTACACGTTAACATCGTACCAAATAAATTTTAATTCGGTTTACATATATTTATATAGTAATCAAGTTAACTCGAATTGACGCGTTAACTAAACGTGTCATATTTGATTTGTCAACATATTTATAATTCGATAAATTTTAATTTGATTTACATGTGTTTATATAATAAACGTATTAATTCGACTTGACACGTTAACTAAACATGTTATATTTAACTTGTCAATCTATTTATAATTTGATTAGACTCGTAATTAAAAGTGCAGTATTAACAAATAACTTAAATAGTATGAAATTTAAATTTAACGTTTCTTATCATATTTGGACTTAATGCATTATTTGAACAAGAGGTGTGTAATGTTATGTTATTCTTTTAATAATTGTATAGTGTCAAATTTTCTTATAACTAATAGTAATCGTGTCATATTAATTATGTCGACTCAAACCAATCAAATATTCATGTCCTGATATGACTCAACACTATATGTAAAACTAGTTTTCATACGCAAAAAGGGTTCAATTAGGAGGGGATTATAAGGTTTTGGAGAGTCCGAATTGAACTTTCAAACTTCAAACATTTTGCTGTAACATATATATAATTATATATATTTTTAAGGTATCTTTAACATAATGTTATACATACATATATATATATATATATATATATATATATATATATGAAAATTATGTACATTAGTGCCTTTGCGATATCAGATAATGCTTTTTAAAGAGAGATTACGAGTTTTGTGCATGTACATATGCAATCGTATTTATAAAAAAAAATTATTAGATTATATGTGTATATTAGTATTTATATAAATAATCATGCATGTAGAATTATATATATGAGGGTCTTTAATTGGTACTTTAGCAGTCGAATGCTTGAATATATATTAGTAGTATTTACTACTATTAAGGTGAATATGAGTCTTTGAATAGTCACTTCGTGAAATTTACAAAGGTTTTGAGTCTTCTTTTCCCATGATTTTGTCACGAGACTCGTGACGGAGCTAAAAATGGACATAAATAGTTTTTTTAGTGTTATATAAATAGTTTTTTTTTAATGTTATATAAACCTGTTTATTGTCTGAAAATATTAGGTTTCCTTTTTCTTTCTTTTTTTTTTTTTTTTTTTTTTCAATACGATTCATATGTGCATTTGAAAAATAAAATACAAAATATTATAAATTGTTTTGAAATTCCACGATTTCCTTTCATTTTTCACAAAATTTTTGGACAACGTTCTATGATCAGATATACATTAAAATGCTTAAAATATAATGACAGTAAACTCAATAATCAAAACCAATATGTACGACCGCTTGAACACTCCTTGCTATCCAAAGTACTTGTTCTATTTTCATTTTTTGTCGTAAAAAATTTCGTTTCTCATTTGAAAAGTTCATATTATTACAAATAGATTGTCTATTTTTCAAAAGATCCTTAAGGTTCAATTTTTTTTCCAAGTTAGATGCGAATTTTAAACTTTAAATGAGTAGTTTTGGAATTTTAATAGATTCGTACTTTTTTAAATAATTAGTTTTTGTAATGATTCCAATAAAAAAAAATTTAAGTGTTTATCTCAATAATACTTTTAGTCATTGCGACAACCGACAACCAACAACATGAGTAAGGCCCATCACTTATGGTGGGATTTATTATTGCGTCCGGTGTTGTAAACCTGATCACTAAATATCTTTATATTAATTATTACCAAAATTAATTATTGGAATCATTATAAAAATAAATAAAAAATTCTTTATGTTAATTATTAATTATCACGGTGAAACCCCGATCACTAAATTTATAATTTAAAAAAAAAAAATTAGATTATTAAATTGTGAGATACAGGATATAAGATAACAATGACGAATTTGATGGTAATGCATGTGTCACTACAGGAAATGAAAGCAACTGATTGAGATTGTGATGCATGAAACATGAACTTAATACATATCTATATATATATATATATAGTGATAAGTATGACAAAGAACAAAGAACAAAGAAATATTGATACATTTAATTAATACTAGTCCAGATTCATTGGCAGCTATTAGATTAAGTTCACGCCTTATAAACAACTCATCATTTACTATCATTCTTTTTTCTAGTTTTGGATTGGAAAAAAAACACAAGTGTCATTTCTAATTTGATTCTGATTAAATTAGTAACCATGACTTGGACCTCTCAGTGCTTTTCAGTGGACCCTATGAGATAGAGAGAGAGAGAGAGAGAGAGAGAGAGAGAGACTTGTTTGGTCATTGGCTAATGGTCGTAATTTGTCAGTTTATGTGATATGATGTTTGATAACTATTAACAAAAACCCACTGATTGCTGTTGAAGAAAAGTAAAAAGATTTGTACGGTATTAGGAGTTTAATTCCATAATCTAATGATAATACTATAGGCCAAAACTAGACTAATTTAACTGAGAAGGGTATGTTGAATATGGTGGGGGTATGAGTAGCTAGAAGCTTTCATTAGTCAAAAAAACAGAATATTTGATTTGATTACACACGCAAGTTTGTTAACAATTTTGTTTTTCACATGAAATATCAAATTTGCGTTAGTGTACCCTATTAGTGGATATACATATTCTAATTTCAACTCTTCTTTAGTGAAGATGAATTGAATTGATGCATCAAGTTAGTTCGATAATGTTAAATTTAAAAATAAAAATAAAACAAATATTTTAATTATTTGTGCATGAGTTCAACTAGAGTTTCTACGAATTTATGATAATTTCATTTGTTCCTAAATTAACTCAAAGTTATGCGTTGTCAATACTTCATAATTAATTTTAAATTATATCATGTTTAATTTGAGATTGCACCCCTTTTATTTTTTATATAACTGTGGCGCTAGTTTCAAGTAATTGCAAGTAGTTGCGATGAATTTTCAACATCAAAGTGTAAGTTGCAAGAAAGTAAGACATAGAAGCTCATAATTGCAAATTGTTGATCCAAAAGATTTCACTTTAAGGATAATTTAGTAATTTTGATAATAATAACCCTGTAAACTAATATCTACGTTGAGGTTTATGCTAGAAAAATCTCAAAGAAGCAATGATGATCAAAGTTGTATAATAAGCAAGATCATTATTCAATCACATCAATGGTAAGATATGCACAAGGAAAGACTTCAAGTTGCAAATAACAAAAATTAGCGAGCAATGCAAGTCAATGAAAATAAATAAGAAACCCTAAAGCTCAACGATTATCACCAAAGTTTGAAGGAAGGTGTAGATAAGTTGGTGAGTGCTTAAGAATTATTGTCAAAGTGTTTATGAATTAATTTGATGCTCATCTCTGGATGGTTTAAAGGATCAAGTATGAAAATAAAGACACCCTTGAAGGTGCTCAAAATACAACTTAGTGTTGTATCTGCCGACTAAATGAAAAGACCGGTCAACTAGTATATGGACAGTAGCTTTGCAAGCTGGGGGTTCAAACCATTTGATCGATAGTTATATCGGTTGACTGGTTTAAACCCATTGGCTGACCAATAATTCTATCAACCAGCAAAATAGTGTCAGATTCAAAATTCAAACGGCTGTAATTGCATTTAATGCTCCCTAACAAGCCTCCAACAACTATAATTTTCAAATTTTTCTCTATATAATGGATGGGCATTTATGTATCATACACACATCTTTGAGAGAGTAGTGAAGAGTACTTAAGAGCTATACCTAAGCATTGATTACATCTTTCATTCTCTCATTCATTTCTTCATAGACTTAAGCTTCAACTTGATTCATTAATACTCTAAAAAGTTAGTCTTGTGAGCTTGTGAGTTGAATATTTATCTTTTCAAGAGATACACTTGTATTATACTCTTCATTCTCTCTTAGCAAAGGAAGAAGAAGCAAATTCACTTCAATTTGTAAGAGTATGCTCTCCACCACAAAGGAGAAGCCTTAATAGATTTGGAAAAGTCTCGAGAGTGATATTGATCAGCTGAGGAGTAGGAGTTTCTAAATCTCGGTTTGTCATAGTTTCCAATTTCTCTTCTCTTATCTATTTTATAATTGTGCTTTTATTGCTTATCTCATTATATATTCTATTATACAATTAGATAAGATATTTGTTTCAAATTGCATATCCATAAAACTGAAAATTATCCATTGTTTGTCATAAACTCTATTCATCTCCCTCTATAGTCAATATTAGGGTAAAACAAATATTTTCATTGACATATTTACTCAAATTGACACTAAAAAATAGTTTATTTATAAGTGAGTAGCTTTCTAGTACCTTTGTGTCAATAGATCCTTAATGTCATTTATCTTTATTCCAATATTTATTTTATTGTCGCCCCATAAAAAATTATATTTTACTCTAGATGGTAATTGAACTCAATAAACTTTTTAAATAATTTATATTTCATCTAATATATAAATTATCAACTACTATTAACGAAAATTTCATCAAATTGTATTGGCTAGATTTAATAAATTGAATGCATTTTAGTTTTCTTTTGGCATTGCTATTGGCCAAACTAAAACCTCTTTAAATTTAAATTTTCATTTGTACTTGTTTTTTATGATAATAAAAGAATTTCTTAGTGGAAGAGATTTTAGCTTATCAAATTTAGAGCTTTTTAAAGGTAAAAAATATATATGAAAAAAAAAAGTATCAATAAAAAGTGCTTTTGCATACTGCATCGCAAAAAACTATTTGATCTTTAAAAAATAACACTTGCTTTTTATCTCCCTCATTCTATATATATATATATATATATATATATATATATATATATAGAGAGAGAGAGAGAGAGAGAGAGAGAGAGAGAGAGAAATATGACTCATAAGTTACAACGACACGAAATTAGTTGGAATTGTTAGGTGTAGAGAATTAAGCATAACAATATAGACAATCACACAATAAATGATATATGTGGTTCACCCTAACTCTAGGTTACGTCCACGGATGATCGATATTCATGTTAGAGAATTTCTTAATTTCATCATAATTTATAGTTCGAGGTGGAAAGATCTTCAATTAAGGTGGAGCTATAAAAAGATCTTTGTTCAAGGTGGAGCTATGGAGAAACACGTGAAGACCGAATTCAAATTAAGGTGGAGATTGTTGGGTTTTGTGGCTCAAATTTAGTGTGCGAGTAGCGTTCTGGAAGAAGTGAACATGTTCAACCTTTTTTAAAACCAGTTGGACATGCAACCCCAATTGAACCAGTTTAAGAAAAGTTGAACTAGTTGGATATAAAAGCCAGAATTATAGTATTTTAGAGTTGAAGACCGATATGGTAACTCCTTGTAGACAAGTTGGGGAATACTTTTCCAACAAAGAATTGAGTTTGAAGACTCTATAAATAGAGATGGGTTAAGAGGGGTAAAGAGAGAGAGAAGAGAGATAATTTATAAGGGGTTTAAGTGTAGGTGATATGAAAAAAGGGGAGAGTATATGTAATTCTCGAGCGAATAGATGTAGCATCAAAAGATATGATAAGTGAGTGAGTGGGGTTTTGACATCTAGTTGTATATTATCTTCCTTGATTCATAATAGTGAAATATCTTTCTCTATAGATGTAGTCCTAGAGCTAGGTGAACCATATAAAATATTGTGTTATATGTGGATGTGTATGATTATCTCTATATATGCCTGTGTTGATGTGATGTGATGATGCTTCTGATATGTGTGATGAATCAGTGATTTAACTCTCAACAACAGTCGACCATTGAGTAGGTTGGAGAGAGTTAATATCTCTAACAATTCATTATAATCATGCACATATATTACAATAGTAGATAATTACCAATATTGGGATATGTAAACAACCTCCAACCCTAGACTTCTTTATGTACTCCGTGAGACTCTCTCTCTCTATCGGTGTTTTACTCTACCAAACCCGTAACTACCTCTCACCATCTCTCTCGTGAAGCCGATCCTCATGACTCTCAACAATTACTTAGGTGTCTATTTATAAAACCCTAAATCCAATTCCTTGTTAAATAATGATTAAAATTCTTTAGAGGCCAAGACTTGCCTAACAAGAAATTACTATAAAATATAACTTTAAAATTGAAACCTAATTATTGATAGAATTTGAGACACGAATTAATCATAGCAATCTCTACCTTGGCCCAAATTCCTTCCATCCAGTCAATCATCGCTTCCCACGACATTCAATTTGATAATTTCTATGGATTTAATCTTACATAATTTTGATCATCCCCTTGTACACTGCTCATTCAATTAAACTTCCAAGGCTCCACATTGATTACTCGAGCTCCATCTTATGTAACTCATCAAGATTTTGTCAATCTATCAATGATGTTTCCAATTTGATCGAACCCTATTGGGGTTGCTACAATTAGTACTTGCTAGTTAATCGATGCGTATGTCTACTTCGATCAAACCTTTTTCTACAATGCAATTGAATGTCTTAACCCCAAAGTTTTCAAAAAATTCAGTTTTGCCCCAAAAGTGTAGAGTAATCCCAAAGTTGACCAAAATGCCCTTATTTGAGTTGAAGCTTGTTCCATTTGAATCATTTGTATCCATTTGCATGCTCTAGGTGCCTTTGAACTTGTTTGTGGTGTAATTCTTGATTCTTGCCATGCTAGGGCACAAGTTTGATGTCTTTTGACCTTCCTCATTATGATTTTTGATCTTCTCGTGCAAATTGAGTTGACTTGCCATTCCAACCAAACTATTTGAAGTCAAATGATTCCATTGTTGCTTAATGACTCTGAAACTTGTCAAATGTGATCTCTTTTGAATAATTGTGTGCACTTTGAAATAATTGCAACTTGTTGCTTGTGTATACACCATTTTGCACACACTTATATCACATTGACAGTTTTTGAGAGTTTCTGTGCATCCTTTGATCCTATCTTCTTGAAATTGATTTCTGACTAAGTTTGAGAGTGTGCTATGGATTCTTGGAGTTTAAAATGCATGATTTGGATGATGTTTCTGTTCTTTGGCCTTAGTATCAATTCTTAAGCTTAACTTGAAATCTGAAATGCAATTTGAACCAAGTTTAGGAATATGTTTGCTTGATCTTGATATTTGTCTGTTGAATGCCATTTGCTTGATCTTATACACTTGTGATCCATTCTTATGACCGAGGTTCTTTTCAGTCCAGATTTTGATTCCACTATGATAAGTTTCTTATCTTCTCAGTATTTGACCATTCTCTACTTCATTTAAGCTTTAGAGGGGGTCACGAGCCATGAGTGATCATAGGATGTTGATTTTGTTGCATTGCAGTACAGGAGATTTCTTTTTCTGGAGTTTTTGTCGATATATGTGTATCATTTGATTTATACCATCTAGTTGCATACCATATCCAGGATTCATTCTTGAACTTAGCTGTCATAACATGCCTTGGATTGTAGTGTTTTACAACCGTGCATTTCACTTAGCCTTTATTACATGACATGCCTATTTCTTGAGTCCTAGGTTGACATTTGCCATGATTATATATGCTCCATGTTATCCTGCTTGCTCTATTTGATTTTAATTGTTCCACTTGTAGGCATTCTTGCTTAGGAATTAATATGATGTCATCCTAGGGTCTACTTGTTATGTCATTGCAACATCTACTTGAGTTTTAGGTTTGTGAATGCACGTTGTATTATTTATGCGCATCACAGCCTATGCTTGTCCTGTTGACTATTTTTTTGCTCAAAATGTTCCACATGTGACTTTTCTGCCCTCTATGCCATCATTGCATATCTAATCTATTCTGTTTAGCTGAGGCATGTAGAATGATGATATTGAAGCTTTCTTAATCACTTCTTGCACAAGCATGATCCTTCTTGTTTATTCTTTGTTTCTATCTGACTCAGGCATGCTTTGTATTTCCTTATCAGTTACTTACCTTGTCCTAAACCTGTGAACTGACTATTTCTTTTTGCTTTTACAGATGCAACGCAGGCAAAATACTCTTGTTAGGAAAAGAGTACACAGAGTGCCACAGCCTCCTCCATCTCCAGTTGCAGAGTCTTCTTCATCGTCTTCATCTTCTGCATCCGTCCATTCTGAGACAACTTCTATGGATGATATTATTCGAGAAGTTCCTGATGAGTCTTTTTTCTCGCAAGAAGCGGGAGACCGAGTACAGATTTAACCGTGATCTTTTCTCCGCGTTGGACCAGACCAAGTGGTCCTATGATGAGCTCGTGCGGAGGGGCATTGATGCTATTATAACACCAGCAGACACAGTCATCTATCTATGGTTGGTTGCACTGTTCTACCAGCACCTCCAGATGGATGAGGACAACAGACTTCTTCTACATACCACTATTGACGGTCAGGAGATCGATATTTCTCTCCCGACTATAGCTGCTGCTAGCCGATGCCCCCACTCATCCCCATTGGCTGATGATTCTCAGGATCCACTATACCCTACTGCTCCACCTTTTCCACCTGAAACGACCATGGTAGCTATACTATCTCCACATGCTGCATTCGAGGGCTATAGCTTTGTAGGCCGGGTTGAGATTGATCCTCGGTATTGGTTCTTTGATTCTGTATTGCACCTTAATGCCTTTCCATCAGGCCATAATACTCAGAGGCGATAGGGGATTTTTTAGGCTCTTTACTGTTTGAGCCAGGGCTACTGGATTTCTATACCTGCACTTATCTGGGAGCTTATCCACAAGTTCTGGAAGAATCTGCATCATACGCAGAATTCTAGAGCTGCGACTTAGCCTTTACCTTATGGCCATGTGGTTACACAACTGCTCCTAGATCAGGGTTACCAGTTTGACCCGCATGAGATTCCTGAGACTGATGCAAAGAGAGAGAAAGATGAGCTTATGATCTGCCCAGGTGGAATAAAACTTACAATTCATGTCTTAAGAACAGGAAGAACAGAGACATGAAGAGGCAGCTTAAGAGAGACAGAGCAGCAGCAGATGACACTGCAGAGGATATAGCAGATAGATCTGCCCCCAGACAGAGGCATCGCATTGCCACTTTAGGCTCTACTTCATAGTCAGATGTACCTACTACATCTCAGCAAGCTGACCCTTCACATGCCCCTCCCACCAACCCGATAGCATAGACTGACACTCGATCTCACTATACCAACACTGATTCTAGTTACAGATCTAAGGTAGCTCAGCTGGACACAGACTTTATTTCCTTCAGGGCTGATATGACCGGACGACACGAGGATGTCACGAGGCGGCATGATGACCTGGTGAGGTGACATGACGACTTGGTAGGGAGACATGATGATTTACTCAGGCGATCTGATGAGCTGAGAGCTGATGTAGCTGAGGTGAGGCGTGAGCTTGGAGCTTTGAGGACATACCTTACCATTTTCCTCACTCGCCACAGCAACCAGATGTCCGATATGCTGCAGCACATTACTGACATGATGACTCCAGATCCCACCACCTGATTCTACCATCCTCTCTCCTATTTATTATTTGTCATTGGCACTGTTATGGTTGAGATATTTTTGAACCATCTTGACACTTGCACCGGTTTTGGATATTTTTGATGTTTTGGATATTATTTATTGCACTGCATTTGCTTATACATTGATCTTGGATAGGGATTTTGTTATTCGTCTTGGATATTCTTCACTTTACACTACTATATGCCATGATTTTTGCCCAGTTCTCAGTATCCCTTCTCATTTATATCATTGATGCATGTGCTTTGACAATTGTTATATGACCATTTTCTGACAGGTTTTCAGAATCTAAATTTGGGGGTGCGCCTTCCAATGCTAAGCTTCCGTTACCGGGTCCCTTTTGCTTCACCCATTTGGTATACTCTTTCCATTATCCGTTACTTCTTTACACATTGAGAACAATGCACAGATTAAGTTTGGGGTGTGCTAGCATATTTTACATGTCACACTTACTTTCTATGCATGTGGTATGATATGATTTGAGAGTCTTGGGCTATGATTTTGATCTTTTGAGGACCATGATACTTAGAATTTAAAAATTGCTCGACTTGAGAGCCCAATACTCCTTGTATGCTCTGTGGATGCCATTTAGGAATAAATTTTCCAAAAAATTGATATCTTACTTGCATTTGTGGTCCACATCATCCTGATTTTGTGATTATTTTGAGATTCACTCTAGGGTTCTACACTAGCACAGGCGTACACTAGCATTCATTTGTGGGTTACATGCTTTATTGACTATTGATTTGATTATATCCCAATTGAGATAGTAGTGCATTGAAAACTTTCATTCTTGATAAAGGTGAATAACAAACCATTTTCATTGAGTAGCCGGGATTCTAGCCTCATCAAGCACTAAATTTCTCGCGTCAAAATGTGGAGGGCCCAAACTCTAGGTTAGTAATTAAAAAAAAAAAATTTAAATAAAAAAGTGAGGACTTCTCCCAAAAGGTGAAAAGTGGTAAATGATTAAATGAAGGTAGTTTTGATTTGTAGTCTAGTCGATTTGAGCTTGTAAGTCCTTAGCCATCCAGTTTGGGAGTCATTGACCTAATGCTCGACCTCATGAATCGCTAGAAAGCTTAATAGATCAACACATTACACCATGCTTCCATCTTTGATCCTCTAGGATAAAAAAATAATAATAAAATAATAAAAATAAAAATTCGAGCGAAAAGAATAAGTGCACCTAGATGAATAAAGCTTTAATAAAAGGTTCACTCTTTGTCTTGATGATCGGTACTAGATTTGTGTGTTAGTTTGAGGCCGGATATGATTATTTCTTTGGTTGGCTTAGATAGAAACATATTTGATACCGGTTCACTTAAAAAGGATTCTAGAGTTGTTTTGATTTGCATGATAATTGTCTTGATATGTGGAGGACCATATTTGCTCGCTTGATGTTGAGATTTTGGGAGATTGCTTGGAAACGGTTGAAAAATTGCATATTTGAGGTAGTTTTCTCCCAATGCTTATTTTGTATATTGGTGTCTCTCTTGTGAGAAAAAGCTCAATGTTTGTGGGTATCATTTCTGGAAACTCTCACGAGACTTCACTTGTCCACTAGGGGTAACCTAGGGGTTCAAAAGGCTTGTTGCATAGTTGTATAGTTGTTTATTTCTTTTTCTTTTTTTTTTTCTTTTTTTTTTTTATAGTTCATTGCTAGAGACTAGCAATATCTAAGTTTGGGGGTGTGATAAGTGCTCAAATGTGACGCATTTTAGCACCTAAGTTAGGGTATTTTAGCCCATTTATCTATCTTACTTTCATGTCTTAAATACTTATTTGTGTTTTTGCCTATTTCAGGTCAATAAAGTTCAAACAGACTAACAAGAGCCATTTAGCTCAATTTTGGAGCTAAGGAGCAAAGTTGGAAAGAAGCCAAGAAAATGCACCAAAGGAGCTTCGATCGATCGAAGGGAATCCCGATCAATTGAAGAAGTTTACAATCGATTCAATGAGGCGGTGCCAGCTCAGCAAAGTGGATAAGGCCCAGACGATATTTTTGATGCCACGTCAGCTCCGATTGATCGAAGCTAAGTGTTGAATCGATTGAAGTTCTTCGATCGATCGAAAATGCTACTGGCAGTGAGCTGTCTAATTCCTGAGCGCGTCGATTTCTACCTAACTTGTGTAGCTGCGAATTTCCTCCAATCATAGGCTATTTTTCTGACTTGGTGCCTACTTAAAGTAAGATGTAATTGATTCATTGAACCATTATTGAAAAATATCATCATAGAGATATTACTAATTATAGAAATATTATTCCTCTCTAGAACTAGGGTTTTGGGAAGAAAGTAAGGATGAAGATGATGATGCCAACCTCCAAGCTAGCCCTTGAGGGCTCCATGACCACTACAATGAGTGGCTAAATCCTTCTCTTAGGGCTAGAGATAGCCTCTAGGCTTGCTTGATGTTCCATACTAATGAATGCAAATAATGCATGTCTCTAGATATTTGTGTGTGCACTAATTGTGGTTTAATTAAATAGTTAATGGTCTTATTTGATAGTTTGTGCTACTCACTAGAATGATTAGACAATCTATGCTTATTTGCCATCCATACTTAGTTTTCTATTAGTAGCACACACACACAAGTTACAACTTAAATTTCCCCATTAATTTACAATTGCTAGTATTTGGTAAAGTGAAGCTTAGTGGTGAACTCTAAGCCCCAAGGCCTTTTCTCATATAACTTTCTCTAATTTCTAGATTGTTATCTACTTGCATTATTTTAATTGAATCTTAGCTTAATTAATTAATCAAACCATCTTTTGATCATTCGACCTACTAATCCAAAATTGATTTCCAAGCTTAAATACACTCCATTTTCCCTTGCAACGATCCCTACTCACTCTAGCTACATTAATAGTTAGTAGTGGTAATGACAATCTATAAATTTAAACTTTACCACACTACATACTTTATCTTGCATTTGGGTATATTGACGAAAGCACACCAATAACATCTATTGAAATAATAAATATCTACCAAGTCTGAGAAATAAAAGAATATCTGAGATAATTTCCTACTTCGATGATATGGAAGAGTGAAGATGGATGATCTCTAATCTGCACGAACAATTCTAAGACTGGTACTACCAAGGACCTAAAAAATAAATAGTGGGTCAGACCCACAAACAAGTTCCCTCTACTATGACCCGATTAGAGAACCGACAATCAATACATCTCTAGCCAAACTCATGCTATATCTACATAGTCGATACATACATATATACACACTAAGACTCTCAATGAATAATAGGGCAGTCTCAATTGTGTAGTACTCTTGGAAAAATTGCATACGAGGTGGTCCAAAGTCCCCTTATACCAGAGTACACACATCTCCTATTCTAGCTACTCATCTGAACTAGCAATATACGCCTCAATCCTAACCATTGATCATGAGATCTCAAGCTCGTATCATGGCTCAGATATATATATATATATATATATATATATATACATACATACACACACACACACATCATCAATAAATAAATAAAGCCATATCTAACAATGGCACAAGTAGAGTGTCTCGACTTATTAGCCAGCCCACCTACACATCAATCCAATAAGACCATATTTAACAATTATGTAAAATATCAAGGAGTCTAACTTATTAGCTATTTCAATGATCACATTACATACATGAATAAATCTCATCATTGCCATATAAAACAATAGCACAACAATTATAAATCATGATAATTCGAATCTAGAATAATAAATATAATATAAGCATGATTAAAAAAGCATAATACCATTTATTCATAACTAATAATGGTAAAACAAATAATTACAGCGTGTATCATGCTCATAATTCATAAGTATATCAACAACAATTATTATAATAATTAATCCAACAATTACATTAAATTACATAAATTAAATATCACGGGTAATTTACACAGACCTACCCTATGGTTTGCCATAATTACAGGCAGCACCCTTCCTGTTCCAAAAATTACTCGGACCTCCCCTACCTTCCTTCTGTTAGAATCAATGGCAGTCAACGACAGAAAATGATGACATCAGCTACTATTTTCATGAAATGCCGAAAATACCCTTGCATATATTATATATACTTGATATTATATATTAGATGCTGATGTCATGTACTAATTAACTGAAATTCCCAAAATACCCTCATCTTCTCCATTACGTGTCTGTACCTCTGTGCTTTGATTTCTGTAAGTTGTATTCCTCATTCCTCATTATAAGCTTGTGTGTGTGTGTGTGTGTGTGTGTATAAATTATGTATAACACCACCAGAGAATGCCTGCCATTAGATTGAAACCAATGAAATCCACTCATGCTCTGTGCTTTCGAATTGGGTCTCTAAAATTGTTGCTCGATCTCACCGGATTGAAACGTGCCCAAATTGAAACTTGTGAAGCTCTTCACCGAACTGCAATTCTTTGTTGCTGCAGTACTTTTCTGATCACTTGCTGAACTGAAAACAACTTTAGTCTTCTCATTTTAACCCAACGTTGTCTCACGATGAAGTTATTATTGTTAGGATATGTGTGCCCTAGCATAGCAAATTCTAATTTTGGATTGTAAAAGTCATGGTTTCTTGTCTGGATATTATTATTAAAGCATTATACAATTGGTGAATGGAATGTATTATTTTTCGATTCTTTATGGAATTGATGGTGTCCGCTTGATTACAAAATATATTTATATATGTATGTAATGGCAATTAATACTATGATATAAATTAGTAATCATAAATGGTTTAAAGTCGGTAATTATGGATGGACATTTAATTAGTTAAGACTTAAACCGAGTCCACGATAGATTGAGATATATTGCGAGAGCTGTCGTATGCAATTGCTCTCTATCACAGTCATGGCTTTTGACTCTCAAGCATGAGAGAAGTATAGACTCTTTTATTAATTAATAATTACTTTGATTTGCTCGGCGGATACCTCGGGATCCTTAGATCGACACTTTGGGTAGTTATGTAATTAATAATTAGAGGTCTATATTCTCAATATTTGCATCAGTGCTATTTGTATTTATTTTGTTATGATTATGGTTGATCACAAATTAAATTCGAAGGCCTTCGTATGTTTTAGACAAATGTTTTATATATATATTTATTTAATAAATTATTATTATTTTTTGTCAAATAAATATTTTATTGTGATCGAGCCGGAAATAATCAAAGGTAACAAAATAATTATATTAATTATGTTGTCGGATTGATGGCTTTAATTATCCGATAAATAATTAAGCATAGAGGGGTCAAAGTGCAACATTGACTTAGAGGTTATTTACTATTTAATTGGAGTGCAATTAATTTCTTTTAGTGGAGTAGAAATTAATTTATGAATTAATTGAATTGGGTCCATGGTTTAATGGACCGGACCAATTATTAATTTATAAGAGCCAAGAAAATAGTAAGCCCAAAAGGATTCTCACCAATAGCCCAAGTTGATATTGGAGTCATGTTAGGATTGAGAAAGTTGAATTAGAGATGGAGAATGATTTATTGTTTCCTTATTCTTATTTTATTTTGCCTATATATACATGAGTTCATGTATATTTTAGGTGTGACTTGGAGAATAAGAAAAAGGAATACACTTTCTCTCTCTAGATTTTAGGGTTTTGTTTCTCTTCTAAAGGAGGCTACCACCAGCCTAGATTCCAAGGTCATTCATCAAGGCATATTGGTGATTCCTAAAGGGAAGATAATAATCAAAAGAAGGAGAAAGGATCTTGTTAAAGGGATCTACAATAAGTGAGAACATTCACTTTAGAGGAAAGTTCAAAAGGTTTACTCAGACCTTTGATGTGAGTATTCAATCTGTTTATTGAATTATGCATCATCTTTTATTTATCTTTGCATAAAACTTGTCTCCATGTAATGAATCAAGATCTATGATTGCAAATCCCTCAAAAAGTTTTAAAATTTTGCACGTTTCCCAACAGTGGTATCAGAGCACATGGTTTGATTCATTACTAGAGAACATGTGTTTATAAAAGTCATATTCATGGATCCAAATTATATATACATATATAAAATTATTGATATATGTTGATGTATGATTTATTATGTTGATATATATTAATACATGTTGATGTATGTATAATTGTGAATGGATGATGATGTGTGTTTGGGCCATGGATGAAGCTTATAGGTATATAGAATGTAATTTTATTTTTGGATGAATGTAATTAAGGCTTTGTTTTAGCCGTTTGAAAATTCAATGATGTAAATTAATTTTTTCCATTGTATTTCAAATTGTAAGTATTAATTAAAGCCATGTAATATTCATCAAAGGATGCTATGAAGCTTCAAGAGGGTCCGAAAGGGTTAAATTATGCTTCAGTAATTTTCTGGAATTTTTTCGAATATTTCGGGAATTTTTTGAGGCTTAATTTAATTTTCTGGGATTTTTCCGGATTTTTTGGAATTTTTTTGGCGTTTTTCCGGTGGCCGGAGCTTCGCCGGCGGCGAGAAGAGGCGTCGGAGGTGGCCCGGATCAGGTGTGGCAGTGGCTTGGTGAGCCTGGCGCGTGTTCCACACGCGCCAGGAGTGGGCTGGTCAATGACAAGCTGGCGCGTGGATCTCACGCGCCAGCCAAGGAGTTGGTACACTCCACGCGCGGGAAGGCGCGTGGAGGCGCGTCCCACGCGCCCCAGGCGCGTGGGAGCGCGTGAGGGTGCATTCCACGATCCCCAAGCGCGTGCCAGCGCGTGGGGGCGCGTGAGAGCGCGTGCAGCTTGCCCTAGGCGCGTGCCAGCGCGTGTGGGGTCCTCCGGGCTCGTTCCAAGCGGCGTTTTGCTTCTCCTGACGCGTACAAGCTTCCGATGGGTGTTTACAGATAGTTGAAGGATGCCCGTACAGCAAGAATAGTTTTTAAATGTTAAAAGCTGAATCCATTGGCCATTTATATTGCTTCTGTCTATTATTTGATGCATGGAATAATTTAATAGTTGTTATAATTGTTCATGCATTGGATCCATGATTTTTAATTAAATGGCTTGATTTATATTAATTAAATTATGAAGATAAATTGGATTAGATTGCTAATTAATTTGAGGGCATTTATTGAGAAACAGAAAAATTATTTTTAAAAATTATTTTTTTGCCTCAAATTAAAGATTAGTGAATCATTTAAAATCCATATATTTTCTAAATTTAATTGGATTAAAATCAAGGCGTTTTGCATGCATTAAATCATGAATTAAAAACCCTAGTTTTATATTATTAAAAATTGAGTGGGAGCGGGGATTTTTATATATTACCCCATGGCCTTCGTAATTATAACCATTATGATTAGATCTTTAAAAATAAGGCTCCACGCATGATTTAAAGAGTCTAGATTACAAGAATGGTTGTCTCACGAAAATATATTTATTAAATAACCATTATAGTTAGATCTTTAAAAATAAGGCCCTACGCATGATTTAAAGAGTCTAAGCTATTAATGGCAATATATTTAATATTTGTGTTTCCGTTGGGGCATTAATTATGTTATACACTCAATCTAAAATCAATAGTATTAGCTCCCCAACGGAGTGGTCTATACTAGGTGATTTTAGAAAGGCTAAATCTAATCGGGAATTATTTCATATTTAGATAAGGCATTGTCTAAAGAGATATGGAAATAATGAGTTATTCTCGTCAATAAGCAATAATGAATTCCGCCAACCGGATAAGTTATTGGCATATTGATTGTCCGATTTTTCATGCAATGTGGTTAAGGGACCCACAATTAATTAATTGTTTTATACTTGCATGATTATTATTATTCACTTTATTTATTGTATGAATGCTTTTATTTTCAGATTTATCATGACTAGTCCATTCAGTCCACTTGCAAACATACTAAAAGAAAATCGATTAACTGGACCTAATTATATCGATTGGAAAAGGCAACTAGATATTGTACTCACATATGAGGGGTTGAATTATGTGCTTACTACTCTTAGACCTTCTCCACCTTTGCCTGAGGATCCTCCTGAGGAGCATGAAGTATTTAAGAAATGGAATAAAGCAGATGAGATGACTAGGTGCTACATTCTTGCTTCACTCTCGAATGTACTCCAAAGTCAACATCTTCAATATCTCACTTTTGCAGACATTATGCTTAACCTTAAGGAAATGTTTGGGCAAATTGGTAAGAGCGCACGCCAAAATGCTATGACAAATTTGATGACCATTAAGATGGTCCAAGGTACTTCAGTTCGGGAACATGCTTTAAAAATGATTGGTTTTTTAAATGAACTGGAGATCCTTGGATGCAACTTGGATGGTGAACTTTAGGTTGACATGATTATCGCTTCATTGCCAGACTCATTTAACTCTTTTAGGGTTAATTATTACATGAATAAGCTTGAGTACACACTCGCTGAACTATTGAATGAGTTGGTAACCTTTGAAGGGATAAACAAAAGCAAGGGTGCATCTATCAACTACACTCAGTCTGCTGGACCATCTACTTCTAGGCCCAAGAGGAGGGGCAAGAAAAAGAAGAAGGATGGTGCCAAAACTGTGGTTGTGCCAAACAAAGTAATCCAAAAGGATAAGGGAAAGAAGAAAGTGCGGGTTGAAGGCGAAGGAAACTGCTTCCATTGCGGTCAACCGGGTCACTGGAAACCTAACTGCCCAATACTTCGCACACAAGGCAAAGGAAAAGGTATCTTCATTGTTGAGGCATGTAATGTGGTTGAATCTATAGATTCCTGGTGCATAGATTCTGGAGCCACTAATCATGTTTGCAATTCATTGCAGGGATTCCAGGAGTCCAGAAGCCTCAATGAAGGAGAGATATACTTGCATATGGGATCTAATGCCAAGGTGGAAGCTAAAGCAGTGGGAGTGGTTCATATGCAGTTTGATAGTGGGAGGAGTCTTATTTTAGAAGATTGTCTTTATGCGCCAAATGTTAGGCACAATTTAATTTCAGTTTCTTCGTTGGTTTGCAAAAATTATATTTTTACTTTTGGAAAAAATGTTTTAATTAAATTAAATGGTTGTGTTATAACTTCTGGTGCATTGAAAGATAATCTATATGTTTTAACTCCTAGCTCATATCAAACGCAAAATTATGAATTAAATGCAACTTCATCTAGATTGAATGTTAAAAGAAAAGCAGTTTCTCCAAACTCATTGTATCATTGGCATCTACGATTGGGTCACATCAATCAAAATAGGATTCAAAGGTTGGTTAAAGAAGGTTTATTACCTGGTGAGGTAGAGGAGCCTATGCCAACTTGTGAATCCTGTATTGAAGGAAAGATGACTCGAAGGGCTTACTCAGCCAAAGGAGATAGAGCCAAAGAACAATTAGAGTTGGTGCACACAGACGTGTGTGGTCCCATGAACACCCAAGCGAGAGGAGGGTTTGAGTACTTCATCACTTTCATTGATGATTATTCACGTTTTGGATATATTTACCTAATGCGACACAAGTCAGAAGCTTATGGAAAATTCCGTGAGTTTCAGGCGGAAGCGGAGCGTAAATTAGGTAAACTTATCAAAACACTTCGATCTGATCGAGGAGGTGAATACCTCTTAGGGGAGTTCAAGGATCATATGGTCAATGAGGGTATTGTGCGCCAGTTATCCGCACCTGACTGCCCTCAACAGAATGGAGTGGCAGAAAGGAGAAACAGAACTTTACTTAACATGGTTAGATCTATGATGAGTTTTGCTACATTACCTCTATCATTTTGGGGATTAGCCTTAGAATCAGCGATGTATATTTTGAACTGTGTTCCATCCAAGGCTGTTTCAGGAACGCCATATGAGCTGTGGTTTGGACGTAAACCTAGTTTAAATCACATGCATATATGGGGGTGTCCAGCACACGTGCGAAAGAAACAGGCAGACAAGTTGGAAGCAAGATCAGATGCATGCTTATTTGTTGGCTATCCTAAGGGCACTAGAGGTGGATTATTTTATGATCCCAGGGACAATAAGGTTATTGTCAGCACTCATGCTATTTACCTGGAGGAGGATTATATTATGAATCACAAACCTAGTAGCCAGATAGTGTTAGAGGAGATGGTTGGCACGTCAGAGATACCCCCAGTGGACACACCTAATATAAACACTGAGAATGATGAGACACAAGAAGTCCCTGTTGAATTACCATCATCTAGTACATCGATTCCTGCACCGGTCCTTCGGCGTAGTGGGAGGACTATCATCCAACCCGAAAAACTCACACTTTTGGGTGAGGTCTATGAGGCCGTCCTCGATAAGCATGAGTCGGACCCAGTAAGCTATGCGGAAGCGTTGACCGATATAGATGCGAATCGTTGGAAAGATGCCATGAAATCAGAGTTGGAATCGATGTATTCTAACAAAGTCTGGGATGTTGTAGAACTTCCTAGTGGGGTTCAGCCCATTGGTTGTAAGTGGATCTACAAACGAAAGAGAGGAATGGATGGGAATGTTGAGACATTCAAAGCTAGACTGGTTGCCAAAGGCTTCACTCAACGTGAAGGTATTGATTATGAGGATACATTCTCACCAGTTGCAATGCTTAAATCTATTCGCATTCTTTTGGCCATTAGTGCTTATTATGACTATGAAATATGGCAGATGGATGTTAAGACGGCATTTTTAAATGGCCATCTTGAACAAGACATCTACATGAGGCAACCAGATGGTTTCGTGGTTAAAGGTCGTGAGGACTGTGTATGTAAGTTGAATAGGTCTATTTATGGACTTAAGCAAGCTTCACGCACATGGAACATTTGTTTTGATCAGGCAGTCAAATTATTTGGCTTTGAACAAAACGTGTTTGAACCTTGCGTTTACAAGAAAAAACAGGGTAATGTCATCATGATTCTCGTTTTATATGTTGATGACATCTTGCTCATTGGTAATGATGTAGAAGCATTGTCATCAGTTAAAAGGTGGTTGTTCAATAAATTTGAGATGAAAGATCTTGGAGAAGCAAGCTATATTCTTGGGATCAAGCTTATGCGAGATCGGGTTAAAAAGAAAATAGGCTTGTCTCAAGAGTCTTACATTGACAAAGTTCTGATCAGGTTTGGAATGGAAAACTCTAAGAAAGGGTTTTTGCCATTTAGACATGGGTTGGCTCTTTCTAATGACCAGTCTCCCAAGACTGATAAGGAAATTGAGCAAATGAGGCGGATACCATACGCTTCGGCAGTTGGTAGTCTCATGTATGCCATGGTCTGTACCAGACCGGACATCTGCTACTCGGTAGGGATTGTCAGTAGATATCAGTCCAATCCTGGACTTGATCATTGGTCAGCTGTGAAGAATATCTTAAAATACCTTAGAAGAACAAAGAATCTAATGCTCATTTATGGAGGTGATGATCTGGTTCCAGTCGGATATACGGATTCTGATTTTCAATCAGATACAGATGCCAAGAGATCTACATCTGGATATGTGTTTAAGTTCAATGGAGGGGCAGTTAGTTGGAAGAGTGTCAAGCAGGGTTGTACTGCTGACTCAACCATGGAAGCAGAATACATTGCAGCCTCTGAGGCAGCAAAAGAAGCTGTTTGGTTGAGAAACTTTCTAATTGAACTGGAGGTTGTGGAGCATATAGATCGGCCTATGACGCTTCATTGTGATAATAGTGCAGCTATAGCCCAAACCAAGGACCCAAAATTTCATAAAGGAACAAGACACATTCAGAGGAAACATCATGTGGTCCGTGATATAGTAAAGCGAGGAGATATACTTGTGGCCAAGATTGCATCGGAACATAACCTTGCTGATCCATTCACAAAGGCT
The DNA here is from genome assembly GCF_030987335.1 of Cornus florida. Classification (NCBI taxonomy): domain Eukaryota; kingdom Viridiplantae; phylum Streptophyta; class Magnoliopsida; order Cornales; family Cornaceae; genus Cornus; species Cornus florida. The sequence goes on from NW_026775571.1 coordinate 8,653,818, forward strand.
TTACCGATCAAGATGTTTGATCGTCATATGGAGAACATGGGAGTTAGATGTGATTTGAATTGGCTATAAGTGCAAGTGGGAGCTGTTAGGATATGTGTGCCCTAGCATAGCAAATTCTAATTTTGGATTGTAAAAGTCATGGTTTCTTGTCTGGATATTATTATTAAAGCATTATACAATTGGTGAATGGAATGTATTATTTTTCGATTCTTTATGGAATTGATGGTGTCCGCTTGATTACAAAATATATTTATATATGTATGTAATGGCAATTAATACTATGATATAAATTAGTAATCATAAATGGTTTAAAGTCGGTAATTATGGATGGACATTTAATTAGTTAAGACTTAAACCGAGTCCACGATAGATTGAGATATATTGCGAGAGCTGTCGTATGCAATTGCTCTCTATCACAGTCATGGCTTTTGACTCTCAAGCATGAGAGAAGTATAGACTCTTTTATTAATTAATAATTACTTTGATTTGCTCGGCGGATACCTCGGGATCCTTAGATTGACACTTTGGGTAGTTATGTAATTAATAATTAGAGGTCTATATTCTCAATATTTGCATCAGTGCTATTTGTATTTATTTTGTTATGATTATGGTTGATCACAAATTAAATTCGAAGGCCTTCGTATGTTTTAGACAAATGTTTTATATATATATTTATTTAATAAATTATTATTATTTTTTGTCAAATAAATATTTTATTGTGATCGAGCCGGAAATAATCAAAGGTAACAAAATAATTATATTAATTATGTTGTCGGATTGATGGCTTTAATTATCCGATAAATAATTAAGCATAGAGGGGTCAAAGTGCAACATTGACTTAGAGGTTATTTACTATTTAATTGGAGTGCAATTAATTTCTTTTAGTGGAGTAGAAATTAATTTATGAATTAATTGAATTGGGTCCATGGTTTAATGGACCGGACCAATTATTAATTTATAAGAGCCAAGAAAATAGTAAGCCCAAAAGGATTCTCACCAATAGCCCAAGTTGATATTGGAGTCATGTTAGGATTGAGAAAGTTGAATTAGAGATGGAGAATGATTTATTGTTTCCTTATTCTTATTTTATTTTGCCTATATATACATGAGTTCATGTATATTTTAGGTGTGACTTGGAGAATAAGAAAAAGGAATACACTTTCTCTCTCTAGATTTTAGGGTTTTGTTTCTCTTCTAAAGGAGGCTACCACCAGCCTAGATTCCAAGGTCATTCATCAAGGCATATTGGTGATTCCTAAAGGGAAGATAATAATCAAAAAAAGGAGAAAGGATCTTGCTAAAGGGATCTACAATAAGTGAGAACATTCACTTTAGAGGAAAGTTCAAAAAGTTTACTCAGACCTTTGATGTGAGTATTCAATCTGTTTATTGAATTATGCATCATCTTTTATTTATCTTTGCATAAAACTTGTCTCCATGTAATGAATCAAGATCTATGATTGCAAATCCCTCAAAAAGTTTTAAAAATTTGCACGTTTCCCAACAATTATAGACCAAATGCTTTCTTCGCTCTCTTCCTGTTCTTGGTCGGATGAACAGAGGCTGTTGAATCTAGATAATGCACAATCAAAATTGGCTAACATATTACATATCAAGGAACTAGCAAGACAGCTGAAGGTAAAGAGCATTTCCCTTTTTCTTCTTTTCAATCCAAGTTCATATTTAGTCAAAATTAAGTATATAATTCCAGATAGCTAGAAAACCATGCCAACAACTTACTGAATAAAAGCAAGAAGCAAGTTAAATATATGAATTCATATTCCAAGCTTTCGAGGAGTGTTTCTCTGTGAAGAATGCAACTATTGCTGATTGTATTGTTGCCATAAAACATATCCAAGCTGATAAGGATAGGTGGTCAGGATAGCTTGCTGAAACTGGGACCTGTATGCTTCAAATTAATTAAGTTGTAATCCAATTAATATTTAGTTATCAAAATTATATTCAAATATATATAATGGAAGAGAATATATATATATATATATATATATATATATATATATATATATACACTTGCAAAATTAGCCAAATTGACCAACAACAACTGCTTCCGAAGAGAAATAGATAACCCAGCAACCAATTATCACCACCTCCAGACCCAAAAATAGATGTTGTAATTGGTAGGATTAATTGTGTGTTCATTAGCTTTGGCCCTTTGAGCAATGCCATGAAAATGGCTCCACTCACACACAACACTGTCCCTATAATCTTTGCAATGCTTCTCAACCTTCCGATATTTACCTTCTCTAATCTGTACAAGTCATAGATTAGCAAAACTGGTTAAATTAATGTTTAGATACAAACTTTTTTTTTTTGTGAACACCACTTTTAATAATGAAAGCAATGAAGTGAAAATGGTAAAGAGATAAGTTAAACAATTCTCGTATATTTATCAAGAAATAAGATATTAAATTCAAGATTCTTGTTAAAACTGATCATAGATGGAGCTAGCTTGTTAGAAAATTCTCGCGGATTCTTGTTAATTAAATTCAAGAGAAGCAGTCTTCACAGAAGTTCATGAATTTATATACTCCAAACTAAAGTAGTCATCACAAACTGTATTGAATGGTAATTAAGACAAATCCCTATGGTGCCTATCAATGCAGTGCACCCTGGAGTTGTGAAGACTGGTATTATCAGAGATCAAAAAGGCCTTATCACAGGCATGTATCTATATATATATAACTTGGGACCTATCGCCGATCTGTCCCAAATTATCGGATGAACTGAGGCTGTTGAATCCAGATAATGGTCAACACCATCAGTTTTAATTTGATGAATCGACTTTGTTGGCTTCGAAGCTCCAGCAATACCAGATCAGCGGCGGGGTAACGAATTCACAGGCTGCCAATTCGTTGTTACTCCTCTCTAGAGTCGTTTCTGGTAGCGAGGGTGGATTGAGGTCGCCAGCATGATCTTCCTGTTGGGATTTATATGCCCTGGCATAGCAAATTCCTATCTGGATTGTATTGACATATGTTCCTGACATATCTGAAATATTTATGATTTATATAATTGGTGAATTCAATGTATTATGTTTCAATTCACTATGAAATTGATAGTGTCCAGTTAATTACAAGAAATATTTATATATATGTATGTGATGACAATCAATGCATGATATATAAATAGTAATTATAAATTGTTCATAGTCGGTAATTATGGATGGACTCATAATTAATTAAGACTTGAACTGGATCCGCGTTAGGTTGAGATATATTGCGAGAGCCGTCGTATGCAATTACTCCCTATCACCGTCATGGCATTTGACTCTTAAGCATGAGAAAAGTATAGACTCTTTTATTAATTAATAATTACTTTGATTTGTTCGGCGGATTCTTCGGGATCCTTAGACCGACACTTTGGGTAGTTATGTAATTAATAGTTAGAGGGTTATATTTTCAATATTTGCATCATTGCTACTTGTATTTATTTTGTATTGATTATGGTTGATCACAAAGTAAATTCGAAGGCCTTCGTGTGTTTTTAGACAAAATGATTTATTATATATTTATTTATTTAAATTATTATTTTTGTCAAACAAATGTTTTATTGTGATCGAGCCAGAAATAATCAAAGGTACCAAAATAAATATATTAATTAAGTAGTCGGATTGATGGCTATATTTATCCGATAACTAATTATGCATAGAGGGGTCAAAGTGCAATATTGACTTAGAGGTTATTTATTATTTAATTGGAGTTCAATTAATTTCTTTTAGTGGAGTAGAAATTAATTTATGAATTAATTGAATTGGGTCCATGGACCGGGCCAATTATTAATTCATTGTAGCCAATAAATAATAGGCCCAATGGATTCTCACTCATAGCCCAATTTGATATTGGAATCATATTAGATTTGAGACATATGAATTAGAGATGGAGAAGGATTTGTTGTTTCCTTTTCTTTATTTTTATGTTGCCTATAAATATACATGGTCTATGTATATTTTAGGGGGTGATTTTTATGGGTGATTTTTATGAGAAGGAAAAAGGAATAAATTTTCTCTCTCTAGAAAATTAGGGTTTATGTTCTCATCTAATGGAGGCTCCCACAAGCCTAGTTTTCCAAGGTAATTCATGGAGGCTTATGAGTGATTCCTAAAGGCAAAATAATTACCAAGAAGATGGAGATCCAAGGAGAAGGCATCTTGCTAAGGGATCTACAATAAGTGAGAACATTCACTTTAGAGGAAAGTTTTAAAGGTTTACTCAGACCTTTGATGTAAGTATTCAATCCATTAATTGAATGATACATCATATTAATATTTTTGCATAAAACTTGTCTCTATGTGATGAATCAAGATCTATGAATCAAAATCCCTCGAAAAGTTTTTTAAAACTTGCACGTTTCCCAACAGTGGTATCAGAGCATGGTTTGATTCATTACTAGAGATCATGATTTTATGAAAATCATCATTTATGGATCCAAAATTATATTCATATATATTTTTATTGATGTATGTTGATGTATGATTTAATATGTTGATATATATTGATACATAATGATGTATGAATGATTGTGAATGAATGATGATGTATGGTTGGGCCATGGATGAAGCTTATAGGTTAAATTAATGTAATTTTATCTTTGGATGAATGTAATTAAGGCTTTGATTTAGCCGTTTGAAAGTTCAATGATGTAATTTAATTTTTTTCATTGTATTTCAAATTGTAAATATTTTTAAAGCCATGTAATCTTCGTCAAAGGATGCTATGAAGCTTCAAGAAGGTCCAAAAGGGTTAAATTATGCTTCAGTAATTTTCTGGAATTTTTCCGAATTTTTTGGAATTTTTCTGGAATTTTTTGAGGCTTAATTTAATTTTCTGGGAATTTTTCTGATTTTTCTGGATTTTTCGGCGTTTTTCCGGTGGCCGGAGCATCACCGGCGGCGAGAAGAGACGTCGGAGGAGGCTAGAATCAGGTGTGGCAGCGGTAGGGTGAGCCTGGCGCGTGAGGAACACGCGCCAGGAGGTGACATATGCTGGCGCGTGCATTGCACGCGCCAGCCAAGTGTGTATGGCCTCCACGCGCGTGCAGGCGCGTCACACGCGTCCCACGCGCGTGCCAGCGCGTGGGGGCGCGTGGCTTCACCTGCAGCATGCCCCAGGCGCGTGTGAGCGCGTGTGGGGCCCTCCAGTCGCGTTCCAAGCAGTGTTTTGCTTCTCCTAGCGCGTATCAACCTCCTGCGGGTGTTTGCAAGCTGATGGAAGATCCTCGCGCAATACTTAGAGTAATTAAATGTTAAAAGCTGAATCCATTGGCCATTTAATTTGCTTTATCTGTCATTTATTGTTGTATGTGATGCATGAAATAATTAATTGCTAATTATTATTGTTCATGCATTGGATCCATGATATTTATTTAAATGGCTTGATTTATATTAGTTAAATTATGAAAATTAATTGGATTTGATTACTAATTAATTAGAGGGCACTTATTGGGAAACGAAAAATTATTTTTATAAATTATTTTTGAAGTGTGCCTCAAGTTAAATATTAGTGAATCGTTTAAAGTCCAAATATTTTCTAAATTTAATTGGATTAAAATCAAGACGTTTTGCATGCATTACATCATGTAAATTGAAAACCCTAATTATTAATGACTAAAAATTGAGTGGGAGCGGGGATTTTTATACATTACCCCATGGCCTTCGTTATTAAAACCATTGTAATTAGATCTTCAAAAATAAGGCCCCACGCATGATTTGAAGAGTCTTAATATTACAAGAATGGTTGTCTCATGAAAATAAAAATATTAAATGTTCATTGTAATTAGATTTTTAAAAATAAGGCCCTACGCATGATTTAAAGAGTCTAGATTATAATGACAACATATTTAATGTTTTATTTTTCATTAGAGCATTAATAATGTTATACACTCAATCTAAAATCAATAGTGTTAGCTCCCCAACGGAGTGGTCTACACTAGGTGATTTTAGAAAGGCTAAACATAATCGGGAGTCATTTCATATAGATAGACAAGGCATTGTCTTAAGAGATATGGAGATGATGGGATTTGCCCGCCAATAGCAATAATGAACTTCGCCAACCGAATAAGTTATTGGTGTATTGGTTATCCGATTTTTCATGCAGTGGTTAAGGGACCCACATACTATTTTAATGGAAGTGCTCACCTAATAGTAAATGAATCTCAACAATAGTAATAATGAACTCCTCCAACTGGATAAGTTATTGACATATTGATTGGTTGATTTATTATGCTACAGAGTTGAGGGACCCGCATTAATTAAAAGGGATTGTTCACCAATAATGATAATGATCTCTTGTTCGATTGAGATTTATTGTATTATGTGGTTAACAAGCTCATTTTAATTTTAAATATGCATGACATTATTAATAGTTCACCTTGCATATTGTATGAATGCATTTATATTCAGATTAATTATGTCTAATCCAGTTTATCTACTTGCTTACATATTCTATGATATTGGACCTTATTTATAATGACTGGAAAATGAACTTAGATATTTTATTCACAACGTAAGGGTACAAAATGTGTTTATTACTCCTATACCTATCTCTTTTACTTTGAGATACCAAATTTGACATTAATGCTTTTAATAAATTAGATAAGGCAAATGATATGACTTGGTGCAATATTCTAGAGTTTAGCTCGAATATACTCCAAAGCTAACATTTGTATTATTTTATTTTCTTCAAGCATCATATTAAATGTCAATGAGATATTTTGGTGAGATTAGATAGAGCATATGCCTAAGTACTGTGTCAAATTTAAATACCATCAAGATAGCCTCATGAATTCCAGTTTGAAATCAAATTTTGGAAAATGATTGTTTATTATTTAAAATTAGCTGGAGATCAATAAGGCTGACTTGGGTGGTAAGTTTCAAGTTGACATGATTATTGCCTTGTTACCAAACTCATTCGACTCTGTTAGAGTGAACTAAATAAGGAATCAATTTGAGTTCACACTCGCTGATATTCTTATAGAATTGGTAACAAATGAAGGGATAATCAAGAGTATGGGCGTTCCTATCAATCTAACCTAGTCTATACCATCTTCTTCTAGGCCCAAATGGATGGGCAAAGCAAAGAAGAAGGATGATAATAGGACTAGGCTAGCACAAAACATAGGTATCTAAAAGGTTAAAGGGAATAAGGCAGTGTATGTTGAGGGCGAATGAAACTGTTTCTTTTGCCGTTAACTAAGACACTAAAGGAAAAACTGTCTAAGCAATGACGTGGCATAGGAAAATATATATTTAATCATTGAGCCATGTTATGTGGTTGTATCTATTGATTCCTGATGGATAGATTCTGGAGCCACTAAACATGTTTGCAATTTATTGTAAGGATTTCAGGAATCCAGAAGCCTTGATGATATGGATATATATTTATCTTTTGACCTGATGCCAAGGTTGTAGTTAAGTCAGTGGGAGTATTACATCTGAAATTAGAGAGTATGAGGATATTAGTATTAGAGAACTATCTTTATGCACAGAAGTGAAACACAATCTCATTCTTATTTCACTTTTGGTTTATAAAAACTGTGTTGTTATTTTGTAAAACTAGTTTTATAAAATTGAAGAGATATGCGATTGCTTCTGGTGCATTGAAAGATGGTTAATATACTATAATCATAAACTCTTAAGATTTGCAGGATGTAGAAACTAATGTTGCATCTTCTAGATTGAATGTTAAGAGAAAATTTGTTATTCCTGACTCATTGTATTTTTGGTGTCTATTTTTGGGTTGTAATCAATCAAAATGAGATTTAAAGATTGGTTAAAGAAGGTTTATTACCTAGTGAGGCAGAGGAGCCTAAACCAAACTTGTGAATCTTGTTTTGAAGGATAGATAACTCTAAGGGCCTAATCAGCCAAATGAAATAGACATAAAGAATAATTGGAGTCGGTACACACGTACACGTGTAGTCTTATGAACATCCAATCAAGATTACTCACGTTTTGGATAAATTTACCTGTTGCGACACAAGTCTTATACTTTTGGTATATTCCGAGAGGGTCAAGACTGATGTGGAGCACAGATTAGGTAAACTTATCAAGACACTTCGATCTGATCGAGTATTTGAGTATTTCTTGGGATAGTGCAAAGACTATATGGTCAATGAGGGTGTTGTGTACCAGTTTTCCGCAATTGACGCTAAATTAATTTAGGTGTCAAATAGGAATAACAGAATTCCACTTAACATGGTTAGATGTATGATCAGTAATGCCACATTATCTCTTTCATTTAAGAGTTTAGCGTTAATGACATCGATGCGCATTATGAACTGCATTCCATCTTAATCTGTCTCAAGGATACCGTTGAGCTGTGTTTTTGACTAAATATTAGTTTGAATCATATGCACATATGGGGTAGTCTTGCACATGTGCGTTTGATATGGACAAGTAAGTTGGAATCAGATCATAGGCATGCTAGATTTGATAGCTACTCTAAATGTCACTAGGATGGATTATTTTATGATCTCAAAGATAAAAGTTGATTGTTTTCACTCACTGTTTATCTATAGGGGAATCATATTATGAATCACATACCTAGTAGCATAATGTTAGAGAATTCGGTATGAGTACCAGATGTACCACATGTGAACACACTTATTATAGAGATTGAGAATAATATATGAATTCCCTATTGATGCGTTAGCATCATCTACTACACAGATTCTTGCATCGGTACATTGATGTAGTGGGAGGATTATCATCCAATTCGACAGAATCATGTTTTTAGGTGAGACCATAATGGACATCCCTGTTAAACATGAGTTGGACCCAGTAAGCTACACGGAAGCGTGAACCGATGTGGATACAGATCGTTTTGGTGAGTTACTATGAAATCAGAGTTGGATTCTATGTATTCTAATAAATTCTGGGATCTTGTAGAACTTTCTAGTAGGGTGATTCCTATGGAAGGCAAGTTAATCTACAAAAAGATACCAGAAGATTTCTTAGTGAATAAATCATGAGTGTACAAGGGAATGTCATCATTTTTCTAATTCTATATATATTGATGACATCCTACTCATTTAAAATGATGTGGAAGTTTTGTCATCAATAAAGAGGTAGTTGTTCAATTACTTTTAAATGAAGGATTTTCAGGATGTAAGCTAGATTCCTAGGATCAAGCTTTTGCAAGATCAAGTTAAAAGGAAAATTGGCTTATCTTAATAATCCTACATTGATAAAGTTTTGACCAGGTTTGGTTTGCATAACTCAAAGAATGAGTTCTTGTTTTATTGATATGGATGGCTCTCTCTAGTAAGTAGTTTTTCAAGACTATCAAAGGAGATTGAGCAAATGAGACTGGAACAATATGTTTCGGCATATGAGAGTCTCATATATGCCATGGTCTATACCAAACAGGACATCCGCTACATAGTAGGGATAGTCAGTAGAGATCAGTCCAATACTGGACTTGACAACTGGTCTATTGTGAAAAATATCATTAAGTACCTAAGGAGAATCAATGATATCATACTCATTTATGGATGTGATGATATGGTCCTAGTCAGGTATGCTAGTTCTGATTTTCAATCAGAAGTAGATACTATGAGATTCATGACTTAGTGTATGTTCACTTAATGGAAGGGAAATCAGTTGGTAGATTGTCAAGCAGATTTCAACTGTTGACTCAAACCTGCAGGTGGAACATATTGCAGCCTTAAAGGTGGCAATATAAGCCTATTGGTTTGATCTCACTGATTTAGAGGTTGTGGAGCATACTAGCCTGCCTATCGAGCTATATTGTGACAATAGTGCAGAAGTAGTCCAAACCAATGACCCAAGGTTCCATAGAGGAACAAGATACACTGAGAGGAAGTATCATGTTCGACATGATATTGTCCGGCAAGAAAATGCACTTATAGTTAAAACATTGCATTGGAACACAACTTTGTTGATCCATTATCAAAGGTGTCATTGATCAATAATTTTGATCATCATCTGGATAACATTGGAGTTAGGTGCAATTTGAATTGGCTATGAGGGCAAGTGGGAGCTGTTGGGATTTATATGCCCTGGCATAGCAAATTCCTATCTGGATTGTATTGACATATGTTCCTGACATATCTGAAATATTTATGATTTATATAATTGGTGAATTCAATGTATTATGTTTCAATTCACTATGAAATTGATAGTGTCCAGTTAATTACAAGAAATATTTATATATATGTATGTGATGACAATCAATGCATGATATATAAATAGTAATTATAAATTGTTCATAGTCGGTAATTATGGATGGACTCATAATTAATTAAGACTTGAACTGGATCCGCGTTAGGTTGAGATATATTGCGAGAGCCGTCGTATGCAATTACTCCCTATCACCGTCATGGCATTTGACTCTTAAGCATGAGAAAAGTATAGACTCTTTTATTAATTAATAATTACTTTGATTTGTTCGGCGGATTCTTCGGGATCCTTAGACCGACACTTTGGGTAGTTATGTAATTAATAGTTAGAGGGTTATATTTTCAATATTTGCATCATTGCTACTTGTATTTATTTTGTATTGATTATGGTTGATCACAAAGTAAATTCGAAGGCCTTCGTGTGTTTTTAGACAAAATGATTTATTATATATTTATTTATTTAAATTATTATTTTTGTCAAACAAATGTTTATTGTGATCGAACCAGAAATAATCAAAGGTACCAAAATAAATATATTAATTAAGTAGTCGGATTGATGGCTATATTTATCCGATAACTAATTATGCATAAAGGGGTCAAAGTGCAATATTGACTTAGAGGTTATTTATTATTTAATTGGAGTTCAATTAATTTCTTTTAGTGGAGTAGAAATTAATTTATGAATTAATTGAATTGGGTCCATGGACCGGGCCAATTATTAATTCATTGTAACCAATAAATAATAGGCCCAATGGATTCTCACTCATAGCCCAACTTGATATTGGAATCATATTAGATTTGAGACATATGAATTAGAGATGGAGAAGGATTTGTTGTTTCCTTTTCTTTATTTTTATGTTGCCTATAAATATACATGGTCTATGTATATTTTAGGGGGTGATTTTTATGGTTGATTTTTATGAGAAGGAAAAAGGAATAAATTTTCTCTCTCTAGAAAATTAGGGTTTATGTTCTCATCTAATGGAGGCTCCCACAAGCCTAGTTTTCCAAGGTAATTCATGGAGGCTTATGAGTGATTCCTAAAGGCAAAATAATTACCAAGAAGATGGAGATCCAAGGAGAAGGCATCTTGCTAAGGGATCTACAATAAGTGAGAACATTCACTTTAGAGGAAAGTTTTAAAGGTTTACTCAGACCTTTGATGTAAGTATTCAATCCATTAATTGAATGATACATCATATTAATATTTTTGCATAAAACTTGTCTCTATGTGATGAATCAAGATCTATGAATCAAAATCCCTCGAAAAGTTTTTTAAAACTTGCACGTTTCCCAACACTTCCAGCACCAGTGAGTAAGAAAAATATTGAAGCTGATTCCCGCGCTTGACAGTAAAGAAGGGGATTCAGTGAAAAATGATTTATTGCAATCTAGGGCTTCAGTCGGTTGGATCATCACTTCTCCATTTTTCTGTCTGGTTCCGGTCAACATCAATTTCATTTACACACACACACACACACACACACACACGGGTATTTAAGTCATTTATCATTGAAAGTTGAGGGTATTTCAGTAATTTTGATAGGTCCATTAGTGTATTTAACGGTCCGTCACACATAAGGGAGGTCCGTGTAGGATATTTTCAAAAGTAGGGGAGGTCTGCGTAATTTCTGAAATAGGAAGGGTGCCACCTGTAATTATGGCAAACTATAGGGGAGGTTTGTATAAATTACCCAATATCACGAAAGATTAAATTATATTATTAATTAATTCAATCATTTCCATCCAACATCAAAACACGAGGGTTTAATACCAATCTATATTTTTAGACCTATGTCACTGTTCCCAATACCTATAAATATATTCAGGATTATTTATACTTAAAACGGGGTCATTCGAAACACTTTTAAAGAAAACAGGTTCCTAGAGCTCGAGTATAACTACCTGTGCTCGAGTACAGCCCAGTGCTCGAGCATAGCCACCAATGCTTGAGAACTGTGCATCAGAACAACGTTGTGCTTGAGCACAAAGTCGCAAGATAGTATTCGTGGATCTGTTCTAGATTTGTAAATCCATGATTCGAGTTCTAAAACATGATTTCTAAGTCCCATATGATCACCAATGATTTAGATTACGAATATACATAAGATCAGACTATTTAAAAGAAGTTTAATGCATCAAATCAAAGAATCCATCAAGTTGAAAAATAAATACATATAAACATGAAATCCTTCAATTCAATTCATGCATAATAATTAATTGATCCATTTAAATATTTAATTTAATCCCTAAAGTCTAGCATGTGATGGAGAAACCATAGATTCAAAGGGGAAGAGATAGATAAAAAACTTGCCTTATCATTTTCGGATTGAAAATCAACTATATAAATTCTCATGTCTTCTTCTCTAATTCCGGCAACCTCCAAGCTATCTCCGGTCACCTTCTCTCTCTCTTTCTCTCTCTCTAGATCTCTGTCTCTTTTGTAACTCACGTATATCTAAAACCCTCTTCTTCTGACTACTACATATATATATATATATATAGTAACCAACAAATCCTAACCTAAGTATTATTTCCCAAACGTATTAATTTTCCAAATCCATATCCACATGATATATACATACATATATATAAATAATACACATACACACACACACACACACATATATATATATAGGGTAAAGGGCAATAAACCCCCCTGAACTTTCAACAAAAAATAGAAAACCCCCCTAAACTAACTAATGCCTCCTAAACTATTAAAATGTGAAAATTAAGGACAAATTGTAATATATGTTCACCGGAGCTGATCGAAAAAAGTAAGATTACCAAATTGCCATTAATTAAAACGACGCCGTTTCAATGTGATTGTTGCTAATGTTGCTGACTTGGCAAGTGTAATCTCAATAACCAATGATTTATCGACAACACACACCTTATCTCTGACTTGTCAAACTGTAATCTCAACAACCAATCGGATATTGACAACACAACATTATCAACAAGCCTCACCTACCCCTTTATCATTTTAGCGGCAAAATCTGTGTATAAGACCCATTTTAGCACCAAACACTTCCTAAGCTTCAGCTATCCCTTTCTACACATTTGACTCTGAAACAGAATCTCAAAAAACACAACTCCTTCTATTGCAACATTGCTGCTAGATGATCAATCTTCGAGATGTCTCGCACGAGGGTAAACCCTAATCACTTAATAATTGTAATATTGGGTATGATTTTGGTCTGTAATTAAAGTAATCTTTCTGTAAATGATTTCATATTTTGTTTTAGTCTGTAAATGGTTTCATATTTGATTCTGTAAATAGTTTCTGTAAATGATTTTAGTCTATTTGATTTAATGTGTTGAAATAAATGTGGTTAGTAAAGTTGTTTTTTGTAGTTTTGTTTTTGATTTTGGATGGTAGTAAAATATATGTACCGTTCTGATTGCTTTATTGTATTTCTTCTTATTTTGATGTTTGTGGTCCCTTCCTATATTCAAAGATTCGAGCAACAAAGTATGTAGTGTTATCTGGTCTTTTAATTCCTTTGAAACTGGTGGTTGAGTGGTCCATTTTTTATTTATTATGTTGTGTTGTCTGGTCTTTTAATTCCTTTGAAACTGGTGGTTGAGTGGTCCATTTTTGATTTATTATGTTGTGAAAAAGTCTCCATTTTTTGTCTATATAGTGTTGTTTATTTTTCTCTCTCTTACTTTATATTAAAGTATGAAAACAGTGCATTGTTCCTATTATTTATGTATGTGCATGGTTTTTATTGTAGATGGATATATTATACAGTATTGGGTTGCACTATGGGGGTGTGTTTGAGATAATACCCCATATGGCTTACTTAGGAGGAAAAGTAGCATATTATGACAATGTGGATCCAGACAAAATGTCTTATATTGAAGTGCAAGATATGGCAAAGCAGGTTGGTTATGGGATTATTAATGAAGCTTATTACAAAATGCCCAATGGTGAAGGATTCAAAGAATTGAAGTCTGACCTATATGTAATGAACATGTTTTCTACTTTTGAGCCATACATAGAAGTTAAGGAAATCCATATCTATATTGTTGCACCACAGTTGGAAGAGGGTCTAGAAAACCTTAAAAATCTTGAAGATGTTTATTCTCCAATTGATGATGATGAGATTGATGAAGCATACATGAAATTTGCTGAAGTGGAGCCTGCTGATGAGATTGATGAAACACATTTTGATTTTACTGAAGTGTAGTCTGTGTATGCTCCTTTTGATGAGTTGAGAAGCCTACCTGGTTCTGATGATGATGATGACAGTGATACTATTGGTGTCCATCCTATCCCTGACAACCAAGAATTCCTGCCTTCAAAGGATTTGGGTGTTAAACATTGAACTTGGCATAAGGTTTGCATCAGCTAAAGATTTCAGGCTTGCACTTAGGGATTATGTAATAAGGAAAAAGTTTGATATAAAATTCAAAAAAAATGATGGTGATAAAGTGTCTGCAGTGTGCTCGGAAGGTTGTGGCTGGAGGATATATGCAAGTAAACCAAGTAATGAGCAGTGTTTAAGAATCAAGAAATTAAGCAAAGAGCATAACAATTGCTTGTGGACTCATTCTAGCAAGTAAGCCTCATCTTCCTATCTTGCAAACAAGTACTTGGAGCAAGTGAGATTAAACTCAACTATAGGTCATGTGGCACTTCAAAGTACTATTGCAAAGGAGTTAGACATTGATGTGTCCACATACAAAGCGCGTAGGGCAAAGAAAAGGGCATTAAGCATTTTTGAGGGTGATGAAGCTGAACAGTATTCAAAGTTGAGGGATTACTGTGCATTGATCCAAACAACCAATCCTGGAAGTCGTGCAACAATAGGTGTTGATCCTACGTCTTATGATAATGAAATCAAGACCTTCCAAAGAATTTTTATTTGTTATGCTGCAGTGAAGAAGGGATTTAGATATGGTTGTAGACCATTCCTTGGTGTTGATGGGTGCTTTTTAAAGGGAGCATATGGTGGTCACCTACTGTCTGTTGTGGCTTATGATGGGAATGACCAAATGTTTCCTGTTGCTATTGCAGTTGTAGAGACTGAAACAAAAGACTCTTGGAGCTGGTTCATGACAGAGTTAATGGAGGCTGTTGGACCTCACTTTGACATCACCTTCATGTCAGATAGACAGAAAGTGAGTAAATATTTACTTTTATTTCATTTCAGTTCTTTAATTCAATAACAGTTCTTTAAGTAATTATTTTTTATGTTGTTCACTTAATTTATTGCGCAATTTATTTGTTTTATAAGACAAAAAGTGAGTAAATTTATAATTTTATGTTGTTCACTTAATTTATTTTGCAATTAATTTGATTCCCCATTACTTAGATTAGATTCATCATTTTCTTTTTTTACATCTCTATCATTTTCAACCTCTCTCTTGGATTCCTCTTATAAGGCTCACTTTCAGGGTTACCATCTTTTATTGCATCCTCTAGTAAATCACCTGAACCATCCTCAAATTGCCTAGAATCATTCTCGGCTACTTTCACCTCAATTTTAGGCTCCTCAGAAGACAAGATGAAGACAGCAACATCCAAACCCCAACCCAACAAACATGACAACAGTAACAGTTGAACAGTAATTGGATGACTACCTCCCATCAACACAGGAATATCTTTCCAAGGCCATGTTTTAGGTACAGTTTTTAATATTGTGTATCTGAAAAGGGAAAATTAGAAATAATAAAACCTAGAATAAAAAATAAAATATATATTTAAAAAATAAAAAAAAAACTTGCTTCTTATGCTAGTTGAATTTTCAAGAGACTAAAGAGAAATACTAGTCAAAGCAATGAATCAAGTACAGAACAAGAAATTAAATTAGCACAGAGACACAAATAGAAAAACATACAGCCAAAGTCCACCTCATTCCATGGAACTGAATGTTCTATTATGTGAAATGGAAATCAACTCACTTATGAAAAGGGAAAAAAAAAAAAAAAAAGTAATTGGGCACATACAGTTTGGTCTATTTGCGTGGGTCTGCCAGAGTCCTAAGGGGACTCAATATGTCAGTACAAACTCTCCCTAACTAACACAATTGGTCTGTAACAATCAGACATTAAATTGTTCTCTATTTGCAGTTCAATTAATTTATATTCTTAATTGAATTTCAGGGATTAGTTAATAATTTTGATACCATTCTATATGGGGCTGAACATAGATTTTGTGTAAGACACCTCTATGAAAACTTCAAACTAAAATATAGAGGACAAAATCTGAAAAATGAGGTTTGGGAAGCAGCTCAATCATACACAGAAGCTGATTTTGAGTTACATATGAACAAGATTAAAGAGATGAATGCTAGAGCATATGAGTGGCTGAGGAGAGTGCCACCAAATGTATGGACAAGGTCCAGTTTTGGTTGTCATTCAAAAACAGCTTTGGTCATAAACAATATGTGTGAGTCTTGGAATGAAGTGATTCTTCCTGCAAGGGATAAGTCTATTCTATATATGTTAGAATGGATTAGGAAGCATCTGATGTTGAGGTTTAAAAAAAAAAGAGACTTCATAAATTCAAAGTGTGGGTTGTTATGTCCAGACATTCAGGAAAAAATAAACAAGAGGAAAAGAAGTGCAAGAATCTGTAAAGTGCATTATGCTGGTGATGACAAATATGAGGTGGAATGTAGAGGAATTAGTGAGGCAGTAAACATTGGGAAGAACACATGCACTTGTAGGATATGGGATGTTTGTGGTATCCCTTATAATCATGCTATTGCATGCATATTTGCAAGGAGGGAACTACCAGAGATATATGTTGATTCATACTATCATAGAGACACATATTTGAAGACCTATGAAAACTTGATATATCCCATTCCAATAAGGAGACTATTAAGTTCAGAACCCATAGACCCATTACTTCCACTTACCTATAGGAAACCAATTGGTAGACCAAAAAAGGCAAGGAACAAAAAAAGTGATGACCCAAGTACTTCAACCACACTAATTAAGTCAAGACCACAATTGCAATGTTCAAGATGCAATGATTATGGACACCACACAAGAACTTGCAAAGCATCTGAACCAATTTTGGTTGAGAAACTTCCACCCAAAAGAGGAGGAAGACCACCATTAACTACTCGAGGAAGGGGTGAAAGAGCACCTGGGAGGAGTGTAAGGGGTAGAAGAACACAATGGGTGTATCAAAATGAATCTCAGTTTATTAATTCATAGGCATCAGTGCAATCAAGAGGTAGTAGTTTAGCTATAGGAAGGGGTGGTGGTTTGGTTATGCAGTTAAGGGGTGGTGGTTCAGCAATGGGAAGGGGTAGTGGTTCAGCTATGCAGTTAAGGGGTGGTGGCTCTGTTAGGCAGTCAAGGGGTGGTGGTTCAGCTATGGGAAGGACTGGTGGTTCAGTTATGCAGTCAAGGGGTGGTGGCTCAATTATGTAGTCAAGGGGTGGTGGTTCAACTATGGGAAGGACTGGTGGTTCAGTTATGCAGTTAAAGGGTGGTGGTGTATCACAGGGTGGTAATGGTAGGCATTCAGTGCAGCTATGGGCACCCCCCCCCCCCCCCTCAATTAAGGCAAAACAGTCTCAAGGGGTAAATATTGAATCTCAGTATGTTTGAAGTTCATTTGTTAAAAAATTAAAAATTTTAACTTAAACTATTATTTGTTTTTGCAGGTTTATAACATTCCATTATCCCATTTGGTTGAAACACAGGCATCATCATCAAGGTAAGAAGACTATTTCAATTTCCATTTACTTTTTACAGAGGCATTGGCTATATAAGAAAAATAACATTGATGTGTCAAAATTTGCAGGTCATTGATTAATGAAGAGGGTAGTGAATATGCTATCTGGTGATGATGGGAGTTGTTGGTTGGCTCTCACTATTTTGTTGTTGTTCCGATGCAGTATATATGGGTTGCTGTGGGTTGCTATGATGCAGTCATTCTGGCTATGATCTTTTGTGTATTTTCTCTGATGCAGGTCTTCTGTCTATAATCTTTTTGTGTACTTGCTCTGATGTAAGTCTTCTTTTGTGGGTGGCTATAATGTTAATATGTATGTAAACATATTAATCTTTTGTACTGTAATGTATGTATGGTCATGAAACTTGCCAATGACTTTATGTAAGCAACCTTTATATACGCAACCTTTATATATTTGTGATCAGTTTCTGTTTTGTACAGTCTTTGTTGATGAAGCTTGTGTATACGTTAATAATGTGAGTGTCCATTTAACCAAACATTGCAGTAATATACTTGCTTAATAGAATTGAATTAAAAAAAAAAAAAAATTGCAGTAATTGATAACAACAAAATCATTCATTTTTTTTTTTTTTCATATTGTACATTAATTAACCTCAATACACACTGCTACATATACACCATTAACCCAAAAATCAAACTCCTAAATATCAAAGCACCAAAAGAGATAAACATGGTTAGCCCTCCCCTACTAAAACAAGCAAAAATTCCTCTAAACTTTAACCCAGAAAATTGATACAACTGAAAACCCACCTAAGCATCAATTCACCAACACAAGTCTTTTAGCATTTTGGCTATAGACACAACCTCACCTAAGTGTCAATGCAACAACCAACACCAAGACAGATAACCCAAAAAAAAATAAGCTGCTAATGAAGACATTTTTTCAAATGAAATTAACACATTTATAGTAGGTGTTGCCGTTGCCGTTGTTGCTGGTACTGCTATTGGGGGTGGTGTTTGCATTTGTGGTGGTGGTGACGATGGAGGAGGCTTCCACCATTCCCAGAATGTGCAAACTCCAGCTGAACATTTCTAATAGATTCTCCCAGGATTATCATCGGAATCTGAGATGAATACAGAAGCCTTTTTTCTACATTTACATTTCATATTATAAAGAGGACCCCAACGATTTGCAGACATTGATGATTCGGCCATTGTACTCATTTTATTGAAGATGAGAAAAACAAAAGCTGTAATAAAGATCGAAACTCAAATAAAGCACCAGAGTTCGTCCTCAGCACTTACCTTACTATTGTTAACAAAACTTCAACACATCTTCGATTTTTTACCCCTTTATTTTCTCACTGTAAATCACAGCAATATGCCTCTGATTGTTGGCGGATTGTGAACAAAAACAAGGGTTTGTGAATGAAATTGATACGTTTGGTCTGTGTGTTGAAGACTTGCACAAAACGATCGAGTAGTATTTGGGGATTTTGGTAGGGAAGAAAAGGAATGGTTCGTCCTCAACACTTACTTTATTGTTGTCAACAAAACTTCAACACATCTTCGAGTTTTCACTGTAAATTGCAACAATATGCCTCTAATTGTTGGCAGATTGTGAACAAAAGCAAGGGTTTGTGAATGAAATTGATGCGTTTGGTCTATGTTGAAGGCTTGCACAAAACAATCGACTACTATTAGGGCTAACAACTGATTGGGTTTTTATTGGGTTAAAACTCACACGTGGGACAAAAACAAACAGATATATCAACAACGATTAGAAGGGTATAAATGAGATTTTGAAAATATATCTATTTCACGTGCATATATCACCGCAAAAACCAAACGGAACAGTGTTCCCGAAGTTTTTTTGCAATATTCCTAATAGTTTAGGGGGTTTTCTTTAAAACTAGAAGATCAGGGGGGTTATTTGGGAGAGAGAGTAAAGTTCAGGGGGGTTTATTGCCATTTACCCATATATATATTAATATATACATCTTCCCATCGGCCATAATTCTATATAACTTAACTAGGTATTCTCCAACTAGCCCAAACCCATTCCTTTGGGTCAAGTAACTCCAAGCCCAAACCGTGATTAAATTGAAATAAAATAAACCAATTAATTAAACAAGTAAATTGCATATAAACAAGTAATGACAAGTAAAACACATTAAATAATTTAAACTAATCTAATTAATCAATTAAAATCAAATACCCACTTAATCATTTAATAAGATCAATTAGTCAAATAAAATAATTAAAATGCAATTAAAATAATAAATTAAATGCTCATTGACATCACCTATCTCTCTACAGAATATCAACTTGCAGATATCATGACAAAGTCGTTGCTACCACATAAGTTTTCAACCCTCAGAGCTCTTTGTAGGGTTGTCTCTAACCCTTTCCAGTACTTTACATTGTTGGTCCTTTCACTTTTTGACTTTCAATGTCAAAAAGGGGGAAAAATGGACCTAAATCAAGAATTTGTATATCCTTTAGTATGCTTTCATTACTGTCTTAATGGTACATTGTTGCTATTTTTAAGTGCCTCTTTGATATTCAATCATTATTTAGTTTTTAACATTCAAAAGCAAAAGGGGCAGATTGTTGGTCCCATATTTAAATTAGGGTTTTCCCTTTTATATGTCAAAAAGTTGTCACAGGTCTGTGTATGTGAGTTTCAAGTAACTCTGGTATACTCAGTTCATTACAGAGGCTTACAAGGGTAGCATTGTCATTTTACATTCATGAGATATCGCTTGAGATAGCTCAAGGAAGCTACATCACTACAAGAAAATTGATGTTTTACGATTGTAATTGACGACATGCATAAACAACAAGCCTTCTTATGTGCTAATTTACGACTTATGTTTCAGACAAGTCATTAAAACCTAAAACATGGTTATATTAACGGCTTGCACTTAATTACCCTTTGAATTTTCCTTTTAAGGCTTGCATTTTCTATTATAGTGACTTGTATGCTATATCATTAATATTGGGCCAAAAGTTTCTTCAAAGAGGTCCCAAAATTCCTTTAAAGACCCATTTTCCCTCCTATATAACTTTAAGGAAACAATATTCCCGCACTATAAGCCAACAATACACACGATTGTTTGCTCTCCCATTGTAAACCCTAAATATACTTGCTTCATATTCTGAAAAAAATATATATATAAATAATAATAATAATAATAATAATAATAATAATAATTCAGCCATTTTCGGCAAAGCCCTCATCTACACCATCACAGGAGAAATAAATGAAGCTCAAAACTGCCATATGAAGAATAGGAAAGTGGACAAAAGATCACGGTCATTGCCTCTTTCTCGGCTTCCATTAGGTAAATATATCTTCTTTACTCAATACGCTCTATCAGATTTTCAGTTCCCATCAAATTAGCAAGCGATCTCTCAAACAGAACATGGTAAGATTTCCTCTACTTCTTTCCCCAAGTTGTTCCTAATTTGTTGATTTAATATGATTTTTTCACATGTTATTTTTCCTTATCTTTTTACTTTGATGATTTTAAAAAGATTACATGAATAGAAATTATAAGTTATTTTTGCAGATGATTGATATGATAGTCTTGTTGTTGTTGTTGTTAGGGCTCTGAGAATTTTCCTATTTTGTTGATGATTTCCTTGTCGGTGGCCATTTCATGTTTGTTGTTCATGTTGTGGTTTTGTGGAGTCTGATTAACTTTTAGGAATTTTTAATTATATGAAAACTCCAACACTGCTGAATTTTAGGAAAAAATTCAGTTTCCTAATCTGTTTTAACTTCCTTATTGGTTTAAGGAAAATTCAGTTTCCTGATCTGATTTAACTTCCTTATTGATTTTTGATTCTACAAAAGACAAGTTCTTGTAGGAAAAGTTTGAGACTCTATAAATATCAACTCTAATAAGATTTAAAAGAGTGTGAGAGTTAGAGATAAATTTATGCCAATACAAGAGAGAGCAATTGAGAGAGGTTGAGAGAGAATTCTCCATTGTAATTCTTCATCTTTTTCATAGTGAATTTATTCGGTGTGCTTCATGGACGTAGCCCTAAGATTTGGGTGAACCATGTATATCTTGTGTTTTTATGTGTGATTTTTTTTATTCTTCGTGATTGCTTGTTTATTCCTTAAACAGCGTTGTTTATTTTGCGTTTCCGCCACAACAACTGGTATCAAATCTGGTTGATTGTGCAGAGCAACTCCAACAGTTCATGGGTGAAGAGTACTCTGTGCAGGTTAAGAACAGAGCGAGAAAAAGAATACAAGAAACAATTTACAATAAAAGGGTTTGTGTCTATATATACACACACACGAGAAATGGATATGATCACCTTATATATGTGTGTGTGTGTGTGTGTGTGTGTGAGTGAGGAGAAGAGAATACGTTTTGATTGATTTTCACTTTAGGGTATGGGGGTTTGCTTGTTATATCAAAGTTGTAACTTGGGCACCAAACTCAATGTGATATTTTTTTCTTGACAATTATTTTTACTGATTTTGTTTGCAATGGATTTGGGTTAAAGACTTTTTAATCTGAACTATTGGGTTCAATTAAATGCATTAAGTATCTTGAACGTCCTAACTCGAATTAGAAAATTGAAGTTTAACTAAGTTATAAACCAACACATAGAAGGCCCCTTTAAACAAATTATCTTTATATCATGAAATTGCTTGAACCCTCACCTAACAGTGTTCAGAAGCATAATTCAGTTCATGAAATTGCTTGAACCCTCACCCAACAGTGTTCAGTGAAAAATAGCAAAAATAAGATGATGTTCACTGCAATGCTATATGCTATTTGAAGAGAACGGAATGATAAAGTTTTCAATGATAAATTCAATTTGTCAATGGAAGTGGCTAGAGGAGTGCTTTGGGAAATTATGGATATTATGGGTATTAGCCTGCAGGATGTTTTGCTAATTGCGTAGTCAAAAGGTTTTTTTTGAAGTCTAGACTCATTACTACTGCAGTTGTGATCTCGCTTTTTGGTTGAGATTAAAATTTGGTATGCTTTAAAGAGAATGGGTCTGTACCTATCTATTGTTGCATCGATGTTCATTTCTTTGTTTGGATAGTATGGTCGTTCTTGGCATCTGTTCTTTGCCAATCTGTTGTTGACTCGCTGCACTCTTGCCTTTCTCTGGCTTTGTGTGGTTGTTATTTTGCTCGGATTTCATGCTTGAACTGGGCATATGGTTTACTTTTGGAGAATGGGTTCTTGCCTATCTGTTGTTGCTTCTCTTTTGTGGCTGTGGGTTTTTAAGTTGGTTCAACCTCTTTGGGAAGCGTGGTTATTTTGGGCAGAAGTCTTCTAGATGTGAGCTAATCATTGCCCCATTTGTTGTTGAATTTTTGTTCTTTTCTTTTGTAGAGTATACAATCTTTTCTGTACACTATGTATGTGCCCTATGTGGGCTGTGGTTCTGTTGCTTCAGGGCTCCATTTAGTTTTCTTTAGGTTTTTATAATGTGCTGCGTTGTGGCGAGGGCAACCTCATGTTTTGGTTTCTCTCATCGCTTTCTATGTTTGGTGAGGGTATGCCCTCGGATCTTCCTTGTACATTATTGTTTCATTTTATATAAAAAATTTCCTCCATTTAAGAATAAAAAATAAAAAATTATCTCTATCTCGTATAAGATTACTTCAACTACTCATGTTATGAGACAATGTTATTTGGAGGTCATTGTTAAGAAGGTAAAAACATAAGAGAATAGGAATATAACATTTAGTAACAAGGCATGCAGAATATTTAGAAGGCTAGTTTAGCCATTTTTTATT
This sequence comes from Cornus florida, assembly GCF_030987335.1. Taxonomy (NCBI): domain Eukaryota; kingdom Viridiplantae; phylum Streptophyta; class Magnoliopsida; order Cornales; family Cornaceae; genus Cornus; species Cornus florida. Next base: position 8,677,427 of record NW_026775571.1, read on the forward strand.
ATTGGATGGGACATGGTCCCAATCATTCATTTGTCTGTTTTTTTTTTTTTTCATTTTTCTTTTACTTTGTTAGCCTATTCTTTACTTGGAAAAAGATGACAAACCTTGAGCATGAAGAATCCCATTTCTAGCAAATGGCTTGAGCATGACCTAGGACAAGTCATACACCTGATTTATTTATTTATTTTGTTTATACTCATGTCAAATACTTGTAAATTATGTGAGAAATAATTCTTTTTTTCTACTTTTGTATGCACATTCCTCTCTGCTATTTATTATTAATATTATTATTTTTTGTTTTGTACAGGAAATCCAAAAATTATTTGGTTAAGAGCTCAAGTTCTTTTGTATAGGAATCAAAGGAGGCTACAGGGGTTAATATATCGAGCATCACTATGACTTTCCATGGTAAGTAAGTACTATATTCAATCGAATGTTTTTTTTTTTTTTTTTTTTCATTTTTTAGTTATTTTTAAATTTTATTTTATGAACTTATTAACTTCAAGTTTTGGTCTTCTTGTTTTTCATGTGTATGAAGACATCTAAACAAGCTGGTAAAAGACATAAAAACGACTGTTTAGTTTCCATTTCTCTAGTGGCACGTCAAATAAATGAGTTACTGTGCATATTTGAGAGGGATTCTAGTTCTCCGCATACTCCATAGGCCTCATCTTTTAGTCTCTGGGCATTTATTTTAATAAGGCCTAAGAACCCATTTGATATCCTTAATTTCAATGAACTATATATATCAAAACTGCTTGGAGTTAGAAGCCCAGATAATTATATTGTGTGCATATGAATACAAAAAATGAAATTATTGGCATTACTCCATTCCCTTTCAAGAAATCAAGGACTTCCAATACAAGATGCTTCAACTACTATTGCTAGAATTTGTCTTCTGAACTAATATGTGTATAGTGTTTCAACCCTAGTGTTTTAACTCCATTATGTAATATTACCATAATGGAAAGCTTGCAGATTGGTTGACTATGTGTAGCTAAATGTTTCTACTCATATAGTTGAAATTTTTATTTGTTACTCATGTATGTTATTTTATTTGGAAACATCAAGAATTCATGTTGAGTAATCAAGAATATCTTTTGTTTGCAAGTTGCGCCAAAGAAGTCACTACTAATGCTCAAGTTAAATTTTTTATGTCTAATAAAGCATTGGTAAAACATTTGTAGAGGGAACTATCTAGACTGGAGAATGATAGTCCAAGAGTGAATATTGCCACATCAGGATGCACTGCATTACTACGTGAGAAAAACATTCGAATTGAAAAGGTAATGAAGTAGTCTTTCACTTTTGGTATCAAAATTTTAGTACTTGTAAATATATACATTTGTCTCCTTTTAAAACTAGACTTGATTACTTTTAACATTCTACACATGGATAATATGGTCTCAATAAGATCATTCATACTTAATCTATCTTCCTAGCCTCACCCTTAGTTTTTTCTTACAAACCTCATTTCAGTTATGGTGAAATTATGAACAAGTTTATTGTTGGTTTAGCATTCTGTTTCATTCTACATGGCTGGTCTTATTGTTGGCTTACAAATTTCTTAATTACCATGTACTGTCTATTTAAATAGTTGGTATGGAAGAATTTTTTTTTTGCCTTTCATCTCTTATCAAATGTGAGTTTATTGACCAAAAGGAACTTTTCTAGCCTCCTCTCCTTTACCTTTTCCTTCCCTTTACTTCTTTAAGGCTTTTTAATATTTTCATTATGTTGCACAATTAAATTACTAAACTTGATATATATATATTTTAATTACAGAATGTGATTGAAGGATCGATTGTTACCGTCAAGATATTGTACGGACAAGGGGGAGCTAATATATATTAAAAATCGATGGTTATGTTCTTATTTTGCAAAAGATGATTGTTTCTTTTTGAATTTAGTGGTTTAATTTTTATTCCTTGTTGACATCAACATATTGGATGGCTGGGAACTTTTTTAATATTCATATTGGCTTAAAATTTTTTTTTGACACGGTACTAGACTTAATGTTTTTGGTTTAATTAGATTTTTGTTATTCTAATTAATACATGTTATATTGTATGTGGTTATGCGATGTGATGTGCGCCTTATTTTTTTAAATTGAAGACAGGTATCATTTGTCATATTGAACATAGGTGCAAGACAGATTGTTAGTTCCATTAGAAAGAAAAGGGATTCTATACATTTTTTTTTTTTAATAAAAAAAACCCCTTTTGACAACATGTGATGCATGTTTTTAAAATAAAAATATTAACGACATATATAGAATGTTGTAATGGACGTCATGATAGGACATAATAGTAGAATTGTTAAAAGGGTAAACATAAACACAATATGCTTCGCGTGTCATTAATGCATGTATAGACGACTTTCAAATCACGCTGTTAAAGAAGTGCGTATTAACGACGCACGAGAAGAGTTGTAAATGTTTGAAAGCAACATCCATTTGGTTGTTTAACAACATTACATTTTAGAATTAACGACTTGTAAAGCACACCATGAATAATATAGACTTTTCACTGCTTGTTCAGTAAGAGCATGCATATGCATGTCGTGAAAACCCTCTAATAACTTGTATCGCATATCATTAAAAGCCTTTTTCCTTTTAGTGTACGTTGTGTTGACAGTGCTCATTACAGGCAAATTAGGGTTTATAGGTCTGGTTCAGAAGGTGATATTTGGCTATAGAGTCACTTAGGGGAAATTAAGTCTTTTTACACATGTACTCTATCATTATACATTTGTTTGGGATACCACATTGTATTATACTACTTGGAAATGCACTTTGATCAAGTGTTCACAACAGTAGCTATAGGATTCTATAGATATTGATAAGTGTCCCTTACCAGGGTATTTTGTTCATTACAAATGAAGATCAAATATGTGACACGTGTCTTGTGGTCCTAATGTTAGAACATGAGGCTTGTTATGCATTTCTTAGTAACTAAGCTTGATATATATTGCTGATATACAAGTTGTCAAACGTTGTGCAGTAGAAGACAAAGATGTGTGCTATACAAAGGGCATTGTAGTCCTTTTGCTAAGGGAATGCTAGAATATTCCTTGGCCAATCATTGGTAAATGGTGCCATGTGTATTTCCTCATTAGTGTAAGAATTTGAGCTAAAAGTTCACTATATATATCCTATTATAGGGTTGAGCCTCCTTAGCTTTGAGAGAGCATCTTTATGAGCACACTCGAAGACACCACAAACAATGACCATTTCCTGAGTTCTAAGACCTATTTGTAAGCTGAATTCATCTAAAAAATGTGTATTGAGTGTATGAGTGCTTGATGATGATGAAGGTATCTGGTTGCAGCTATTTTTTGATGCAAGAAGGCCTGGTTTGAGTAGCCATATTTTGTTCCAGCCATTTCTAGAGATTTATAAGGTCTAAGGCAAGTTTGGTTCACTTTTTTACATTTGTAGAATGTTTGGTTGTGACCATTTTACTGATGTAGTTATATTTAATGTCTCAGACCTATGTATATATTTGTTTTATTGGCTTAGCTTGATGATTTGAGCTTATAATCATTATATCTTGTTGTGAGTTGCAATATTTCATCTGAGCAAGTTTTTATAGTTGAATCAAAGCTGTTGAAGTTGATATATGCACAAAAATATGGTCATTTGAGATTTTAACCTTGTAAAACCCTAGTTCTTGAAGATTTCTACTATATAAGGCTTGCTGTGTACTGTGACTCTACATACATATTGATTATCATCTGAGTATTTCTATATTGAATATATAAGGCTGTGGCATTCATCTCTTGGTCTATATTTATTCGAATTTCCAATTTTTCCCTTAGACTACGATTTCTGCAGAATGAAGACTATGTGTTGGTTGTTGTTAGTTTGAGCTGTGTTTTTCACTCCTTTCATTTATATAAGCTAAAGTAGAGTTGCTATTTACATATTTTATGTATTTGGTGAGCTATGAGAGCTCAAAGGGTCCAAGCAGGGGTGCTTAGGACATGAGGGAGTGTTGTTGAGCACCAAGTAGAGTTAGTGTGTGTGTAGAGGCTGTGAAAACTAGTGTTTCATCTTATACAAGGGTGTGTGCTGAGAGTGAGACAGCTGAGTGTGTAACTACTTGTGTGATGCCCCAAATTCGTAGAATCCGGTGCATCGACTGTAATGATGTAAAACCCGACCCGATAACGGATCACAAATGCGGAAGCTAAGTTATAAAGGTCAAATGGTACCTCCCAGCACCAATGGCACCCGAAGAAACATAAACTAGGTCATAATCACCATAAGATGGCTCATACAAGGTCAAAAGCGTAAAATAGAAGCGTAAAAAGAGTAATGACATGCTGAGACTGGAGTCCAAACCAGGTCTGCAAACCAACAGACAAATTGGTTGACTAAAGACCTGTACCAGTCGACTGAAATGGGACATTGACTACCAGTCTGTCGAAATGAGAAATCAGCCTGTCGGTAGTTGTCCCAACAGTAACTTTGGCTACTACCTCAGAATTTTAATTAGTCTAAAAGATACTGGTTGACTGAAATGGGCTACTGGTCGACCGAAATGGCTCAAGATTCTGCAGAAAGCCAAAAAAAATGCAAGGGTCCTCTTAAGTCTCAAAATCCCAACATACATTGGTCCAACATGAACTTTAAAGGTGTGTAAGTGTGAGAACACATACACAAGTGATGAATACATGTGAAAATGAAATACAAATGGCTCTAAGGCCTCATTACATATCTTGATCCAAAATATACACCATACATCATGGTTACCAAAAATACATCAAAAGGCCTCATTACATATCTTGATCCAAAATATACACCATACATCATGGTTACCAAAAATACATCAAAAGGGCATGCTAAACACTTTGTATGCATACAAAACAGGTGTGTCCAAAACACTAAATCCACAACAAACTAAGGGTAATGGCCATCCATGAAAAACACCTCCTTACCTGAAAAATGTATAATCAACGGGTGTGAGTAAATTGAATTACTCTATAAGAAAATGCATTATGCGGATAACCTAAGGTTTCAATGGTATTGCAAGGGTAACATAGATTTAAACATGTAGATCATGCCTCCTAGTGTCTAGTCTCAAGGTGAAACTAAGGAATCATCCTAAAAATAACTTTGAAGCATTTTAAATGAAATCCATAACAAGTAAATGTAATTAACCAAATTGGAACATCCAATGTCAAATAACAAGCTATAATTATATAAAATTGTCAACTTAGAATTGAAATACGAAATCATATAATAGGAATATCTTGGACACGAACATCCGGTTATGAACATCACAACCAAGACAAAATTAGTTGTTTTCGGGCTATTAACCCGCAGGGAACTACCCAAGTGTATATTGGGGAGAACTCATACCTCTCGCACTAGAACTGAACTCTAGCCATGTCAACGTAACAAATGCCCCGAGTATTTTCCAAATCAACAATAATGTGCACAACATAACATATGTATACAATGTACATAGATCACCTTCCATGCATATATAAGATTGGAAATCACACATTCCATTTCCTAAGTCTTCAAGACTAAATATAACATGATATTAATAAGTTCATAATGTGAATAAGCTTACATTAGTATTATGATATCAATCATAAAGAATCAAATTATACCAGTATTGTAAGCCTTAAAAATTTAACTAAACAACCATACAAAATTTAATTGGCAAGAAGAATATAAAGATACCACAATTACATTTCAATGAAATTACAAGTAATATAATCCTCTTCCAAATAAAATAACAAGCTTTACAAGATAATAATTACATACATGCTTTGAGTAATATGAAATCCTAAATCAAGATATATAACCCTCATATATATACAATCCTACAACTCACACAACATGCATATAACATATGGTAAGCTCAAAAGCACAAAGAAATGCTAAGGTTATAAACATACTACATCCCTTACCTCACTAAAGAAAGACTCTCTAGAATCTTGAGGAAAATGAGCGAGGATGGAATCTAAAAGAAAGGTCTTGTAGTCCAAGGTGCAAGGAAGCTTTTGTCTTTCAATGGTGAAGCCAAAAGATGAGTGGAAGGTGGGCAAAACCAAGCTCTAAGGTGAGTAACAATGATGGTTTAGAAAAGAAGATGAGAGGAAGAAGAAGATGAAGAAGTAAATCACAACAAATCCCACTCACAATATGATATACACATCACTTTAACCAAGACTAGCATTACCTCTCACACACACACATCCATCACAACCCTCCACTTGTCACCACCATAAGCCTCCACACAAAACATAAAATCCACCCTACACTTGGCATCATCCAAGCCCTCCACATGTCACCAACAAAATTCAACACATGGTCCAATGAAAAAGTGACACTTGTCACAACTTTACAAAAATTATAAAAAGGTCCCTCCACAAAATATCTTCCAAAAATAATTGTAAAAAGGTTCCTAATCAAAAATATCTCCAAAAGATAATCGTACAAATACCCCCAAAATGAAAATGTCTCCCAAAGAAAAAATGAACATATACCCCCATAAAACATAATATAAGGAACATGCTTTGTTACACAATTAAACTATGCACTAACAATAAAATAAATTAAAGTAAATGCATGAAATGTTGGAAACTTATTTTAGACACCAAACCCTACCTCAGGTCCTACAAAACCTAAGGTAACAAGAAAAGAAATAATAAATAAATAAAATAAAAAGAAAAAGAAAAAGAAAAAGAAAAAGAACAAGAATATTGCCGGAAAAAGAAAAGATGACACGGTTATCATAACTTGTATATAACTAGTGGATATTACATTAGATATGGCTAAGAACCAAGGTTTTTGATCCTTGTAAAATTCAAGTGTACTTATGGTTGAGTATTTGAGCATTGTGTGTGTATTGAAATCACTCGAAGTGTAGAAAGAAGTTAAGTATGAGAACCAATTCACCCCCCTCTTTATTCATTAAATATCATCATTAAATATAACATAACATGGATAATTGCACGTAAGTTAAGAAACATATATCAGATTTTCTTGATATTGGGAACAATAAGCACGTTATTAAGAGATAAATGTGAATCCTTAGGAAAAACTTGTCCTGGTCCAATATGTGTAAGTGGTAATTTTTCATCATTACCCACCATAACATAATCAGATCCGATACAAGGCCTTAAATCGGAGAGAGTACCTAGATCATCAATAATGTTGGTCATGGCACTAGTGTCTGGGAGCCATTCACTTTCAGTAGGTGTATTGAGATGAATTGTAGCTAAAGCTTGGGGAACTTGGTCATCTTGATAGTTGTTATCAAAGCAATACCAGCATTTAAGAGCATTGTGACCTTTTTTTTTTTAGCAAATTTTACAAATTTGACACTGAAGAGAAGTGGAAGTGTTTTGCCTCAACTTTGAAAGATGTTTAGATGTTATGCTTTACTGAGAATTGTGTTGGGTATAGGTAGGCTGAGAATAAGCATGAGTGAAACCCCATCCTTTTGACTTAAAAGAGGGATTTTGGCAACGTTTCTGTTGTGAGCGTGAAGTGGAAACGAATGCGAGTGCAGGATTTGCAAGATCAAATAAGTAGGACTTGCTGCATTATTCATGACCATGCAATAATGGAATTAAATCATTGTAAGAAGGAATGGGAGGTTTAACCATAGCTATGGAGAGAGAATCATACCGCGGTCCTAAACCGTTTAAAATCCAAAATACCTTTTTTTTCTGATCAGGTAATGGTTTTCAAATGGCATTAAGTTAATCACAAGTTGATTTAAATTTCCTAATGTAGTCATTGAGAATAATAGATTCATCTTTCTTCTCTTGAAGTTTCAGAAGTAATTCAAATTTACAAGCCTGAGAATCTTATGAATAAGCATTGGATAAAGCCTTCCAAACATCGAACGAGATGGTAAGGCCAACAACAGTCCTGAGAGCTTCTTTAGAAATAGTAACAGTGAGCCATGACTTAACCAGTCCATTTGTGCGTGTCTATGCCACCAAGTCAGGGTTAGAAAATTTTCTTTCATTATTGATGCCATTGATCTCACCTATAGGTGTTGGTGTGTCTCCTGTGATGAAACCACGAAGATCTTGACTTTCAATCAAAGATAGATCTTGTGTTTCCCACAAGATATAGAGATAGTTGGAAAAAGTGAGTTTCAGAGATATAAAATTCGCTACATTAAGATTTGCATGATACGGGTATTTTGGATGAGGATGTGTAGCCATTGGATTAAGAAGATAGAACTAAGAACGTGGAAAGGAAATCTAGATGGATCATTCTCTTTAAAGCTTTGGAAGCTTTGATACCATAAAAAATATATATATAAGAGGGGCTAGTAATTATTTTCAACTCAGGTTATCTTTCCATTCAAGAGCACACATATATAGAGAGTGTTGTACAACAAAATATCAGTAAAGTTGTTACAAAAAATATTCTACATATCTTTGATATTTCAACGAATCTAAATATCTTTGATATTTCAACATATCTCTTAATACTTTTAACGTATCGATATTACCCGTAAATATTCTAGATAGCTAAAGATATTAACAACATATCTAGAGAATATTGATGATCGTGTCATCTTTGTCCTTTTTTCCGGCATTCTTTTTTTATTATTATTTATTTTTTTAATTATTTATTTATATGATTTATTCTTTTTCAGCGTTACCTTAGGGTTTTGTTGCGCCCGAGGTAGGCTTCGGTGTTCGGAATTGATTTCTGGTACCACATGCATTGCATTATATTATATTATCTTTTATTACCCGCGTATGTTTTAATTTTAATGAAAAATATGCTCGTTTATTTTTATTTTCTGGGGGTATGAATGCATGGTTTCTTCGAAAATATTTTCATTTTTCAAGGTGTTTTGTGAAATTAAGTTTTTGGAATATTTTGCCTTAGGGACCTCTTAACAAATATTCTTTAAGATATTTAGTGGAAGGACTAGCATGAAATTAGGAGAAAAAAGTGACAAGTGTCACACTTTCATTTGGCCATTTGTCGACTTTCCATTTGATACACTTGGAAGCCTAGGATGGTGACAAGTGTAAGGTTTGGATTAAGCCTAGTGAGGAGGCTTAAGATCATGACAAGTGGATGGTGGATGCATGTGTGTGTGAGAGAGGTAGTGTTGGTGTAGTGTGTTTAACTATCAAAGGCCTTAGGGTTAGTGGAGTTTCTTGTGACTTAATCTTCCTTACTTGAACCACCATTGTTGCCACCTTGGAACCTTAGCCACCATTCCCATATTTCGACCCCCTTCCCTTGGGATTTTGGTCTTCCACCTTGCAGACAAAATTTTCCTCTCTTCCTTCTCTAAAACTCATTTTCACAGTTTTTCCATTTGCTTTCTTTTGCCTTGGATTCTAGAGGAACAATCCTCTAGTGAGATACTTTGATGAACCCTGAAACCCTAGCCTCCATTTCTGATTTTCGACCCCCTTCCTTTGAGTTTTTGATCTTCCACCTTGAAGAGCAAATCTTCCTCACTTCTTACTAGAACACCTTTGCTCAATTTCTTCATTTGCTTTCGTTTGCCTCAGATTCTAGAGGTTCAATCCTCTAGTGAGGTAGGGATTGTCTTATTTTTATACTCTTGTTATATCTTTTGTTCCTGAAGTTGATATACATTGTATGCATGTATTTTGAATTCTAGGGTTGTATCTAGATGCATATTACATGAAATTAACTTAAGGCTTTGTATTGATTAAGGCTTTTACATGATCTTTAACTTGTGTTAAGTTTGTTTCATTAAGTGATGTTTTGAAATCTAGAGATTTTCATTAGTGTAATTTATAGAAATTCTATATAATCTTTGTCAATAATTTAATTGTGTATTTGATACTATGTTGTTGTTATCATGGATTTTAAACTAATTGTATACTAGCATAAATGGATTTCATAGGTTGTTTTTATAGTAGTAGTTTAATTTGATTCACTTTGTAAACTTGTTCATGTAATTTTCATTGTAGTTTTAGTGACTTGATTGTATAACTATTGATTAGTTTACATTATTTTAGTATTGTGACATCTTTGATATAATTTACTTGTGAGTAAATCATAGTGTGTGTGTGTGTGTGTGTGTGCCACCTTGGCCTTAGGAGCATGGTGATCACCATTTTATTCATAAAAATTCATTTGGTTATAGGTTGTGTGTGTACGACATGCATAACATAATTGAAGGATGGACACCATCCAAACATTGAAAAAGTGGACATCGAGTCTATTGGGTTGAAAGTCCCAAAGAACATTAGCCAATGGGGTGTGGAAGTATGCCATTTGTTTACATCAGATTTGATTCCGCAGTACATCTTATTGCATCTTGGAGTCGCATGTGTGAGTTGCATCATAGTGGAGTCATTGTGTAAGTCGTATTGTAGTTCTTGAAGTAGTGTATACTTTGTTATTCTTCTAGCTTTGTGGTAGTTATTCTCATAATATTGTCTTATTGTTTGTTTTTGCATTTCATTTCAAGTTGACATTACTTGAATTATAACTTGTTGTTGGCATTGGAAGCACAGTTATTGTTATAATCTTTGTCTATCGTGGATTGTGTTTAAATATTTCAAATATAGCTTAGGATGATCCCTTAGCTTCCCTCTTAAAACTAGACGTTAGGAGGCATGATTTACATATGTTTAGTTTATATTACACTTGCAAAGAATCATTGAAACTTTAGGGTATACGCATATACTTCATCCTACTAAATAACTCGTTTACTCACCCTAGTTGATTTGGGTCTTTTTCAGGCAAAAAGACACTACTTTGGATGCTCAACATCCCTAGCGTGGTTTGTGTAGCATTGGAATACCATTTATGTACTTTTGACATGTAAGTGTTAGCATGCTTTTGTTATCTTTTGTTGTTTTCAAAGTATAACTTGTTTATGAGCCTAACTTGCTTCATTTTGAACATGTAATATAAACTTAAATGTCTTATTTTGATTCTATTTTAACATATATGTAATGAGGCCAATAGCCAATCTCTTTTGATGAATGGAATGTATGATAAATTTCAACGTGTTTTATTTTCCTTGACGTAGTTTTTCTTGGGGGCATTTTAGGCATTCCATGTTGCATTTTATTTTTGGTTCGGACCATGGTTGATTAGAAAACTCATTTGGGGGGGGGGGGGGGTTACTTCACAAAAAATTTTCCAAAAAATCCTGTTTTATCCTTTAAAAATGCACATTTTCAGAAAAATCACCCTCGCAGCAAATCCACTGTTCACTGTTCGCTAGCCTTGAGCGAACGATTGCTCCCCTGAGCGAACAATTGCTTAGGCACTTTTTGACCAAGTCAACCGTTTATTGACACTGTTCACTATTTGCTGGTTTTGAGCGAACGATCGCTCAGGCACTGTTTGGGCACTTTTCACCATTCGTAGTCACTGTACATCGTTCGCTTCTCTGAGCGAATGATCGTACCTGAGCACATTTTATAAATTTTTCTAAAATTTCAGAATTTCATATCTTTTTCGTTTTAACTCCAAATAATGTGATTTTTGAGTCAAAGTTTATTAATTTTTCATTGTCTATCCAATGATATGTACGGTAGCATCCATTATAGTTTTAAAAGTCCATTTTACCCCTATAGGCACAAATTATCCATTTTAAAACCTTAGCTTCCACGTTGTTTTTTTTTCCAAGTTCCGTGACTCCTCGAGAAGTCACATTGGCATCTTAGAAGTGGTGTCCATATCTAGAGGCACTTTTTCTTTTCTTGCTTCCGCATTTGGGATTCATTATCAGATCAGTTTCAGGTCAATCACAGATGCACCGGGTTCTTTGAAATACGGGGCATCACAGGTGGTATCAGAGCTTGAGGTTTGAAAATCTTAGGACGTGACATGCTTTAATGTGTTCACATATTTACGTGCTTATGTGTTTAGAAACACCTTTTATATGACATGTATACTTATGTGCTTAAGTGTTTAAAGCTTTTACGGCATGACTTAATATGATTTAAGTGCTTATGTGTTTTGTCATGTGGGGTTTTGACAGTGCATTCATTGGCGGGTTGCATTGGGTTACCTTTTGGTCTTTATGCATTGTTAAGTGCATTTTGTAGAACAATATGTTAATTGCAACTTGTAAGTGCTATGTGTGTATACTATTTGTTTATCATCCTTCGATTTTAAAGTATAAGACACGAGACGTGATTGAATGCAAGTTGGTTAGATATTTAAAGTTTTGAGTTGACTTTTTACCAAATTATACTAGTTGATTGTTTGGCCATCACATGTTACGTGTTTCACGCCTTGTGATGTATGCTAACTGTTAAGCATGATTAAGTGTTAAATGTGTATGTTGACTTAGTGTTAGGTTATGAGCATACTAGTTACTACTTGCGTTGTTTGTTTTGATTTATGTCTACTTTCTATGTGACAGAGCATGTCGTATGTGAATTATTTGCTACTTGTACAAGTATATGATCTTATTACCATGTTGTATGCTAAGTGTTCAGTGTTCATATGCGTATAAATGAATGTATTCTACGTGCTTAAACTGATTGTAGTGACAGCAGGAGATGTAGTTTAGTAAAGTGTTTTATCTTAAGAATTTTCTATGTGATGCGTATGATCTTAGTAGCCTTTTACTTATTTCGTATCTTGTTTTGATTTTGTGCATTATTCATGCTCGGTTGGGCGAGATTAATGGTAGGGCATTATCTCTTAGAGTCTATAGTATTCTTAGATACGTCTTTGTCATTTAGGACTTTTTCCTTGGGTAGAAGGATTCACTTTGCAAGGTCTCTAATGTGGGAGCCTTCTTGTCTATTTTGTCGGTTTGGGAGTTTTGAGACTTTAGGTTGATGGTTGATGTGAGTATGGCTCGTGTGAGCGTAGAGTAGTAATATTTGTTTGGCGGGATGATACGTGGGCCATGGAGGCACCATTTCATCTCATTTTCTTTTGTTGCTTTGTAACGTAGTCGTGGTAGTGTCTGAGGTGTTGGTATCATCTCTTAGGGCTTCGTGGTGATCTTGATGTGGTGACATCATTTAGAGTTTCGTTTCTAGTGTCATGGGACAGTGAGTCATGATTGACTTGAGTTATTCTTTAGGAATGAGCAGTTTATTTTTTGTGAGCCTCAACGGCGGGGTTCTCATGTCTAGTCTTCTTAGAGTGATGGTCTAAGGACTGATAGGTGTGTTGACCTAGGATCCTTCTTTTGTTTGCCTTGGATAGCTCTTACGAGCTACGGTTAGGATGTGAGTGGTTTCATGTGGTAAATTGCATTAGTTCAATTAATTACTCTCCCTGGTCATTGGAGACTTGGGGTTGTGTGTTAGGATTCCGGTAGAATCCTATAGAGTTCCCATCGGACTCATTGGCATCTTGAGATATGTCTTTCTTGTGCATGTCCTGTGATGGTTAGTGTTGGAACTATCTATTACACTTGTTGTTTTATGTTGTCATGTTGTTCAGTGGTCCCTTTGAGAGACATTCTATTTTACTTGTGATTTTGTGGCTTTGTTATATATAATCAGCCTTACATGTTTATGTGCCTTATCGTTTGAACATGCCTTAGAAATATGTTTAGGATATGTGGCTATGTATTGGTTTATGTGATGATAAAGAAGATGCATTTTCATTTGCTATATCTATTTAACATGCTAGTACCATTAGTGATGTATAATGTGTCGTCATGTACTTGATCCCTATATGATAGGTAGCTTATTTGATTGCCTTATGTAGACTATGTGATGTGTTAGTAAGGTGTTATTTAGTTTATATGATTTGATATTGTGAGTAAGTGCTATGTGAGTGTCAAGTGCATACATGGGTATATTATGTTGCATTGATAGTGTACATTTATTTTAAGATTATGATATGGTCATTATATATATGTTTGTTTTATGATGAGTGACATGGTCCTATTAAACATTTTATGTTTGTATTTTATTTCGGTGTTTCATTTACGAGTTTTATCTTTACATGGTGGTTATGTTATATTATTGTTCCTACATTGATGCATGAGGATTTGTGACCTTGGTTTTCGGGATTTTGATGTGTGAGCTACGTGGTAGACTTGGGTTTTCGAGGATTAGGTTATCCATGATAGGGACCTTGATTTGGTGTAGTGACTTTTCTTATGCAGCCTTGTAGTAGGTATGATTGAGGATAGTATGAGTTTAGGTGTGATTCCTTGGAATGAAGCCTAGTTTCATGATCATTGTTAACTTCTTTAGAGAGTTTGGATTTTGAGCTATTTTGGGAGACTTGTTGACACTTAGGTTTTCTGATTCATTTGGGGTTTGTCACATTGGTGTTAAGTGACATCTCTTTTTGATTCTCTTGTAGAGAGATTTTATTTAAAAGATAGGTTTGAGGTGCGATACTCAATTTGGAGACTCGCTGTGTTAAGGAGACTTTGTGTGTAGAATTTTTGATGTATTGTCTTGTGGTCAGGATCATTGTGACTTGGGGATTTTTGTTGCTTTTATGATGTTGTGAAGTTCGATCCATTGTCACTTGAGGGCACAGACTTGTCTGGTTTTGGATTCGTGTTTGAGGATTTAAGGCCTTAAGCGTTACGGTGCCTATGACATTGTTGTCAGAGTTTTGGGATTGGCCGAGATGGTGCGGTTGGACGTCTTTGGACCATACCCCAACTCTTAAAGAGTGTCTGGTTGCCATAATGCTTTCGCCAATGATTGTTTTGTGACATTGATGTCATTTATATCGAGAGACTTCATGGGTAAACTTAGTGGGGGCATGTTATGAACTAAGGCTATATATCATTATATTACCGTACTAAATTGTAGGCGGGTGCTAGTTGTCGATGATGCTACCTTACTGACGAGTATGTGTAGGCGAGCTCTAGACACTGTCAATGTAACCATACATTTGAGTACGTTGTGGGTGGGTTCTAGTCGTTATTCATTCTGCCATCTTGCCTTTAGCTAGATACCTTGAGTCGATGTGTTGTTATTTTGGAGTTCTTTTGGTGATTGTCTTTAGATCTGTACGTTGGTTCAGATGGAGATGTGTTTCACGGTTCGGTGATTCCCCGTTCTTTTGTTTGATCTTGAGGTTTTGGGAGTTGTCATTTAAAACTTAATGATGTGACCTTGTGGCTTGTCCTTGTTTTGTTCTCCATAGGGTGTGTCTAATTTCGGGGACGAAATCTCTTTAAGGGGGTAGGTTGTGATGACCATGTCATCTTTGTCCTTTTTTTCGGCATTCTTTTTTATTTTTTTATTTGTTTATTTGTTTAATTAATTATTTATTTATTTATTTATTTATTTGATTTATTCTTTTTCTGCGTTGCCTTAGGGTTTTGTTACTCCCGAGGTAGGATTCAGTGTTCGGAACTGATTTTCGGCGCCACGTGTATTGCATTATATTAACTTTTACTGCCTGCATATGTCTTAATTTTAATGAAAAGCATGCTTGTTTATTTTTATTTTCTGGGGGTATAGATGCCTGGTTTATTCGAAAACATTTTTGTTTTTCAGGGTGTTTTGTGTAATTAAGTTTTTAGGATATTTTGCCTTAGGGAACTCTTAGCAAATATTCTTTGAGATATTTAGTGGAGGGACTAGCTTGTAATTAGGAGAAAGTGTGACAAGTGTCACACTTTTATTTGGTCATTTGTTGTCTTTCCATTTGATACACTTGGAAGCTTAGGATGGTGATAAGTGTAAGGCTTGGATTAAACCTAGTGAGGAGGCCTAAGATCATGACAAGTGGAGGGTGGATGTGTGTATGTGTGAGAAAGGTAGTGTTGGTGTAGTGTGTTTGACTATCAAAGGCCTTAGGGCTAGTGGATTTTCTTGTGATTTCATCTTCCTCACCTGAACCACCATTGTTGCCACCTTGGAACCCTAGCCACCATTCTCAGATTTCGACCCCCTTCCCTTGGGATCTTGGTCTTCCACCTTGAAGACAAAAGTTCCTCTCTTCCTTCTTTAGAACACCTTTTCACAGTTTTTTCATTTGCTTTCATTTGCCTTGCATTCTAGAGGAACAATCCTCTAGTGATCGAGGTACTTTGATGAACCCTGAAACCCCACCCTCCATTTCTAATTTTTGACCCCCTTCCTTTGAGTTTTTGGTCATCCACCTTGAAGAAAAAATATTTTTCACTTCCATTACTAGAACACCTTTGCTCGGTTTCTTCATTTGCTTTCATTTGCCTCGGATTCTAAAAGTTCAATCCTCTAGTGAGGTAAGGGTTGTCTTATGTTTATACTCTTGTTCTATCTTTTGTTCTTTGAAGTTGATATACATTGTATTCATGTATTTTGAATTCTAGGGTTATATGTAGACGTATATTGCATTAAATTAACTTAGGGCTTTGTATTGATTAAGGCTTTTACATGATCTTTAACTTGTGTTAAGTTTGTTTCATTAAGTGATGTTTTGAAATCTATAGATTTTCATTGGTGTAATTTATAGAAATTCTATATAATCTTTGTCAATGATTTAATTGTGTATTTGATACTATGTTGTTGTTGTTATCATAAATTTGAAACTAATTGTATACTAGCATGAATGGATTTCATAGGTTGATTTTATAATAGTAGTTTAATTTGATTCACTTTGTAAACTTGTTCATGTAATTGTCATTGTAGTTTTAGTGACTTGATTATATAACTATTGATTAGTTTACATTGTTTTAGTACTGTGACATCTTTGATATAATTTACTTGTGAGTAAATTATAGTGTGTGTGTGTGCGCGCGCCACCTTGGCCTTAGGAGCATGGTGGTCACCATTTTGTTTATAAAAATTCATTTGGTTATAGGTTGTGTGTGTATGACATGTATAACATGATTAAAAGATGGATGCCATCTGAACATTGAAAAAGTGGACATCGAGTCTATTGGGTAGAAAGTCCCAAAGAACATTGGCCAGTAGGGTGTGGAAGTACACCATTTGTTTACATCGGATTTGATTCCGCAATACATCTTATTGTATCTTGGAGTCGCATGTGTGAGTTGCATCATAGTGGAGTCTATGTGTAAGTCGTATTGTAGTTCTTGGAGTGATGTATACTATGTTATTTTTTTACCTTTGTGGTAGTTGTTCTCATAATATTGTCGTATTGTTTGTTTTTGCATTTCTTTTCAAGTTGACATTACTTGAATTGTAACTTGCTGACATTGGAAATACCATTATTGTTATAATCTTTGTCTATTGTGGACTGTGTTTAAATGTTTCAAATATAGCTTAGGATGATCCCTTAGCTTCCCTCTTGAAACTAGACATTAAGAGGCATAATCCACATGTGTTTAGTTTATATTACACTTGCAAAGAATCATTGAAACTTTAGCCTATACGCATATGCTTCATCCTACTGAGTAACTCATTTACTCACCCTAGTTGATTTGGGTCTTTTTCAGGCAAGAAGACACTACTTTGGATGCTCAACATCCCTAGCTTCATTTGTGTAGCATTGGGATATCATTTATGTACTTTTGATATGCAAGTGTTAGCATGTTTTTGTTGTCTTTTGTTGTTGTCAAAGTATAATTTGTTTAGGAGCCTAACTTGCTTCATTTTGAACATGTAATATGAACTTAAACGTCTTATTTTGATTCTACTTTAACATATGTGTAATGGGGCCAAAGGCTAATCTCATTTGATAACTAGAATGTATGATAAATTTCAGCATGTTTTATTTTCCGTGACGTAGTTTTTCTTGGGGGCATTTTAGGCATTCCATGTTGCATTTTATTTTTGGTTCGGACCTTGGTTAATTAGAAAACTCATTTTTAGGGAGCCGCGTGGGGGGAGGGGGGTTACTTCACAAACTTTTTCCAAAAAGTCATGTTTTAGCCCTTTAAAATACACGTTTTCAAAAAAATCACCCTTGCAGCAAATCCACGATTCACTGTTTGCTGGCCTAAGCGAACGATTGCTCAGGCACTTTTTGACCAATTCAACCGTTCGTTGACACTGTTCACTGTTCGCTGGTTTTGAGCAAACGATCGCTCCCCTGAGCAAATGACCGCTTAGGCATTGTTTGGGCATAGTTCACCATTCATAGTCACTGTACATCGTTTGTTCCTGAGAGCGAACGTTCGCTCCTCAGAACGAACAATCGTACCTAGGCACATTTTGTAAATTTTTCTAAAACTTCATAATTTCACATCTTTTTCGTTTTAACTCCAAATCATATGATTTTTGAGTCAAAGTTTATTAAGTTTTCGTTATATATCCAATGGTATGCACGGTAACATCCGTTCCAGTTTAAAAAGGCCATTTTACCCTATAGGCACAAAATGTTCGTTTTGAAACCTTAGCTTCCACGTTATTTTCTTTCAAGTTTCGTGACTTCTCCAGACGTCACATTGGCGTCTTAGAGGTGGTGTCCATCTCTAAAGACACTTTCTTTTTTCTTGCTTCCGCATTTGAGATTCGTTATCGGATCAGTTTCGGGTCAATCACGACGCACCGGGTTCTTTATAACATGCGCCCTCACAGAATATTTATATATTAACAACATATCGTAGTTGTTACGTTATGTTAATGTAGCCCTAGGTAAAGGGTGGCCCCGTGAGGGAGTGATGGAGAGAAGTAGTTACGTGTTTGGTAGAGTGAACACAAATGGAAAGAGGAGTCTCGCTGAGTGTACAGAGAACTCTAGGGTAAAAAGTTAGGTATAAATTTCAATGTTGGTAGTTCTCTACTATTGTAACATCTCTAGATGATTATAGTATAATTTCTCATGATCCCTGGATGTAGTCCAAAGTTAGGGGTGAATCGCATATATCTCGTGTTTGTTTGTGATTTTTTTTGTTCTTTCGCTTTTGTTGTATCCCAGCAAGTGGTGTTGGTTTGTCTTGGGATATTTAGCCTTTTATGTGAATAAAATTCAGAAAATACAAGGGGTCTCAACAAGTGTTGCAACGGGGTTCAATTGTAGGTGGAGTCAATCAATCATCTTGTTTGGTCACGATGGTCAAAATCGTCATGACAAGAATCATGCAATGAATGGATAACAAAAGAAGGAATCATGCAACTCGACTTCTCATTTTTCAAACAAAGTTCAAAAATGTCCCTTTTTAATCATTTGAAACTCACAAGTGTGATCACAAAACATTTCAACAATAAAAGATCATTTTACCTAAACAATACACTTGAATCAATCAAAACTTTTCAAAGAGGTCCATTTGAAATTTTTATGCATTGAAGACAAGACTTAGCATTTTCAAGTTCAAAGATACAAGATTAAAAACAAGTCATGCTTGCAAGTAATTAAAACAAATTAGAACACATCCATGCATTTCACATTCAAGACAAGCAAATGAAACAAGACAAGACTATGCTCACAACATTTCAAACTTTTCAATGCCATTACAGTTCAAAAATATTTCAAGTCCAAAGAAATTTTCTTTTCATCCAAAATATTTCTTTCTTTTCAATCCAAAATCAACATCTTAACTTCAAAATCCTTTTCAAATTCTATTTCAAGTTCAAAAACAAACCACATGCCGTTTTGGAATCAAAGTTTAAATCCAATTTTTTGAAAATTTGGCATGGTTTCCCCTTTAAAATGGACTTTCCCAAAATTTCAAAACACAATAAACATTATATATTACAGCAATAAAAAATATATGGCATTTAAATCAATCTCATTCAAGCAATTCAACAATCAAATAGGGACACCGCCCACAACAATTCACAAACCCAATTAAAGTGTTGCCCATTCTCCTTCTAAACTACAACAAACTCCACAATCCACTCTGCAATGTGTGCCCATCACCATTAAACCAGAATCAAAAGGTAAATCCACATTTAATTGTTCCAAAAAATTTTAACAATTTTTTGCATTTTTCATTTTTTTATTTGTTTTTAAATCTTTTGAAAAAAAAAAAATTTATGGTTTCAATTTATAAATATGCAAGATTATGTACAAAGGACAAATAAAGTGCAAAAAAAATAAATAAATAAATAAAAATAAAATAGAAATAATAAAAATAAAGTGAACAAAATAAAAATAAAAACATTTGGCATGTACCCTACCCAAAGAAGTGAAGAGGAGGGTGAAATGAAGTGATTTGGGTGAAAATGAAGATTTTCAAGCCTTGCCGGAGTTGGAGAAGGTGACCGAAACTTCGCCGGAAAGTTTAGAGCTCGCCGGAGGACGATTCAAATCCTCCTTGGCCTAAATCAGCCGGAGATGATGAGGATGGGAGAATTCGAGAGAGATAGAGCGAAGAGAAAGGAAACGGGCTTGCCCTTTGGCCAAAAGCTTCGCCAAAAACTACGGAGGAAGTGGTGGCGAAGTGGGTTTCATTGGGTGCCGCCGAAAAATGAGAAGAAAATGGAGGAGGGGTGTGGTTTGGGCTGCTCGCTGGAGGAAGATAGAGAGATATTGATTGAGAGATGAGAGGGAGAGAAAGATGGAAGGAAAGTTGAGAAGGTTTGTGAAAGGTCGAGGAGAGAGAAAAGAGTTGGCCGAAGGGTGAAGAGAGATGGAGGAAGAGAGAGAAAAGAAAGAAAGAAAAAGAAAAAGAAAAGAAAAATAGGGGAGGAGAGAGAAAAAAAATAAAAAAAAAAATGAATTAGGGTTAGGAAGTTGAACAGCCAAAGCATTTTTTGGAATTTAAAAAGACGCATTTTTAATCGATCGAAGGACTTCGATCAATTGAATACTTAACTTCGATCGATCCAGAATGAATTTTGATCGATTGGAATGGACTTCAATCGATTGAGATGGATTTCGATCGATCGAATTGGAAGGTGAAAAGTCCTCAATTTAGTGGGTGCGATCGATTGAAGTGGAATTTTGATCAATCGAATTTGAGTTCGATCGATCGAAACTCAATGGAAGTGCACAAAAGGCATGAAATTTTCCGAAAACTGGATTTTTTAATTCAACTCATATCTAGACGACGCAAGAAACATAAAAACAAGAAATAAGGGAGGAATAGGGTTATGAACCCTATAAAACACACTAGTATTTAACGTCTCTAGCAACATGTTGGGCTCTTTTAGTCCAGATCAAAAATCTTGTTATGCATCACCTCCTTGGCGGGGTGATTGGAATTTTAAATCCCACCCAACAAATTGTTCCCTAAAGAACTTGTTGGATTTGATTCAAATAAGATTGATAGTCTTTTGTCAAAGCAATTCTTGGGCTTCCATGCCCTTTCAACATTTGATTTGAAAACATTTTTCTTTGAAATCTTTTTAGAAGACAAACCATTGGAAGTTTCAACATCAAGCAAAGACTCAATTTTTTCAAATTCACTTTCAAGACATTTTTCAACAACACACACTTCTTCATGCTTATCCATGAAATTGGGGGTTGAATTGAAAATGTTCAACTTCACCTTCATATGACCAAATGAAATTTTCATTATCCCCGTCCTACAATTTATGTTGGCATTAGCGGTTGCCAAGAAGGGACGGCCAAGGATAACGGGAATTTGGCTCTTGGGATTTGGGACCGGCTCCGTGTCAATGACAACGAAATCAACCGGGAAGAAGAACTTATCAATTTTAATCAAGACATCCTCAATAACACCCCAGGGTTTTTTGATGGATCGGCCAGCTAGTTGCAAAACTACTGACGTCGATTTTAAGTCTCCTAAGCCCAATTGAACATATACTGAATTTGGAAGAAAGTTCACACTTGCTCCTAAATCAAGAAGAGCCCGGTTAATGACATGGTCACCAATGATGCAAGAAGTAGTAGGTGAACCAGGGTCTTTGAATTTCGAGAGAGTGTTATGTTGCAAAATGGAGCTTACTTGCTCGGTTAAAATAATTCTTTTTTGTGCTTGGATCTTATTCTTCCTCTTTAGAGTGCAAAGATCTTTCAAAAATTTGGCATAAGTCAGAATTTGTCTAATTACATCCAAGAGAGGAAGATTAATCTTCACTTGCCTAAACACTTCAATTATCTAATTGGCTTTGGTTTGTTGTTTTTCAAGAGAATTGGATCCTTTTAAAGCATCCAGAAATTGAGCCTTGGGCTCAAAAACTTTTTCAAAATATTTTTAACACAATTTTTCAAATCATTTTTCAAAACTTTCTCAACAAAAGGATCTTTCACATTCAATGAAGGAGGAATAGGATGTGAGACGGGACGGGTGTCAACTTTTGGTTGCACCGGTTCACTCTCTTCATTTTGAATACCAACTTGATTATCCACAATTCTTCCACTTCTCAAGGTTGTCACCGCATTTACATGTTCAATTGTGTGACCTTCCGAGGAGGAATTGGTCTCCACAAAAAATTATTGCTTTGGTGGTGGATTTAAAGGCATTTTTTTTTTCCCTAGAATTCAATGTACTAGCTATTTGCCCGACTTGGGTTTCTAGCTTTGCAATGGATTGGGAATGAGAATGAAGTAATTGGGTATTTGCCTCCAAAGTACCCAAAGCGGTCAATACTTTTTCCTCAAAAGCAGGACTCCTAGAATTTCCTTCAGAATATGAAGATTGATTAGGAAAATGGGAATTTGAAAATTGGTTACCATGTGATGCTTGGAAAGATGATCTATAACCTTGGGAACCTTGGCTTTGCATTAGGGGTGGAACATACTTGCCTTGAAAACCGCCTTGGGGAGGGTTTGACCGTTCCCCTTAGCTTTTCCAAGAGAAGTTTGGATGGTTCCTCCACTCAGCATTAGAATGGGTGCCATAGGGATTATTCCCTTGGTTGACAAATGCGGCATTCAATTGTTTATGGTGCTCACTTTGCACATGTCCATAGGAACAATTGGAAGTAGAATGTAAAACACTAGAACAAGTCATGCAAGCTTCATTGAAAGTATAATGATTATGACTAGGGGAGGAAGACACTCGATTCACTGAATTTTGGTTGATCAAAAATTGATCAAACCTTTGGGATAAAGATTTCACTTCGGCGGCTATGTTATTGGAATTGTCAACTTAATACAAACCGACATTCTTCCTTCCACCTAGATTTCTACCATTTTTGGAAGATAAGGATCGATGCATTGAATTCTCACTCATGCTCTCATAAAGACGTCATACATCATCCTCGTGCCTATCAAGATATGAACCACCCATAGAAGCATCTACCATTCCTTTAAAATTATCCGACAAACTTTCAAAGAAAAATTGCACCAATTGCCATTTAGGAATGTCGGGATGTGGACACTTCCTAAACAAATCATTTAGGCGCTCTCATGCCTCATGAAATAATTCCCCTTCCCCTTAAGAAAATTCACGAATTGAAGTTCTCATTGCATTGATCTTTAAAATCGGGTAATACTTTTTCAAGAACTCTTGTTGCATTTCTACCCAAGAAGTTATTAAAAAAGGCCTTAGATTGTTTGACCAATATTTTACCTTATCTTTAAGGGTGAAAGAGAAGAGTTTTAACTACAAAACCTCTTCCGGCATGTCCGTGTATTTCACGGTGGAACACACTTCAAGAAACTTATCCAAATGCTTATCAAGTTTTTCACTTGGAAGTCCATGATAATTGGGAAGCATTTGAATAGTTTGTGGTTTGATTTCATAATGGTGTGCTCTAAATGGGAAAAGTTGAATACATGTAGGTGCATTATATTCATTTGGCACATAATGATCTCTCAAAGCAAGAGGAGGATTCACAACCGGTGGCGCTACACGAGCACCATGATTACCTTGAACAATGAGAGGATGTGGTGGAACAAAAATTGGCCGAGGCATTCCCAATGGAACATAGCCTTGTTGTTGTGGAATGAAGGATCTTGGCATGCCTAATCAGACTTGAATGTGGTCATGATGGTGCACATTAGGGTGAATGATACCTTGTTGGTCGATGTGACCAAGGTCCTCCACATGGTTCTCATTAATGTCCTCCATTGATGAAATGGAGTTACAAGAATTACCCCTTCCCTTAGATTACGAACAATAGATTCAAGATTCAAATTAAGTGGGACAAGAGTAGGATTTAACGACCTACGACCATGCATGCACTATCAAAACAAACAATAAGACAACAATAAGCATATAACAAGCACTTCTCCTCCGCAACAAATCAATCAACAAACCTCCACATACATTGATCCCATACTCCCATGCTTTCAACAATATGCAAGAAAAATAAATTGCCTCCATGCGAGCTTAAGATCTATCTAAGAAAATAAAAACTTGCCACCACGCGGGCCGAATATTTAACTAGGGAGAAAGTTTAGAAAAACCCACAAAGGGTCCATAAGCAACTTCAAGTTGTTTTTCAATTTTTTCTTTTGCCTTGCTTGCTTTGTAATGTTTTTTTTTTTTTTTTTTTTTTTTTTTAGCTTTTTATGCTTTTGCTTGGCTTGCTTCTTTTGCTTTAGAAGTTCCCTTTGCTTCGCTCTCTTGGCTCAATGCACCTAGCCAATCAAGAATAAACACAATAAGTAACCAAAATAAAATAAAAATAAAGACAAGATCAAAAGAATACTAATTCCTAATTGATTCCCAAAATACGACGTTGCCAAAATCCCCGGCAACGGCGCCAAAACTTGGTGTGCTTTCGTCGATACACCCAATTGCAAGACAAAGTGTGTAGTGTAGCCAAGTTTAAATTTATAGATTGCCACTACCACTACTAACTATTAATGTAGCTAGAGTGAGTAAGGATCATCCCAAGGGAAAATTGAATGCATTTAAGCTTGGAAATCAATTTTGGATTAGTAGGTCGAATGATCAAAAGATGGTTTGATTGATTAATTAAGCTAAGATTCACTTAAAACAATGCAAGTAGATAACAATCTAGAAATTAGAGAAAGTTATATGAGAAAGAGGTCTTGGGGCTTAGAGTTCACCACTAAGTTTCACTTCACCAAACACTAACAATTGTAAATTAATGGGAAAATTTAAGTTGTAACTTGTGTGTATGTGCCATTAATTGAAAACTAAGCATAAATGGCAAATAAGCATAGATTGTCTAATCATTCTAGTGAGTAGCACAAACTATCAAATGAGACCATTAACCATTCAATTAAACCACAATTAGTGCACACACAAAAATCTAGAGACATGTACTCTTTGCATTCATAAATATAGAACATCAAACAATAAGAATGGATTGTCCACCTACCTAAGGAATTAAAGTAATGACACTACAACTAAGCTAGAGACATGAAAATTAAACTAATTAAACTAAAGCTGTAACACAATCCATTAAGAAATAAGTATGAATCATCAAATAAACCACAAGAGTGTTCAATTAAGCACTATGCATTGACCATCACTAGATTAGCAACATAAACACATATAGACATGCATCAATTTTATTAAATCTAGAGACAAAAACATGAACATTAATTCTAGCATACATAAACATATGGATAGAACTAAATGATCAATTGAAAGCATTAATCCATACAAATCAAGTAAAAATTACAAGATTTATATTTATTCATGATCAAAACATCTATTACAACTAAAATCCCCAAAAATATACAAAAGCTAGGTTTAGGAAGCAAGCCTAGGGGCTATCTCTAGCCCCAAGAGAATGATTTAGCCACTCATTGTAGTGGTCATGAAGCCCTCAAGGGCTAACTTGGAGGTTGGCATCATCATCTTCATCCTTACTTTCTTCCCAAAACCCTAGTTTTAGAGAGAGGAATAATATTTCTATAATTGGTAATATCTCTATGATGATATTTTTCAATAATGATTCAATGAATTAATTACATCATACTTTGAGTAAGCACCAAGTCAAAAAAATAGCCTATGATTGGAGGAAATTCGCAGCTACACAAGTGATGAGTGCTCAAATGTGACGCGTTTTAGCACCTAAGCGAGGGTATTTTAGTCCATTCATCTATCTTTATTTTTTCGTTTAGTACTTATTGTATTTTTGTTTATTTCAGGTCAATAAGGTTCAAACGGGCCAAAAATGGTCTATTACAGCCTTTTTGGAGTCAAACAAAAGTTCCTAGAAGATTTCAGAAAAATCCGGAAAAGGTCAAAAATGCTGAAAATTTGGATGGATCGAAGATTTCTTCGATCGATAAAAAATGTGCTGGCAGCGAGCTATTTTATTCCCGTGCGCCCAAACTCCACCTACCACATAGTTGCGTGATTAGATATTTTTGGGGTTGTATTTCTGACTTAGTGACTAAGAAAAGGACCTTGTATTTAAAGGGAATTGAACCATTTTGTAATCTATATATATCTTTAGTCTACAATTTTATTTGATTGTAATATTATTTTATCTAGAAAAGTTAGATGTTAGGGTTAGAAGAAAAGAGAAGAGTGGAGGCACCAAGAACATATCTCTAGATCTACACACTCTTTCTCTCTAGAATTCAACAAAAAAGAAGAGGAAAAAGATAGAGCCATGTTTGAGGATTGCCCTTGAGGGTTCCAAGATCACATCCACCTCCTCCATGATTAGCTAGACTTCTCCTTGAAGCTTGGATGAGCCCCAAGTTTGTAATCTAAACCTCTATCTCTTGACTTTTTGGAGAATTTATCTTATGATTAGTGCTATAGCCTTGTGAATAAAATGAATCTTGGTATATTTCTATGATTTCTATAGTTTAATTATTCCTATTAATTCTCTAGTTTATTTACATATCTATATGTGATTAAATTAGGAATTATGTCTTGCATGATTCATATGGTTTAATTCTTCCTATTGATTCTCTTTGTGATTACATGTTGTCTTATGTGTGATTATTTGGGAATTAATCTCTACACTAGTTTCTTTATATTGGTTGCCCGTCTATGTGTGATTAATTAAGGATCTAGTGATGTCTATGCATGATATTCATTGAATGGGTTTGTCAATTAATTTGATGGATTATTCTTATACTTGATGAGTTGTTCTATAATTCAATTCATGCTTGTAGGTAGGTAGATAATCTTTACTTGATTTGATATTCCATGACTTATTATTGCAAATTCCATGATTCTCTAGATTGATGTGTGCTGCAATTGTAACTAGTTTGATGGGTCCTACTTAGAATTGATGGGTTATATGACACTTAGTTTATTTGTCGATTAGGTAGACGATTTATATATGAATTTGATAGTCTATGCTTAATATTGCAATTGGTAGTCGCATTTTATTCACAAGAATGTTTTTCCCAAATTAGTTGAAAGTGTGTGATTTGGTGAACAAGCTTAGTGACAATTCCAATACACCCCAAGACCTCACTTCTCATCTCTTAAATCTCTATCTCAACTTAGTTTATTTTAATTGCATTTTAATTAATTGAATTTTAGTTTAATTCAAACAATCAATCTCTCCTTTGCAATCTTGTGATTCACTAGAGTCGAAGTTAAATTCCAACACGTATAATCCCTTGAGACGATCCCTACTCACTCTTGCTACGTTAGTAGTAGTGGTTTTTATAAATTTAAACTTGACCTAAAAGGCTTTTCTTGAACCGCACATTCACTACATTATTTTGGCGTATACAAGTAACCTCGTCAACAACTTAGGTAAAAATTGGCGCGCTTGGGAATTAAATAGCTCACTGCCAGCAACATTTTCGATCGATCAAAGAACTTCGATCGATCCAACACTTAGCTTCGATCGATGGAAACTGACGTGGCATCAAAAATATCTTCTGGGCCTTATCCACTTTGTTGAGCTGGCACCGCCTTATTTCGATCGATTGTAGACTTCTTCGATCGATCGGGATTCCCTTCAATCGATCGAAGATCCTCTGGTGCATTTTCTTGGCTTCTTTCCAACGTTGCTCCTTAACTCCAAAATTGAGTTAAATGGCTCTTGTTAGCCTGTTTGAACTTTATTGACCTGAAATAGGCAAAAACACATATAAGTATCTAAGACATGAAAGTAAAATAGATGAATGGACTAAAATACCCTAGCTTGGGTGCTAAAATGCGTCACATTTGAGCACTTATCAGTAATTTCAATTATGAGATTTTTATTAGGGATCCTTAATATATGGATTCCCGAGTTGTACTTTAGAGGTTTATAGTTTAATGGATTTATTTGGAGTATTGGTATCAGAGGATTTATTAATTATTTATTATTTAGTTTTCCTTTCAGCATTATTATTTATTTTATTATATTCCTCTTGTATTCTATATTCGTTTATTATTAATTGTTTGATATCCCCCGATTTTTTAGTGTGGACTTGATCAACTCATGTCTCTGAAATTAGGAGGTGTCACACTGTCTACTACTGAAGCTGACTATATGGTAGCTACAGAGGCAGTGAAGGAAGCTATATGGTTGAGAGGCTTGGTTGGTGATTTGGGCTTACAGCTGGATGATTTGACTGTGTTTTGCGACAACTAGAGTGCCATACATCTGATTAAAAACAAATGTTCCATGAGAAGATCAAGCACATTGATGTCAAGTTTCACTTCATCAGAGATGTGGTTGCACATGGTGCTATTGTAGTGAGGAAGATTAGGACAACAGAGAATTTGACAGATATGATGACGAATGTCATTATTACTCTAAAGTTCAGACACTATCTAGACTTGATTAGTACTTGCAGTTGCTGAGGCCCTTAGAGGCATATGGAAGAGGCGAAAGGAGTAGCTGGAGATTGTGGACCTTGGTGTAATTAGAGCTAAGGTGGAGATTTGTAATATTGTGGCCCGAATTTGGTGCCGGGTCGCGTTGCAACCCATTTACAACTCTACGACTCATTTGTGGGGCTTGCCTCAAAGGAAAATTTTTGACCCATTTTTGCTCATGGGTCGTGAACCCTAATTAGTACTTTCTTGTAACTCAATATATAAGGGTGTTTAAGGTTTGGAGTGGGTTGTAAGAGAGACAATGAAATTCATACATAATTGAGAGTGAGGGGCTAAAACTTGTAATTTCTTATTTTACACATAGTGAAGACTTTTGACGGATCTCCACCGTGGACATAGGCTTTACTGAACCACATATAAATCTTTGTGTTCAGTGTTTATTTTTCTCTTGTGTTTCATAATTATTGCTTGGTTCGCTGCATTTTTCGTAACAGTAACAACTAAGATATGTTGTTAAACTATATATATATATATATTCTTTAGATATGCAGTTAATATCTAAGAGGTATCTAGAATATTAATAGGTAATATCAATACTTTGAAAGTATCAAGAGAGATACGTTGAAATATTAGAGATATTTAGATACATTGAAATATAAGAGATATGTAGAATATTTTTTGTAACAACTTTACTGATATTCTTGTGAGTTGGTGCAATGGAATAAGTTGTGGAAAGTGTAAGTTTTTATCTAAAAAGGATTTAATCAGTGTCTTTCTATTCAATTGGCTTTACTTAAATTAGCAAATAATTAAACAATCATATGCAAAATAAAAGCAAGTAAAGCAAATAAAGTTTGACAGATGACACCAGGATTTTTAGTGAGGAAACCCCAATTGGCATAATAGACCAATTGTTGTGGGAAAAATCTTGTGGACTGCACAGTCCAGAGCAAAACGATCCACTATATTTGAAACAAAATACAATGGATTTTGACTCAGGCTCACACCCTATCATTCTACCAAAAACCAATTGATGACAATCTCCGTCTTTGCGATATCCCATCCAACAACTCTTAACTCCAGGCTTACTCTTGATCTCTGTAGAAGGATTGCTAGTAGATCAAACAACAATCCTCGTATCTGAATTTGACCCTTCCAAATTGTGATCGCTTCACCTTTTTCTTCAAGATTTGAATTTGATGTAGAAGAAATAGATATGCTTTCTCTGATCATTGTAGATGCAATATTCAATAGACTTGAACATGATCAAGAATTGAACAACACTCTAAAATCACTCTTGTGTTTATGTGTGTGTTCAAAATTAAAATAGAAAAAACAGATTTGATTTTCTGCAAAATATCTCTCAAAGGCTTTTAAAAAATCAGAAGTTTTAATGCAAAATCCACACAAACCTAGATGAGAAAATATGTTTATATAGACTTTCAATAACCTATATATGCTTAAAAAAGAAGTTAATTTCGTGCATAGGTCTTTTGGAAAGAAATCTATGTCAAATAGGAAGTTTAAACAGAACAGGAAACCAAATTACAATTCCTTCTGGAGAACTTAACCGGTTCAGAGATCTTGAACTGGTTCAAGATGGCCAGTTAAAAATCCGAAGAATTCTTTTGATTCTTGAACCGGTTCTGGAAAGTTGAACTGGTTCAAGATGGCCAGTCTTGAATTTTAAAAGCCTAACACTTAGAAATTTTTTGGCAATATGCAATTTTGAGAAACCACTCATGTATGCAAGTGTCGTAGCCTTTTAACTCAACTTCCTAGAGTGTTGTTTTTACCTTTTCGTAGGTTTCAAGCTATCGAACTTGAATAACTCTTTAATTCCGCAACCAATCTCGATCTTGAATTTTAAACTTGAAAATACAACTCGATCGGACTCGTTTTGACACCAAAATTAGCCAATTCAAAATTCTATATCTCACAATTCTGTTGTACAATACTCTATATGTACGTGTACTCTTGAATGGAAAGATAACATGAGTTTACAACAATTATTAGCCCCTCTTATATTTTCTTTATACATCTCTCAACAATTACCTAAGCATATCTATTTATAGTGCCCTAAACCCAATTCCACCACGCCCTAAACCCAATTCCGTGGTGGACAAAGATTATATTCCCTTTGTCCCAAAATATTTGTCTATCTTTTCATTTTGGGATGTCCCAAAAAATATGTCCCATTCCAAAATTTAATGTACTATTTTTTATAACATTCCCAAACTATCCTTTAAACTAAACAATTGCACAAATTACGAAACACTATTTTGTCTTTTAGTAAGGGCATAATTGAAACTTTACTCTTATCAGTATAATAAGAAAACTATTAAAACTTCACTACCATAAAAAAGTTGAATTCCCCATGCAAACGTGTATTTTGGGACAGAGGGAGTAATTTGTTAGAGGCCAAGACTTGCCTAACAAAAAATTTCCACACAAACTATGACTTTAAAACGAAAATCTAATTATTAATAGAATTTGAGACACAAATCCAAACAGTTGGAATTGAATAACTTGTGTTCATTATTCAAGTGTACATTCCATTGAATAACTTGTGTTCATTATTCAAGTGTACATTCCATGTTTATTACATTCATGCAATCTAAACATGCCCCTATATAACGCATAATTGAGTATGAGCGATCGGCAATGCCGAAGTTAAACATAACACTATTAAAGGTGATACAACCTTAATCTAAGTCTAAGAACCAATTTAAAAGTATCTTTTTATTTTTCCTCTACAATTATCATAATATGAATAAGAACAAAATAAGTTTATAGAGGATTCGGCAAAAATTTCACTTATCGTTTTCTTATAATAAAACCTCACCTGACGGCATAAATAACATAATACTCATCAAGTATGAAAACAATTTAATACTGTAACAAAATTCATAATTAAATACATCAACAAAACAATATATATATATATATACTTTTGAGAAGATATATATCTGTCTTAACAAAAATCATTGCAATAAGAACACAAAGTAATAGTTACATTCTTTTTCTTTTTTTTTTTTTTGGGTGTCGGAGACATTTGGTTGGACAAAGTCCCAACATTGTAATGCATCTCAATGGTCTTCAATAGCCATTAATTTAACCTCATACATCATTTTATTATAACGAATAAAATGATAGAAAGCACTATCATAGACGACAACAACACACGTGTTTGAAAGTTTGAACTTTGAAGCTATCACCATTGTGCTTTGCAGTTCAGGGCTAGCTTTATAAAAAATTAATATTAAAAGAAAATGCATATTTTAAGCTTGGACGGAGAATATATATATATATTAATAACCAATTCAACATGTATAATTGTGCTTTACTTTTATTTGACCTTAGGATTCAACTCCTATGTAAGTCTATAATTTGAAGTCAGAGACACCATGTGGTTGACCATTCGTGTGCTTCCTTGTCAACAAAGGTAGCTCCTTAGTTATACGTGTATAACTTATGAATATATATAAGTTCCTTCCGTGTGTGTATATATATATATATATATTTACACATTATTAACATTTTGGATAATTAATTTTTTTAAAACACTTGACAAGTAAAATTTCAAAGCATTTTTTTACATATATATTATTTGAGTAATGATAGAGAAACCGAAAAAGAATCTCCGAATTAATATCAAATTTGACGTGATTGGATATACTTATCACGTGTTAAACAATTATTTTTTGAAAACTGTTTAAGTAGATGATGTAGACAAAAATACGTCAGATTCGAAATTTATTCGGAAAAAAAATCATTCGGTAACCCTATCATTTTCCATATTCTTTTAGCCCCTCTCGTCGTTGCGAGGTCTGAATCAAGTCAAGTCAGATATATACAATCTTACCACTGCAAATACAAGAAATTTTACTATGTGCAATTGTCAATGGTAATTAATGTCATAACAACTAATTAATTAACAACGTAAGGCAGTCAAAAACAAAGTCCAACCAAGCGACTTAACTGGTCAACAATAATCATATTACAGGAAAAATAAATAAATAAATAAATAATCATATTTAAATTAGATGCAAAACCTACTCTATTTTGATATTAATTCAAGAGTGGACTTGTATCTGCTTCCATTATAGATGCTTCCATGGCAATTAAGTACGGTCCATAAAGTCTCAACATTAATTGTCTTCTATGGAGTTTTTCTATGTTCTTACTATAAATTGTAAATTGCTTCCATTGCAATAAAGTACAGTCCATAAAGTCTTAATCTGGAGGTGTCAACTTTGATTCTTCTCCAACTAACTCATGGTTTTGAAATAGTTATTTGAATTATTTATTTTATGAGAAAATATTCTCACTCTTAAAATAATAAGGATAAAGTAAAGTCACACTCTTTGAGATTTGGCAAAAATACACTCAGAGAAAACTTATCTGTTTTTTAAACAAAAACACCCTGAAAGTTCAAAAATGAACAAAGACACCCCTTTACATGAGAAATTGACTAAATTACCCTTTGACCGTTTAGGAGACTTTTTTAACTTTATAATTTAATAAATTGGACTAATCTACCCTTATGAACAATTTATGCATAAAAAAAAATAATAAAAAAAATAAAAACTTTATATTGTTCACTTTTCTTTTTTTTTGTTATTTACTTTATAAATGTCCCAACTTCTTAAAAATGTAGACATCTAAAATAATTTTTTGATCCAATACATATATTTCAAATAAATTATATTTTGTTATTACTTCTTTTTTTCTTTTTCTTTTTTATTTTTAAATTAAGATGTTTAATTCTTTCATCTAAAAAAATTAAACCATTCTCTTTTCCTTAAAAATAAAAAATATGGTAGCAGTATAACTTTATGCATCTTAAATTATATATCAAATATTATGCATTTCCCAACATAAAAGGGAAAATAATAATAATAATAAAACAAAGGGAAAAAAAATAATAAAACAAAAGGAAAAAAAATAAATAAACAAATAAATAAATAAAACAAAGGCATGCATAAAGTTAAAATGGTACCTATTTTCTTTTATGTTGGGAAATGCATAATATTTGATATATAATTTAAGATGCATAAAGATATACTGGTACCATATTTTTTATTTTTAAGGAAAAGAGATTGATTTAATTTTTTTAGATGAAAGAATTAAGCATCTCAATTTAAAAATAAAAAAGAAAAAGAAAAGAAGTAATAACAAAATATAATTTATTTGAAATATATGTATTGAATCAAAAAATCATTTTAGACGTCTACATTTTTAAGAAGTTGGGACATTTATAAAGTAAATAATAAAAAATAAAAAGAAAAAAAAAAGTGAACAATATAAAGGTTTTTTTTTTTTTTTTACTTTTTTTTATGCATAAATTATTCATGAGGGTAGATTGGTCAAATTTATTAGATTATAAAGTTAAAAAGTCTCCTAAATGGTCAAAGGGTAATTTGGTCAATTTTTTATGTAAAGGAGTGTCTTTGTCCATTTTTGAACCTTCAGGGGGTGTCTTTATCCAAAAAACAGGTAAGTTTCCTCTGAGTGTCCTTTTACCAAATCTCAGGGGGTGTGACTATACTTTACCCAAATAATAATAATAATACAAAGTAATAAGAAAAAGATTTTTAAAGAGTACTTACATATTTGGGCACAGAATCTAATGCTCTGTTTAGTAGGAATTAAGGCTGTAACTCGAGCGGGTTGGACGGGCTTGGCATTCATCTCGGGTTAGGCCCATATAGAAAATCTTCAACTCGAGCTGAACTGCCCAAGCCCAGCCCATACATAATTTATCCAGCCCAAGCCCGCACTAAACCCATCTCAGGAGAATTTGTGTGTAAAAAATATATCAATTAATGCTACACCCATGACTTGAACCTAAAACTTTAAGTATAAATCCCAAGCACACTACCAACTTGGCTACTACACTCTTGTGACTTAAGTATAATTATAAATATATATAATATTTTCTGTCTCGGGTTGGATTTCGGGCTTCATCCATATCAACCCAGCCTCAATCCGAATTGAATTCAAGCTCAAAATATATAGGCCAGGCCCAAACCGAAATTAGAAAAACATTGTCCAAGCCCATAAATTTTCGGACTGGGTTAGGGTTATTTCGAGTTGGGTCTGCCCGAGTTGCAGCCCTAGTAGGAATGAAGGAAGAGGGGAGGGGGGAAGACATTAAAAAAGAAACAAACTTCCTTCGTTTGGTAGAGAATAGAAAAGAGGATGGATTGGCTATTCTATTCTCTTCCATCCAGCCAAACAAAAAGAAAGAAGTACACAATATCTTCCTTAAGGATCTCTTAATCATCTCTTCTTCTTTTTCTTCCATCCAATTTTTTTCCATCTCACCAAATGGAATAGAAGATGTACTGGTCAAACGAGGAAGAGTAATTGTAATAAAAGGTAACAAGCTATGACCAAAAATAAAGAAGAGGTTATTAAAAAGAATATATTTTAAAAAGTTAAATATAATAGATGAAATGATATGTAATAGAAAATTTTGAAGAGAGAATATTCCAGTTGCCTTAAGGTAATAATGAGAAAGAAATAAAACAAGCCCAAATGAGGAGATTAGATCCACTTAACTTCACTTGGGCATTTACAAAATTCACTTGGGCCTTTAAAAAAAAAAAAACCATATACTTGCTAGTCCGACTAAAGATGCCAACATATGACCCACACACTGAAATTAACATTCAGCACAATTAAACAAAATTAATGTAAAAAAAAAACCGTAACATAGAATGGGTATATCTAATATTTTAAAGTAAAATAAATATGAATTTAGGAAGAAAAACTTAACAATTTGGGCTTCTTGTGGAAACTTAAGACCTTTTGAAATTTCAAAAACACTGCCAAAGGCTATAGTTTAGTACTTTAGGGGATTTTTCCCCCGCCTTTCAAAGTAGAAGGTCAATGGCGGAAATTTCGTGCATTGGGTTTCTTCTTCTAGTTTTCATAATTACATATAAAAGGGTGGAGAATTATAAATATATTTCTATACGAAAAAGGACTATAGCTAATATGAAAATTGGGCTTGTGAATGCCTTCTTAGCCTAAGTTGCAGGGCTGCTCCCCCTTATCCTGGGAGTCTAACTTTGAGCCATCGCAACCCCCTCCCCACTAACTAAAAAATATATGAAAATTGGGCTTAAATTAAGATTGATCCAATGCAAATTAAAATGGGTTTTTATTTGAAGCCCATTTAAGTATTTATATTGTGGAGTCCAATGTTGAAATGTGACCTATCAAGTTTAGTAGCAGCTCAGATTTAGGCCCAATAAAACTGAGCTTTTGCTTCCAGGGATCATGAAAAATTGATCAAAACTAAACCATTTTTGACGTAAAAGTTCATTAGATATATATATACACACACACACACTAATAAAAACCACATATGCACGTTATCAAAAATTATTTTATAATTTTAATTAAAAATTTAAAAAATTATCAGAATAAAATTTATTTTTAAATAATTAATTAGCAACTTGTTTGAGTAATTACAGTTTTAAATATTAATGAAATCAATTTTTTTTTTTTTTTTTTTTTTTTTTTTTTTTTTGCATATTAATGAATCATGAGTAACAAATAGAATTCTAGGAGTAAGACTAAAATTGAATGAGTTACAATTTTTTACTTAAATAATTATTAACTATGATATAAATACTAATTTTAGATAAATATTAAAATTCATAGTTTTAAACCATTAAATATAATTGTAAATCATAAGTGTATAAAATAATTCTAACTACTTTTTTGACTTTGGGTGTGAAGATTTAATAGATTTTTTTATTTTTTTGCTTGGACAACGTAGCTCTAACGGACTTTTTATCACAATAGAAGTTTAACAATTGGTGGTGATAATTTAAACCCACTATTTGTGAATGTTGAATTGTGAATAGCTAAAAAAATGGAATATGAGACAAATTTGGTGAAAAAATCACAAATATAATTGAATTTGTGGCTTTGTATACTTTGATTCCTACATATAAAATGTAATTAGGATAGTATGGTTCCATTCTTTAGTTAGGAGAGAATTCGATTTCAAATATAATTATTGATTAAAATTTTCATATAAACTATAAATACATCAAATTAATTATGAAAAAAAATACATCAAATTAAAAAAATAAAAGTTTCGACACAACAAATTTGAAGAATATTGAAAAGAAATATATTGATTTTAGTGACCTATATTTTATTTAGTGAGAGATAAAACTTGTAACAGTAGAAAATAACATTACTTTTTGAATTAAATTAAGTAAAATCATATAGAAATAAATAAAAATTTGTGTCATAGTATAAAAATCTATATTTCTTTTTTAGTAAAGTAAGTTTATACTAATTCATTGGTAAATGGAAAAATCAATGAGAAAAGAAAATTTGAGCGATACCTAATATTATTTATTTTTTTATTTTTATGTAGAATGTAAAAATTGATTATGTATTAAATTATGGGAATAATTTATAAAGAATTCTAATGAGTGCTCAAATGTAATGCATTTTAGCACCTAAATTAGGGTATTTTAGTCCATTCATCTATCTTTATTTTCCCGTTTTAGTACTTATTTGTGTTTTTATCTATTTTAGGTCAATAAGATTCTAACGGGCTAAAAATGGTCCATTACAGCTTTTTTGGAGTTAAGCAAAAGTTCCGAGAAGATTCCAGAAAAATTCGGAAAGAGGTAAAAAATGCTACATTTTTTGATGGATCGAGAATTTTTTGATTGATCGAAGATTTCTTCGATCGATCGAAAATACGCTGGCAACGAGCTGTTTTATTCTCGCGCGTCCGAATTCTACCTACCACATAGTTGCATGATTAGATATTTTAAAGGCTTATTTTTTGACTTGTTCCCTACTCCAAGGACTTTGTATTTAAAGGGAATTGAACAATTTTGTAATATATCTTTTGTCTTCAATTTTACATTACAATTTTATTTTCTCTCTTTAGAAAAGTTAGAGATTATGGTTAGAAGAAAAGAGAAGAGTGGAGGCACCAAGAACACATCTCAAAATCTACACACTCTCTCTCTAGAATTCAACAAATAAGAAGAGGAAGAATATGGAGCCATGTTTGGGAATTGCCCTTGAGAGTTCCAAGATCACACCCACCTCCTCCATGATTAGCTAGACTTCTCCTTGGGGCTTGGATGAACCCCAAGTTTATAATCTAAACCTTTATGTCTTTCATACTTTTTGGGGAATATATCTTGTGATTAGTGTTTTAGCCTTGTGAATTTAATGAATCGTGGGTTCTTCTTTGATTTATATGGATTAATTCTTTCTATTGATTCTCTATGTGATTACATGTTGTCTTATGTGTGATTTTTTGGGAATTGATCTCTACACTAGTTTTTCTATATTAATTGCATATCGATGTGTGGTTGATTGAGAATCTAGTGATGGCTAGACATGGTTTTTATTAGATGGGTTTGTCAATTAATTTGATGGATTATACTTATACTTGATGGGTTATTCTATAATTTAATTCATGCTTGTAGGTAGGTAGACAATCTTTACTTGATTTGATATTCCATGACTTATTATTGCAAATTTCATGATTCTCTAGATTGATGTGTACTGCAATTATGACTAGTTTGATGGGTCATGCTTAGAATTGATGGGTTGTGCTACACTTAGTTTATGTGTCAATTAGGTAGACAATTCTTTATTGAATTTGATGGTCCATACTTAATATTGCAATTGGTAGTCGTATTTTGTTCACAAGAAGGTTTTCCCCAAATTAATTGAAAGTGTATGGCTTAGTGAACGAGCTTGGTGGCGATTCCAATGCACCCCAAGACCTCACTTCTCATCTCTTAAATCCCTAACTCAACTTAGTTTATTTTAATTTCCTTGCATCTTAGTTTAATCAACCAATCTCTCTCTTTTGCAATCAATTAATACATTAGAGTCGAAATTAAATTCCAACACGTATAATCTCTGTAGACGATCCCTACTAAAACTCATAATAAATAAGAGCAAAACCGTGCGGGCTCAGGCTCAAAGCGGACAATATCATACCATGTGGTGGAGTTAGTCGTTACAAATGGTATCAGAGCCTGACCCAACCGGAAGTGTGCCGACGGGGACGTCGGGCCTCCAAGGGGGGTGGATTGTGATGACCCTGTGGGCGGGTGTGCTGTGGGCGGGTGTGAGAGACACTGTCAAGTTACCATATTGGTGAGCTACGGGTGCACAAGTCCCACATCGCCTGGGTAGAGGAAAGATGAAATGCTTATATGTAAATGTGTCATCTCCAATTAGTTTGAGGCCTTTTTGGGTGAAGCCCAAGAGCAAAACCGTGTGGGCTTAAGCCCAAAGCGGACAATATCATACCATGTGGTGGAGTGGGTCGTTACAGAACACAAGCCAACGAGAAAGAGGAAGAAAAGAACTTGTCTGTGATTTCAATAATGAAATCTCGGCGTCGTTTCTAAGTTTTCGGCAATACTGAACATTGTCAAGCCTCCTACTACTCCTGTTCTTCCTTTCTCCTATGTCTGACCTTTAAGCCGTAGCCGAAACCCTCACCGAACGTGCTCTATTTTCTCAAAACCTCTCTCTGTTTCTCTCTGTAGCTTTGATACGTGAATAGGTTTTTCCAACCCTTGCTACCGACTATAACCATATATTTATAGGCTCAAATATAACCTAAGTCTAATGGTAAAACAAGACTGAAACCCTAATTAAAACCCTAATTAAATTAGACTCTAGTTGGCCCATAGGACAAAACCCACGTTATAACCTTACATCTGCTTCCAATAAATAAAACTAAGTTGCCTAATTAAAACATTAAATTCACTTAAAGAAAAATAAAACAAAGAATACAATTAATCAAATCGCAACCAATTAACAAACAAATACAATTAATTAAACAAACAAATATAAGTAAATACCCAATTAATTCAAATAACAAGCAAATAAATAATAAAAGTATTAAAAATGCAATTAAATAATTAATTAAAATACCAGGCCTATCCTTTTAAAATTAGGGGTATTACAGTGCGTCCTGTGATGAACTGAAGTTTGACCCGATAACGGATCCAAGATGCGGAAACGAAAATATAAAAAAGGTCTTTAGGGATATACAACATCCCTAGGACGCCAAAGTGACCTTCCATGAGACCACGGAACTCCATGAGAACCGACTCAAAAGAAAAAGATCGGAAAAAGACCGAAAAAGCCCTCAAGGGAAAAATGGTCTTTTTACATGAAAACAATGTCTCTAGAAATGTACATCATCCTTAGGACACAATCATGACTTCTCATGAAGCCACGGAAACAAAAGGAAAACAAGCGGAAGCGACGTTTAAAAAACGGATAAGTTTAGCTCCAAGGGCAAAATGGTAATTTCTAGCCAGATTTGGTGCTACCGAGCACACCATTGGAAAGACGACAAAAAATTAATCAAGTTAGACTCAAAAATCACTTGATTCGGAGTCCGAATGGAAGAGAAAAGCCAAAACAAAGTTTTGACGTCGTCGCAGCCGTGAATAGTATTTTGACAGCAGTGAATAGTGACCTGGGCAAAATGTTGAAAATCGTGTGCCATTTTGAGGCACTAAATGACGTTTTTTGGAAAAATATGAAAAAGAACCCCCCTCAATATAATGTCGAAAGAAAAGTTTATTCTTGATGTGAAATCCCCAAAATACCTTTAAAACAGACTTTTCTGAAAATGCATGTGCGCACCAGAAAATCAGATTTGACGTGGGGTTTTCGAGACCGAAACGACATTTTCTAAAACAATGTTGGGAAGAAACCCCCCTAAAATCACATTATCTATGTGACCATGTCAAGTCCGGAATTAAATCTTCAAAGGGAATTCCAAAATGCCCCCTAAATCAGTTTAGGTCAAAAGCGATGAAAAAAAAAGAATAAACAACTTTGCACCAAGTGTTCATTTGACCCTAAATGGTGTTGTGTGCTAAAACGATCATGCACGCAAACGTAAATAGTGATTTTAAGCACGGGGGAATGGTCCGCGACTCCCAAAAATGCCCGATGCAAAACATGACCTATCTAAACCTCAAAATGCAAAGAAAATGCTTTAAATGAAAAACTTGAGACCAATAAGCATCCATTTCATACAAATGTGATATTTTTTGTAAGGTGAGCATTCACGCAAACGTAATATACATATTTACACATGTTCCAATGGCCTGCGGTCTCAATGGTCGTTAAATACAAAATATCACCTGTTAAACCTCAAATTTTGCTTAAAATGGCATTTAAAAGAGAAACTTGAAACTAAAAATTATCAAATGGTTTCAAAGGACCATTTAGCCCTTGTCCACACTTCATGCATGATTGAAGAGACCCTGTGGAAGTATTAAAGCGCACTTCCCACACCCCATGCAAATGTAGTGAAGTTAATACATGCCATTTTTCTATTTTTCAACAAAATCACTTAGAAATAAAAGTACTTAGAATACAAATTAAATATTCTTGGCCCATGGCCTTATTACATATATGTCAAATACATCACAAATGGCGCACTTAAGTGTTCATTACATATTTAGAACCAAATATATAAGTTTTGACATTTTAAATCAAAAATAACATTTCATGCAAACATTTGCATGGATTAAATACTTTAAGTCTACAAAAACATCCAGGGATATTGTGCATCCCGAAACCACGTCTTCTTGCCTAAAACAGGTCGCATTCAACGAGGGGTGAGTAACATGTATTACTCGTAGGGAATGAGCATGCATAGACCTAACTTTTTACAAGTTTATCACATTAATGTGAAACAATTTATAAGGTTTATGCCATCTAACGTCTAGGTCAAAAGTGAGACTCAGGGATCATCCTAAGTTACTTTATAATATTCCTAGCATAAACCACAATATTTATGCAAGTAAACAACATAGGGGCATATGGTGTAACGTAATAAGACATTGGTATTCAAAGTTATCAACTTGGAACCTAAAATGCGAAAACAACTAAAACAATTCATGCCACCTAACGTCTATGTTCCAAATGAGTCTAAGGAATCATCCTAGGCTACACTAAACAATTAAAACCCAAATTACAATATCAATGCAATCTTAACTAATATTAGAACTTCTAATACAACGCATCAAAATATAGATTATCAAAATTATCCATTTGAAACCTAAAGTGCGTAAACAACTAAATATTACAATTTAGTAAAAGTAGAACTTCTAATACAACACATCAAGGCATATATTATCAAAGTTAACAACTTGAAATCTAAAATGCAGAAACAACAAGTTATAACAATTTAGTACTATTAACTTGTATTGGAAAACAAGGCATACGAGTATACTAGGCACATGTATACTGTACCTAATTGAAATGTCAAACACCACGTCACAAGTTATAAATAATCCATATTAAACAACTTGGAATTGAATGCGAAATCAAGTAGTGGCGGAAAGACAAGGACATACGATCTCAATAACCAAACAAGTGATCTCGGGTTACTAGCTCTCAAGGTGCTACCTAGTGCGCACTAAAGCCGGAATAAAACCGTATATTGGTGTTTTTGGGTTACTAGCCCTAAAGGTATCACCCAATGCGCACTATATGTTGTAAGGGGAGCTCTCATCCCCCGTACTAGAGCCATGCCCTAACCGTAACATATTCCAATGTTCGTGCAAGCTTTCCTAAAATTAACAAGTTGTGCATCAAGGTATAATACATATACACAATACACTAGTCAACTACCATATACAAACAAGTCATGTAAAACACACAATATTCGTCCTATGTCTTTAAGCAACAATGATAAACATGTCAAATATACAATGCGTATATAAACAAGTTAAAATTATAACTTCTACTCATGGAATGCTATAATGTAATCATACAACAAGTCCTAAATTTATAAATTAAGCATAAAAACAACATCAATGCCTAATTACCTCAATGGAAGCATATAAATAGAATTTAATTAAATTAAATAATTAAATTCTCAAGATTACCAAGCAACTCCAAATATTCAAAAATTAATATAGGTCGAAGGTCATGTCAAGGCCTAGTTTAATATCACATTACAAGTTATTTCTACCTAAATTACAACTAGGTGAATTAAACTTCATACAAGAAAATAATTAAATAAAGTTCTCAACACTCATTCAAATATTCTCAATTTCATATATGTTAATTGATAAGTGCTTAAATGTTGCACATTTCAACACCTAAACTTGGGTGTTTTAGTCCTTACATCTATCTTACTTTCATATTTTAGTTCTAATTTATGTTTTTGTCAATTTCAGGTCAATAAGGTTCAAACGGACTAATTTCGGTTCATTAAAGCCTTTTTGGAGTCAAGCAAAGACAATTGAAAAAAGTTTTAAAAATGGCAAAAAGAGGCCGCAACCATTGTTCGTATAGTGTGCTTATTCTTCAAAAGCGGTCAATTCTACCTTTTTCGGACCTTTGATGATATTCCCAAATATTAAGAAGCAATTCAATCAGCCCGAAGCCAAAATGGAGCTAAATAAGGCTTAAAAGGAATTTCCAACACTGGGGGAGAATGGGGGATCAATCCCCACTATTCACAGAACTAAAAATGCCCTTGGGGGATCGATCCCCAAGGCTGGGGGATCGATCCCCCAGCCCCTGGCAGCATTGTGGGATTGATGTTTATTTGGCTACGGGATTTTCTTGTTTTGGGCTTATTTTGTAACTTATTGGTCTCCAATAAGGCTTAGTTTTAAGGAAACCAATACCCATTAGTTTTTTAGGGGAGTTTTTATTTATTTTATTATTACATTTTATTTTTGTAGATATCGATATTCTCTCTGGAAAACGAAAAAGGGGAGAAACAGAAGAACGGGCTAGGGTTTGGAAGAAAAAGCTTAGAGAAGATGAATCCAAGGAAGGAGATTATTCTGTCTTCAACTCCATCAACCATGAGTGACCAATTCTTCTACTTAGGGTTGGATAAACCCTAAGCATGTAACCTAACTTCTCTCTCTTTTACTATTTTGGGGATGTAAATTGTGTAATTTTTGTATAGACTTTGAATGGTATTGAATAAATTCTTCCAATTGGTTATCAATGTTAAATTCATGTTGTCTTATGTGTTTTTGCTTGTTAATCAACCTTTACACTTGATTTCTCTCTGAATTAAATCTTGTGATATCTATGCATGGTAATAATTAGTTGTAGTTGTGCTTCAATTTGATGGAAATTGCTTTTACTTGATGGATGGTACTACACAATTAGGTTAATTCATTGTCTGATTAATTATTTAAGTTCATGTTTAATTAGTTTAATTTAAGTTTAATTAGTTTAATTGCAATTTAATTATTAAATAAGTAGACCATCTATACTTGT
Source organism: Cornus florida (assembly GCF_030987335.1). Classification (NCBI taxonomy): domain Eukaryota; kingdom Viridiplantae; phylum Streptophyta; class Magnoliopsida; order Cornales; family Cornaceae; genus Cornus; species Cornus florida. The sequence continues at coordinate 8,721,079 of NW_026775571.1, forward strand.
GTTTGAATTCCATACTCTTTGTCACAATTGCATTCCTTCTTGATTGATGTATGTTAAAATTGTAACTTGAATTGATGAGTCATGTTTTGGATTGATGAATTATACTACACCTAGTTTAATTGTCATTAAGTAGGTAATTCAAGCTTGAAATTGAAGATTCATACTTTTCTTTGCAAATGTTAGCTACATTAGAATTACATTACATTATTTCCCCAATTAGTGAAAGTTAGTGAGTTAGGGAATGTGCTTAGTGATGAATCCTATACCCTAAGTTTCTTTCCAATCTTTTAAACTCCATTATTTTATTGCAATCACTTAAGTTAAATTAGTTCTAATCACAAAACAAAACCTTTTTCAGCAATCACATAAGCATTCAAGTAGAATTCAATTCTAAAAACCTATAATTGGTTAGATCTCTTGGGACAATCCCTGCTCACTTCATACTCCATAGTATAAGTGTTTAGTGGTTTATAAATTATAAAATATGATGCCTACTTGACATTATTTCTAAACCTAAAGTGTTGTGCATTATTTTGTGCACACGCTCGGTCGCATCATAGTTTTAGCGCTGTTGCCGGGGATCTAACGGTATAAAGAATTGAATTAGACATTAGTTCTTTGTTGATTGTTTACTTTAAAGTCATTTTAATTTTTATTTTCTCATCTGCTATTTGTCAATTAGGTACTTGAAGTAAAGTGGAACAAACGCTGGACTTTGAAGCAATTAAAAAAAAAAAATTGAAGTTGCTTAAGGACCATTTGTAAATTTCTCTTTGATTTTTATGCTTTAATTGTTTACCGTCTTGCATGCTTTGGACAGCCCAATTGGAGGCTTAATTTGAATTGTTTTATTTTAAAGTCCAAGCATACCTTCTTGTAGAAGGCATCGGCCCGTGTAGAGGCATTTATTTGTTTTAAGTACATTGCTATTATTGAAGAGTTTGGGAACATCGTATGTGGAGGTTGAAAAATTGAAGTGTTGGTGTGTTGACTTATTCTAGTGCATGCATGGTCATAAATTACTTAATCATCCTCTTGTTCCTGTAAATCAAAATCTCGAAGTTTTTTTTCGACGTTTAAGAGGTACTAGGGATAGTCATCCTAATCTTCCAAATTTTGATCTTCCATCACCTTTAATGGAAGACCCAATAGATCCAATTGTAGATCCCATTGAAGATCTTGGTTATGTGGATCATAACGGTGTGCACCACCCACAACAAGTTCATATTGTGGATCCTCAAGGTGTGCATCCACCCTTGGGAATGCCACGACCAATTAATCCTGTGGTGCAACAACCTAATCTAGGGATGCCAAGCCAAATGTTGTTCCCCCAATTGGTGAGCAACAACAACAATATGTTCAAATGGCATACCCTCAACAAGGTCAAATGGCATACCATCATCAAGGTCAAATGCCATATCCTCCTCTCAATCCTCCAATGGTCCTTAGGGATCGTTACACTCCAAATCAATATAATGCACCCACTTGCATTCAATTGCCAAATTTATGTGCTCATCATTATGAGAGTAAGGCTTCTGCCATTAACATGTGCCCCCTTTTCTATAGGTTGAGCAATGAAAAGCCTTATAAACATTTAGATGAGTTCTTAGGAGTTTGTTCCATCGTGAAAATCACGGATGTTCCGGAAAAAGTCCTTAAAATGAAGCTTTTCCCTTTCACTCTTCAGGATAAAGCTAAATATTGGTTTAACAACTTGCGGTCAAATACAATCACCTCTTGGGCATAATTGCAACAAAAGTTCCTAAAAAAATACTATCTCGCAAGTCGAACCGATTTAATGAGAACTTTCATTCGTGAATTTGCACAAGAAGAAGAAGAACCCCTTCCTGAAGCATGAGAACATTTGAATGACTTGCTATGGAAGTGTCCACATCATGACATTCCTAAGTGGTAATTTGTTCAATGTTTCTTTTCAAGTTTATCCGATACTAATAACGGCATTGTTGATGCTTCCTGTGGTGGAAGCTACATAGAAAAGAAATGAAGATGAAATTTGGCATCTCTTTGAAAAAATGAGTGAAAACTCAATGCATAGGTCTTCATCTTCTAGGGGGGTCGCCTAGCAAATGTGGGAGGGAAGAAAGCTCTATGTCAAATAAACACTTTCATGGAAATTGCCGCCGAGGTCAAAAATCTTATTCAAAAATTTGATAATTTCCTTTTGAATCAAGGTCCGGTAATTTAATCTTATTCACATCCTTCCAATGAAATATGCATGACTTATTCTAGTTACACCCACCATACTTCAAATTGCCCTCTTAGACAAATCATACCAAGTGAGTCTCAAGAACAAGCAAATACAGATTTCATTTATCAAGGGAACATTATTCCAATACTTACAATCCGGGATGGAAAAATCATCCAAACTTTGCATGGAAAAATCAAGGAGACGGTGCAAACCCTCCTCAAACTCAAGGTTACCAAGCAAAGTATGTTCCTCCACATCTCCAAAATTAAAATCAGAATTCTCAAGATTACCGTCCTTCATTTTATCCTCATAATGTGAATCAATACTCTCATCCTCAAGTATCAAATTCTCAATCTTACTCTAATCCAAATCAAGCACCTTCCAAGAGTCCTGCTTTTGAGGACAAAGTCTTGGAAGCCTTCGGTGATCTCCGAAAGGATAATCAATTGTTTCATTCTCACTCTCAATCAATTGTAAATCTTGAAGCTCAAATCAGACAATTAGCTAATTCTTTAAATGTGAGAGAGAAAGGTAAGTTGTCTAGTCAAACTGAGACAAATTCTAAAGGGCAATTGATGGCGCAAGCAAGTCCTTCATCAGAATTTTCTGGAAATAAGCAAGTTCAAGCAATTACTACCTTAAAGAGTGGTAGGAAAGTGGACAATAAGGTAGAGGTACCTAAGGAGGATAGTGAATTAACGCAACCAAGTGATTGCATCCGTCTCATTCAGAATCATATTCCTACTTCCTTGGATGCTAGTGGTTCCAAAAAGGACATTCCATCATCTTCATCATCATCTCCCCAATTAGAAAAGCCTTATGAGCCAAAAGCTCCATGTCCTTAAGCTTTGAAAGAGACTTCATCATTTAGGAGACAAGAAGGAAAAATTTATGACATAATGGAAGTGTTTAAACAAGTGAAAATTAATCTTTCTCTCCTAGATGCAATTAGGAAAATTTCACCATATACAAAGTTCTTGAAGGACTTGTGCACTCAAAAGAGGAAGAGTAAAGGAAAGTGCCTTAATAAAGTGCTTTTAACGAAACAAGTGAGTTCTATTATTCTTTCTAACACTCCTCCTAAGTTTAAGGATCCGGGTACCCCGACCATTTCTTGTGTTATTGGAAACCAAGAGGTACGTAGAGCTCTCCTTAATTTAGGTGCAAGTATTAATCCCATTCCATACTCTATTTACTTGCAATTAGGATTAGAGGACTTGAAGCCAACATCTGTAGTAATCCAACTAGCCGATATATCAATTAAGAAAACGAGGGGAATTGTTGAGGACATTCTAATTAAGGTTGATAAATTTTATTTCCCAGTTGATTTTGTGGTACTAGATACTGAGCCAGTCCCTAATTTCACCAATCACATTTCAGTTATCCTAGGAAGACCATTCCTTGCCACCGCCAATGCCACTATTAATTGTAGATTCGGCATTATGGACATCTCTTTTGGCAACATGATGGTTAAGCTTAATGTTTTCAATGCAAGTTAACATCCCACAGATGAAGACGAGTGTTTCCTAGTGGATGTCTTGGATAAAACCACAGGGGAGACTCTTCCCACTATTCTCTCTAAGGACCCTCTTGAGGCGTGCCTTTGTGAAATGTTTGAAAGTTGTGATTTTGACACAGAAGGATCCATAAGTGAGGTGAATGCTTTGATGGACTCTGTGGCCACTTTGGATTTCCCACCCAAGAAAGAACCTCTTCCTTCACTTTCTAGTACTCCACCAATTCCTTCTCTCATCTCTCCTTCTATTCTTGAGCTTAAGCCTCTTCCATTCAATCTCGAATATGCCTTCTTAGGCCCAAAAGAGACTCTTCCGGTCATCATTGCTTCAAATCTTGAATATGGCCAAAAGAATGATCTTTTGGAAGTGCTTAAAGCTAACAAAGAAGCCATTGGATGGAGTGTGGCTGACCTAAAAGGCATTGATCCTTCTATTTGTATGCATCGCATACACATGGAAGAGGATGAAAGGCCATTTAGGGATGTTCAAAGGAGATTGAACCCAAATATAAAGGAAGTTGTCATGAAGGAGGTTGTGAAACTTCTAGATGCGGGAATCATCTATCCTATCTCTGATTCTGAGTGGGTTAGTCCAACTCAAGTGGTTCCCAAAAAGTCAGGAATCACAGTTGTTGAAAATGCTAATGGTGTTCTCATTTCAAAACGCATCGCTATTTCTTGGCGTGTTTGCATAAATTACCGAAAGATAAATTCCGCCACTAGGAAGGACCATTTTCCATTGCCTTTCATTGATCAAATCTTGGAAAGATTGACCAGGCAACAATGTTATTGCTTCCTAGATAGTTACTCGGGGTACAATCAAGTGGCCCTAGATCCATTAGATCAAGAAAATACCACATTCACATGTCCTTTCGGTACATTTGCTTATCGACGGATGCCTTTTGGATTATACAATGCTCTTGCCACTTTTCAAAGGTGCATGATGTCAATTTTTTTGGACATGGTGGAGAAATATTTAGAAGTCTTCATGGATGACTTCTCGATTTTTGGGTCCTCATTTGATTCGCGACTCCAAAATCTCATAAAAGTGCTTCAAAGATGTCGCGAGACTAATCTTGTGTTAAGTTGGGAAAAGAGCCATTTGATGGCTCAAGAAGAAATCATGCTTGGACATGTCATTTCTAAAAGAGGAATAGAAGTAGATAGAGCAAAAGTTGAGCTGATTTCCGAATTATCTTCACCTATTACGGTGAGAGAAATCCGCTCCTTTTTAGGTCATGCCAGTTTTTATTGCCGATTCATTAAAGACTTTAGCAAAATTGCTAGACCCTTGTGTAACCTTCTTGCCAAGGAAACTCCATTTGTCTTTGATGAAGCATGTCTGAATGTTTTTCATCAACTTCGCACTCTTCTACCATCCGCTCCCATCATGTAACCTCCAAATTGGTCCTTACCATTTAAGATTATGTGTAATGCTTTCGACTTCGCAATGGGTGTTGTTTTGGGGCAAAGGGTAGGTAAGCTACCATGTACTATATACTATGCAAGTAGGACTTTCTCAGGTACCCAATTGAACTATTCTACCACCGAGAAAGAATTACTTGCTGTAGTATATGCCGTTGATAAATTTCTGTAATATCTCTTAGGATCCAAAGTCATTGTGTTTTCCAACCATGCCGCTTTTAGGCATCTTTTAATGAAAAAAGAAACCAAGCCTCGTTTGATAAGATGGATACTACTTCTTTAAGAATTTGACTTTGAAATCAAGGACAAAAAGGGCTCTGACAATGTCATTGCCGATCATCTTTCTAGATTAATGGTTGAATCTTCTCAAAATTTTCCAATTCATGAATCATTTCTGGATGAACAACTCTTTCAAATCTCAAATGGGACGTTGCATTGGTTTGCTGACATTGTTAACTATCTTGCAATCGGCAAACTTTTCATTAATTGGTCAAAACAAGAAAAGGACCGATTCTATGCTAACATCCGGAAATACTATTGGGAAGATCTCATTCTTTTTCGTTATTGCCCAGATCAAATCATAAGGAGATGTGTACCGAAAAGTGAAGTTCCGAGCGTCCTTGTGTTTTGTCACACACTTGCTTGTAGTGGGCATTTTAGTGGAAAAAAGACCGTTTTGAAGGTTCTTCAAAGTGGGCGCTTCTGGCCCACTACCCACCGAGATGCCTATAACTTTTGCAAGGTGTGTGTTCGGTGCCAAAAGTTGGGATCAATGTCAAAGAGAGACATGATGCCCTTAACTTCAGTCTTCGTAGTTGAAATCTTCGATGTATGGGGCATAGATTTTATGGGACCATTCCCAATGTCTTATGGCTTTCAATACATTTTCATTGCCATTGATTATATGTCAAAGTGGGTTGAGGCTTGTGCTACCAAAAAAACTGACCACTCCGTGGTAATTGCATTCATTAAATCAAATATTTTTACTCGTTTTGGTATGCCAATAGCCATGATAAGTGATGGAGGAAAATATTTCTACAATCAATTCTTAAAGCAACTCTTTTTAAAATACTTTGTCACACATAAAGTGGCCACTCCCTACCATCCCCAAACAAGTGGGCAAGTCGAGATAGCAAATAGGGAAATTAAGCATATTCTTGAGAAAACTGTTAATCCGACCCGAAAAGATTGATCAAGGAAATTAAATGATTCTTTGTGGGCTTATCAGACCGCTTACAAGACTCCAATAGGCATGTCTCCATATAGACTTGTTTATGGGAAGCTTTGTCATCTTCCGGTTGAGTTAGAACACAAAGCACTTTGGGCAATAAAAAAGCTCAACTTTGATCTTGATAAGGCTAGAAAGGACCGTTTGCTCCAAATCAATGAGCTAAAGGAATTGCGAAATGATGCCTATGATAATTTAAAAATCTACAAGGCAAGGACAAAAGCATTTCATGATAAACATATTGTGAAAAAGTCCTTTGAGGCCGGTCAAAAGGCTTGGTTATTCAACTCTAGGCTTAAATTCTTCCCTAGAAAGCTTCGAACCAAATGGGAAGGCCCTTATCTAATCATCTCCGTCTCACCTCATGGAGTAATTGAACTTCAAAATCTAAAAGATGAAGGGACCTTCAAAGTTAATGGTCAAAGGCTTAAACCATACATTGATGAACAAGCTCTTCAAAGAAATGTGGAATCCACTCTCTTGGTGGATCCCATTTACTTTAAAGATTGAGAGTATTTCACATCTTTCTAGCGACGTTAAACACTAGTTGTATCGAGTTTCTCCTTCGTTGCATGTTAATTTGCATTTTATTATTATTTTATTTTATTTTTTTTGTTTTTCCTTTTGTACATTTATGCATTTTTAAATTCAAAAAATAAATAAATAAATACATAACAAAATTTAAAAAAAAATTGTAATGGGTAGTGTAGGTTGGTGTTTGATTTTATTTCAATTTATTATTATTATTATTATTATTATTATTATTTCATTTTACTGTATATATATTTCTTTTTAGTTTTACTTTATTAAAATATATATATATATAAAAAATAAATAAATGCATAACAAAAAAAAAAAAAAATTGTAATGGGTAGTGTAGGTTGGTGTTTGATTTTACTTCAATTTTATTATTATTATTATTATTATTATTATTATTATATATATATATATACACTAAAATGAAATATATATATATATACACTAAAATATATATATATATAATAAATAAATGACAAAATAGAAAAATTGTAATGGATAGTGTAGGTTGGTGTTTGATTTTATTTTAAATTTTATTATTATTATTATTATTATTATTATTATTATTATATAATTCATTTTAGTGTATATATTTCTTTCTACTTTTGTTTTATTCAAAAAATAAAAATAAAAAAAATAGCAGTGGATAGATCCCCACAATGGGAAATCAATCCCATGCTTCCGGCATAGAGCAACAAAAAAAATGCCCCAAATGCATTGATCCTCGAATTATGTGGATCGATCCCTTTTTACCTGTGTCTCCACTTTCTCATTACACAGTAAAGGGGCGATTTTTTGTGTAAAAATATCGATCCCTCACTAAAGGAGATCGAGCGCCCCTTAGCCTTGCCCTTTATTCACTGCCCTACCTTCAATCCCCAAATACATTCCTCTCTTCTCCCTCTGAATTCCTCAAGCACATTTCCACACTCTCAATCTCTCCATCCCGTTCTTCATTTTTTTTTTTTCTCCTCCCTGCGAATCCCTTAACCCACCTCCACTCCCAATTTCTTCGTTCACCCCTCACTATTCGCTCTTCTCTTCTACGGTGTTGAAGGCGTCAAATTCCAGCGCCATGATTTTGCGTTTTCTCTGCCGATGGTTTGAGGTTCGCCCTTTGCTTCGCCTCTTTAGGTTTCAGTGACAGCCATCTTTGGCTGAGTTGGGTGCGATTTTAAAGGTGGGATTGTTGAATTTGGTAGGTTGCAGGTCTGAAAAACAACTGCGTTTGCAGGTCCTTTCGGCCATGCTTGTCCTTGACGTGGATGAGTCTGATTCCGGCAGGGTTCTTCTCCGGCGAGTTTATGGGTCACCGTTCTCCTTTCCTTGTGGTTAATTGTTTTGGGTTGTAGGTCTAAAATAAAATAAATAAAAAATAAATAAATAAAAAAATAGCAGCAGCAGCAGCGCCATTGAACTCCTTCCATCATTGGCTGTTTTGGGTGTTCTTCTCGGCCACGGTTTGTAGGGTTTTGTGGGTACGGTGTCGTTTCCTTTTACTCGCGGTAGTTATCTTCTCGCTGGCCTCCGTCGTTACAGATCTCACTTTTCTTCTTTGGCTGCGGGTTGGTTAAATAAGGTATGTGGTTGTGCATTGTGTGGGTTTGTGATGCAATGATATGAACTGGGTTGCTAATTATTTGGTTGTCATTGTGGGAATTTGTTTTGGAATTGAATTGATAATTATAGAAGTTTAGGGGTGGTAATTATGCTTGTTGACAGTGGTCGAATTGGGTGTTGGGTTGTGGTTGTTGTTGAATTTGGATTGTGCATGGGTGCTTGAGTTGGTTAATTGTTTTGGACTTGAATTGATAGTTTACAAAAATTTGAATTAATAATTACAGAAAAAAATTCACAGTGGCCGAATTGGGCGTTGGGTTGTGGTTGTTGTTGAATTTGGATTGTGCATGGGTGCTTCATTTAGTTAATTATTTGTAGTTAAATTGTTGATTGAGAAAGTTTGATTGTTGAATTTTGTTAGTTAATTTGTAGATTTTGGTTTGTGATTGCAGTAGGGTTGTTGCATTTGGTTGAATTTGTAGTTCATTACAAAGTGGGTGTTGCTAGTCTAAAAACTGATTACTACAAAGCCTGAACTAATTCCCATCTATTTCACTCTTTAAGAAATGACTCGTGTTTCTTCTTCCAAACGTTTCAAACCCTCCAAAGAGACTCCCAAAGTCGCATGGCGCAACAAACGTCTGGATTTTGAGACTACCTTCGACATTGACGGTACGTTTCGCCACAATGACACGACTGAATGGGCAGTGTTAGAATTTGAAAGGAGGCATTTGTCCAGCCTTTTTAAACCAGCTGCAGAGGTTGCATATCCCTGTATTGTGTGCCTGTTTTATCAGAATATGGAATGGTTTAGCGATGCGTCGGCAATATTAGCTACAACCATTGATGGTGTCCGAATTCACTTTGGTGTATTGGACATAGCCCAAGTACTGGGGTGTCCGCATTTGTGCCCCACTGACTTGCTAGTAGAGAATGGGGAGCTACGTTTTAGCAATTTCCCAGAAAAACCTACTACATATTCTATTGTTAAGGATATGTATACCGAGAAGTATGGTGACAAGAAGAAGAAGAATTGTGCCAGCAAGTCCTCACTACCTAAGGCTATGTGGTTTTTCGATCAAGTGCCGAAATGTTCATCCAATAGGTCACAAGGTACAGCGGGGGAGAGAGTTCTTGATAGCGTTGTATGTTACCCACACTGGAGCATGGTTTTCTATTTTAGCTCTCATCTTTAACCAGATGCATAAGTATTGGAAGCATTTAGTGGCGAATGGGGATCCGAATGCAAAAAAAATTGATACTTCCATTTCTGTATCTTATTACCCAGCTCCTTGTCCTTCGGCGCTTCCTGGTTAATAATGATGAGATCTCTGAGGCTCCACGGGTGACTTTTAGGCTAGCACAGTGGAACTTAAGCCTTTCTCATATGCCTAGTGACAAGAAGGAAAGTGATGGCATGGCAGCAGGTGATAGAGAAGATGTGGATGCCATGACTGAGGATGTTGTTGGGAGGTCCGAGGAGCAGATTGCTGGTGGTGCTAGTTATGAGATAGCACAAGCTGTGTCACCAAATGCAGAGGATTCTACGGGGGTAACTCGGACAAAGTTCAATGCCATGGTGGTACAGTTAAGGACTGAGTTGGCCAACTCTCAAGTGCAGCATCAAGTCGAGCATGCTGAGCTTATACAGCAGCACACCACTACCCAGCACATGCTACAGGATCTTCTTGAGATTGTTTCATCGAGTGTCCCAAGCTCTTCCACATTACCGCCTGATGCATGATTTCTTGTGTCTATTTTATGTTGTTCAGATTTTTCTATTTTGGGTGGATGGGATTTTATGTGGCTATAGCCAGATTTTTGTGATTTAGAGCTGGCTATTTTGTGAACCTGTAATTCTGGGTTTTAATGATATATTTTGGTTTAATTCATTCATATATGTTTTGTATTGATGTTTTTGTTATAGATATATACATGGATGATTATTTTTGGCTTTTGTTGCTTATATTCATGTGTTTTTAAAAAAAAATATATATATATATAATAAAAATTGCCAAGTATCATTCCGTCTTACTAGAGACGTTAAACTTAGCCCATTTTTTATTTTGTAGGTTGTATATACATGTTCTTTTTCTTTGTTTCTTTAAACAAAAAAACAAAAACAAAAAAACTAAAAAACAAAAAATATAGCAAAAAAAATCAAAAATATGTGTTACCGGTATGCCCTTATGCTTGGTTATGCATGTTTTCATCTTTTATCAAGGGTTTCATCTCATATCTCTTTGCATCGTGTTATATATTGTTTTGGACTGTATGCATTGCTTATCCCATGTGATATTTGATGTGAGTTGCTAGTATGGTTATATAGCTAGGTTTTTGCATCCAAGTTTGGGGAAGACATCTTTCTTACTAGATCATTGCCAGACTTTATAGTCTTTGCCATCACGGTATACTCTTTCCATCATTTTTCATTGTTCTCATTGCACATTGAGGACAATGTACAGTTTAAGTTGGGGGTAAGGTCATCATGATTCATTCTATTTTAAGTTAAGCTTTAAATGCATGATGAGATTTGAGATATGTTTGGCAATGATTTCGAACTTTTGAAGCATAGTGCCTTTGAAAAGCAAGTTGTTAGAGTCTAGTACTTCTTGTATGCTCTCGGACGTCATTTAGGGGTAAATTTCAATTTTTGACATCATGTTTGCTTTTGTGGTACATATCATCTTGTTGGTTGAAAATGCTTTGAAAGTATTCTAGAATTCTACACTAGCATTTGTACACACTAGCATTCAATTTATAGGGTACATGCTTAGTTGATTATTATTTTGGTTTATCCCAATTGAGGTAATATGCTTTGAAAGCTTTCATTCTTGATAAAATGACCTTGCAAAGAAAAGAAATAAAAGCACTCACCAAAAGTGAGCAAAATCACTCGCCAAAGGTGAGAAATAGAAATAGGAACCAAAAAAAAAAAGCATCCACCAAAGGTGAAAAAAAAAATGAAATTAATTAAAATATATATATTTGATTGAATAACAAGGTTCATTCAATGTCTTGATGTCTAGTACTATATCTGTATGCTAGTTTGAGGGTAAGGCTATGCTATTACTTTGATTTGCTAGGATAGCAACACATTTTGATGCCAGTTCACTTAAAAAGAATGATAGAATTGATTCAATTTGCATGATTAACTTGCTTGATGTGTGGAGGACCATTTTTGTTTACATGATGTTGAAATGTTGAGAATAGCTTAGAAATGGCAAACATTTGCATACTTGAAGTAGTCTACTTTCAACACTTGTTTGATGTGTGTCGTTGCTTCTCAAGTAAGAAAGAGCTGTTGATGTTTGTAGGTACCATTTCTGGAAATCCTCACGAGACTTCACTCGTCCACTAGAGGTAACCTAGGGGTTTAAACGGCTTGTTGCATATGCTAAAGACAACCGTGGTCCCTACGAAAGTGGTGTTATCTTTATTTACTTTATTAGTTCATAGTTGTATATATGTTTGTTTTATTTCAATATTGTAGTTCATTGCTAGGGACTAGCAATATCTAAGTTTGGGGGTGTAATAAGTGCTTAAATGTTGCACATTTCAGCACGTAAGCTAGGGTGTTTTAGTCCTTGCATCTATCTTACTTTCATGTTTTAGTTCTAATTTATGTTTTTGTCAATTTCAGGTCAATAAGGTTCAAACGGACTAATTTCAGTTCATTAAAGCCTTTTTGGAGTCAAGCAAAGACAGTTGGAAAAAGTTTAGAAAATGGCAAAAAGAGGCCGCAACCATTGTTCGTATAGTGTGCTTATTCTTCAAAAGCGGTCAATTTTACCTTTTTCGGGCCTTTGATGATGTTCCCAAATATTAAAAAGCAAACCAATTAGCCCGGGGCCAAAATGGACCTAAATAAGGCTTAAAGGGAATTTCCAACATTGGGGGATCGATCACCACTGTTCACAGAACTAAAAATGCCCTTGGGGGATCGATCCCCCAGCCCCTGGCAGCATTACGGGATTGATGTTTACTTGGCTACGGGATTTTCTTGTTTTGGGCTTATTTTGTAACTTATTGGTCTCCAATAAGGGTTAGTTTTAAGGAAACCAATACCCATTAGTTTTTTAGGGGAGTTTTTATTTATTTTATTATTACATTTTATTTTTGTAGATATCGATATTCTCTCTGGAAAACGAAAAAGAGGAGAAACAGAAGAACGGGCTAGGGTTTGGAAGAAAAAGCTCAGAGATGATGAATCCAAAGATGTAAATTGTTCTGTCTTCAACTCCATCAACCATGAGTGGTTAATTCTTCTATTTAGGGTTGGATAAACCCTAAGCATGTAACATAACTTCTCTCTCTTTTACTATTTTGGGGATGTAAATTGTGTAATTTTTATATAGACTTTGAATGTTATTGAATAAATTCAATTTGATGGAAATTCAATTAGTTGTAGCTGTGCTTCAATTTGATGGAAATTGTTTTTACTTGATGGATGGTACTACACAATTAGGTTAATTCATTGTCTAATTAATTGTTTAAGTTCATGTTTAATTAGTTTAATTAGTTTAATTGTAATTTAATTATTAGGTAAGTAGACCATCCATACTTGTGTTTGAATTCCATGCTCTTTATCACAATTGCATTACCTTCTTGATTGATGTATGTTAAAATTGTAACTTGAATTGATGAGTCATGCTTTGGATTGATGAATTATACTACACCTAGTTTAATTGTCATTAAGTAGTTAATTCAAGCTTGAAATTGATGATTCATACTTTTCTTTGCAAATGTTAGCTACATTAGAATTACATTTAATTATTTCCCCAATTAGTGAAAGTTAGTGAGTTAGAAAATGTGCTTAGTGATGAATCATACACCCTAAGTCTCTTTCCAATCTTTTAAACTCCTTTATTTTATTGCAGTCACTTAAGTTAAATTAGTTCTAATCACAAAACAAAACCCTTTTTAGCAATCACATAAGCACTAAAGTATAATTCAATTCTAAAAACCTATAATTGTTTAGATCTCTTGGGACAATCCCGACCTTCATACTACATAGTATAAGTGTTTAGTAGTTTATAAATTATAAAATATGATGCCCACTTGACATTATTTCTAAACCTAAAGTGTTGTGCATTATTTTGTGCACACACTCGCTCGCATCATTAATGAACATATTAAGGCCTAATTTAATATCACATTGCAAGTTTATTCCTTGCTAGGTACAACCATGTAAATTAAATTCCATACAAAGAAAATAATTAAATTAAAAATCTCAAAACTTATTCAAATATTGTCAATTTAATATATATGATAGAACATGCCAAGCTCATCAACAATATCAAGTTAAAAATCTAATTTAGTGCTTAGAACACTTAAAATAAAATTAATTAATCTCATTAATTAATTTTCTCTAGATTTTAAAACTACTCCGAATATTCTCAAATTCACCTATGTTAAAGAACATACCAAGGCCTAATTTAATATCACATTAGAAGTTGATTCCATGCTAATTACAACCATGTGAATTAAATTTTCATAAAAGTGAAAGATTAAATAAAAGTTTCAATACTTATTCACATGCTCCCAATTTAACATATGTTAATGAACATATCAAAGCTTAATTTAATAGTATGCCACATTTTAATTCCAAGCTATATACAATCATGAGAATTAAATCTTATATAAAGAAAATAATTAAATTAAATTCTAGATAAAATATATAGCCTTGCATACAAGTTGTATAAACTTATAAAACAATCAATACAACAATTATATAAGCCTAAGATATCCCCTACCTCATTTTGTGATGAAATCACAAATCCCCACCGAAAGAAAACCGCTCTGAATCTAACGATACTTCTAGGTTTTGTCGGGAACTACGAGGGAAACAACAATCACCTTTGAGGTACCACCAAAATCCAAATCCGAACTCAAAACTCGACTCAAAAATACTCGGAATCGGCTTCTAATGAGGGGGAAAGGACCGCCTCGCCAAGATCTACGATAAACGCTATGGCACTACGGCATTTTACAAAGGGGAAGAAGGTGGAAAAGAAGAAAGAAGGGTGGCAGCCCAAGGGGCTGCCATGGATGATCTGAAATGTTGGAGAAGAAGAGGAAAAATTCTAATTAATTTTTCTTGATCCCCTATTTATAGAAATCTCAAAAAGTGCCCCGAACTGGTCCCGCCGGGTCCGAAAAAGTAGAATTTGCACAAATGGTAAAACACCGTGAATAAAAAAAGAACCAAAAAAAAAATGAATAACGAAAGAAACGGTGTCGAAAACCAAGTCCTGTTCAGAAATATATGCCCCGAACAAGTTCGGCACTAATCGGGGTCGAAAACCCTAAAACTGGGTAAACGACCGGAAGGAAAATCTAAAAGTATACGACTTGACGAAATGTGAAAATGAATCCCATACGAGAATCTAGGTTTAAAATGAGGCATTTTGCAATAACTTTCGTTAATTGCACAATAACCCCTCTAAGAAAGGATAACTGCAAAATTGGCCCAGAATGAAAATATCTTCCAAAAGATATTTCCTTAAAAACCCATGAAATAAAATATCTTCAAAAGATATTTATGAAAAATACCTCAAAAACATCAATGTTTCTGAAGAATCCTTTCATCCACGCCCCTGCAGGAGAAAGAAACAACCTGCGAACTTTTCTCCAAAAGTAAAGTTACGGGTTTCGAGGAAATCAACTGGAATGAAAACTCATGAAGTCAAAACTCAACTCCGAACACGAAAAGTGAGGTTCTGTCAATAAAGTGATAAATGGAAAAAAGACGAAAAATGAATAGTGTCAAAAGAATGAAAACGTGAAAATGATTCGGTCCTTAAAGGTGATGAACGGAGGCTGCACTACCACCAAGTTTGAGAGTGTGAAATTTAAGGCGAGGGTCAAGAGTTTTACATTTATAGAAGCCACTACTACCTTTCACTATAAATATAGCTAGGGCGAGTAGGGATCGTCCCAAGGGATTGTGAGGGTCGGACAAGGTTGTGGAATCGCTATTAGGGCTAGTAGGTCGAGTGATCAAACAATTGGTTGGTTGGTTGATTAGAAAGCAACTAAATTGAATTAAGTAATAACAAAAGAATGCAACTAAGAGTAAGTAAGAAAGAGAAGAGTCTTGGGGTTTAGAGATCACCACCAAGCAATGCATTTCTATACCGTTGACAAGTGACTAATGAGGGCAAATGGTGTGTTGCAATATTGGTGTGTGTGTGTGTTTGGTTGATTCAACAAGTAAGGATGACTAGTTAAGCATGTATTGTCTAAACATCATGTGAAAGGCATAATATATCTAAGCAATGAAACATATATTGTCTAAACAACATGTGAAAGGCATAATAGATCAAAACAAGTCATTAATCCTTTCATTAAGCTCACAATCCAAATACAACACAAGGTTAGAGACATATGCTACTTGCATTCAAAAGCTTGGATCATCAAACAACAAACATGGATTGTCCTCCCATTTAACACTACGCTACAACTACACTACATCTACACTACTAGCATAAAAATTAACTAGGGGAGAGGCACAATCCATCAAGGAATAAGTATGAACCATCAAGAAAATCACAAGAGCATTCTTTTAAGTACTATGTTTTGACAATTTCTAAATCTATAGCATCAATGCACATAGACATGCATTAATAACACAAAATCTAGAGACAAGCACATGAACATCTATTCTAGCATATATAGACATATGGATAGAATGAAATGATCAATTGGAAGTATTAAACCACATAAATCATTGAATAAACAAGATCTATATATATCTAAGTGTCAAAACATTAATTATAACACTAATCCCTCAATAATACACAAAATTAAGATATAGAAAGCATGTTTGGGGCTAACTCTAGCCCCAAAGGGATGTCTAGCCACTCATGATGATGTTGCTCCAACCCTCAAGGGCTAACTCCATGGTTGAAATCTGCTCCTTATTGATGAAGAACTCCAATGGTGTCTCTAGCCTCCTCCTCTTTTCTTCTACACTAAGAATAACCTCTAAAATTGTATCTACCAAATGCTAAAATCTCCTCTTTCTCAAAAAGTGCATCATATTCCTTTTATAGGTAGATTAAGTGACACACCAAATGAGCTACGGTCGTGCAAAGAATATTCTCTAATGATTGGATAGAGGACGGATTGAATAAGCTGGCTTTTTAACTTTTTCGCACTGGAGGAAGTTCGATCGATCGAACCTTGGACTTGGATTAATCGAACTTGGCTGAGATCTATCGAACTGAGAGTTGATCAATCCAACTGGTTGAGCTTTTTGGGAAAAGACAAATCTGAGATATTTTGAGAGATATTTTTGGGGAATAGGACAAAAGTGGTTAATGGATGGTACAGCTGTGGATAAGATCAATTATTTGAATAAGAACAAAAGTGTTCGATCGATCGAAGGATGGTGTTGGATCGATCGAACTTTGGACTTATGCTTTGGGTCAAGGTTTGGATCTATCATGAAATACTGGGATCGATTAGTGTTCGATCGATCGAACCTTGAAGTTGGATCGATCGAACTTTGCTGCTTCCCACCTTTGGCTTCATTTTCTTCTTTCTTTTCTCCACTTTGCTCCTTTCTTTGTTTAATCCCAGAATTGCTTCAATTAAGCTCTTATTTGGCTGAGTTAGCTTATTTTCAGGATAAGTGCCTGAAAATATAAATAATTTGAAATCAATCTAAAACGGTAAAGTAAGATAGATAAAGGTACTAGAATGTTTAAGCTTAAGGGGTTTAAATACGCACTTTTCAGCGCTCATCAAAAGGAACTTGTCAATTCAAAGGAAATAGTCTTAGAAACCATTTCCGAGCACTCGAGACGACACTAAGTGATGAGTAACGGAACTCAGAAAAGAAAATTCTACGGAAAAAATTTATCCGTAAAATTTTAGAAAAAAGAAAGGAAGTAAAATGATCGGGTCATTATATATAGAAACTCTTATAAACATCTTATATTAATTAATAAATAAAAACTCATAAAAAATAGATAATTTGTGTTAGAGTTTTCTATAAACTCTTATAATTTTTTTTTATATTAATTAATAAATATTTTTATATTTAAGAAAACACCAAAAATAAAAAAATAAAAAATGGAAAAAAATTCAAAATTTTTACATAACAATAATACTCAAAACAATAAATTAAGATTGAACCAAAACTAATAATAACAAAAATTGAAAATAAAAAAATTAACATATCAAAAAATTTTAGCAACAAATTGAAATCAAAATCAAGTCCAACCCAAACTCAAAAAAACATTGAAACGCGACTCAAATTATTAAATTAAGAATGGATCAAAAATAAAAAAATAAAACTAGAGAAAAAAATTACAATCCAAAGTAAAATTACAAAGAGTAAAATAAAAATAAAAACTAAATGAAAAAAGAAAAACGATAAGTTTGAAAAACAAAAAAGTAAAGAAAAAAATAACAATAACGACTCAAAATAAAAATAAATTTAGAATGAACCAAAAAATAAATTAATAAAATCATAATCCAAAGTAAACTTACAAAGAGTAAAATAAAAATAAAAACTAAAGGAAAAAGAAGAATGATACTTCTGAAAAATAAAAAGTAAAGAAAAAAATTACAATAACAACTCAAAATAATAATAAATTAAGAATTAACCAAAAATAAAAATAAAAATGAAGAAAACAAATCACAATTCAAAGTAAACTAACCAAATCAACCACTTATAAACATCAATTAGAAAGAGAAAAATAAAAATAAAACAAATCAACTACTTCTAAACATCAACTAGAAAGAGAAAAACAAAAAAAAAAAATACAAAAACAAAAGCAAATGGAAAATAATAATAATAATAATAATAATAATAATAATAATAATGCTTCTAAAATGAAAAAGTAAAGAAAAAAAATTAACAATTCAAGTTAAACTTACTGGGTCAACAACAACTATTGCTGCCTTCTCAATACCAGTTATAAAGACACAAATTATAAACTAAAAAAAATATGCACACTACAAGCGTGATCCAAAATGCATAGGTTATATATGATAAAACTTTATAAAAAATAAAATAAGTAATTTGTGATAGAATTTATAAAAATTAATTTTCTTTAAATATTTTCTTGTCTACTTAAATTTTCTTTTTAATATTTTTTTTTTTTTTAAATATGGTGAATTGCAAAAAACCCCCCTCGACTTTTACCCGTTTGCGAAAAACCCCCCTTATAAATATTTTTAGCAATTAATCCCCCTCAACTATCATAAGGGGGTCATTTTAACTAACTTCTATTAAAGTGATTGTGTGAGGAAAATTTTCAGACAAAATTACCCTTAACATGAAACATCTTCTTCAGTGATGGTGTGATAAAATTTTCGGATGAAATTACCCTTTAAATCAAAACAAAACATTAGTATTACTAAAGTATCCACCACTCACTTTTTTTTAATGGCATAAAACACTAAAACGAGGCCTCTGATTTTGAAACAAGGCCTTTGATTTTTTCTTTCGAAATGTTCTTGCATTTGGAATATATATAGTAATATAGTAGTTATTTATTAAATGTCAACATAAATTGATTTTGGTGAAGAAAAAAAAAACTTTGTATCATAATTTTTTGTAAATAAGATAAAGAAAGAGATATATACGAGAGATCCAAAAATATCAGTACTATGATTTTTTTATAAAATTTAAAAGTAGAAATTTATCAGACTATGTTGCAAAATCATATCATAATTAGGAGGAAGTGGCTTTTTCCATTTATATATGTGTGTGTGTGTGTAGCATATCACAATTTAATAGAAAAGTATTGTGATTAAGATTTATGATGTTGAAATAAATATATAATTAAAGATAGTCCAAACAAATATTTGTTATTTAAGTGAAATATCTTTTGACTATAAAAAAAAAATATAAAATAAAAAAACAAGAGTGAAATGTGTTTTGGGGGTGGGGGAGGGGGGATTTGTTTTCATATTATGGTGGATGCCACTGGATTTTTTTTGGATATGTTATATCCATAATTTTTTAGAATCTTATAAATTTCTACTTTTAAATTTTATAAAAAATATAGTACTGATATTTTTGGATCTCTTATATTTATATCTCTTTCTTTATCTTATTTTATAAAAAATCATGGTACAAGTTTTTTTTTTTTTTTTTTTCACCAAAATCAATTTAAGTTGACATTTGATAAATAAGTACCATATTACTATATATATTCCAAATGCAAGAACATTACGAAAGAAAAAATCAAAGGCCTCGTTTCATAATAAGAGGCCTCATTTTAGTGTTTTATGCAGTTAAAAAAATAAAAATAAAGTGATTGATGGGTACTTTAGTAATACTAATGTATTGTTTTGATTTTAAAGGTAATTTCGTCTGAAAATTTTATCACACAATCACTCTAACAGAGGTTAGTTAAAATAACCCCCTCATGATAGTTGAGGGGGTTAATTGATAGATATATTCATAATGGGTGTTTTTTGCAAACGAGTGAAAGTTGAGGGGGATTTTTTGCAATTCGCCCTTTTAAATATTTCTTTGAAACTTTTAATTTTATTTTCTTTAAATATTTTCTCATAATAAATAAGTAATTTGAGTTTTATAGAAATTCTTATTTTTTTTATTTTAATAGAATATTTTTTTGTCTAATTAAATTTTATTTATTAAAAAACTAGTAATATGTAAGCACTTTATCTCTTTTAATTAAAAAACTCATAATAAATAGATTATTTGAGAAACTCTTCTAAACATATTATATTAAGTTTTAGGGTTAATTACAACAGCACCCCCTGAGGTTTCCCATATTGATAGCCATATACAACTTAATCATTTTTTGGACAAAGACACCCCCTAAGGTTGCAAACTTGAATAATGACACCTCATTTAAAAAAAACAGAGCTAGACACAACCTTTAAGTTACATGAAATGTCTAATATGCCCTAAGAATATTTTAATCCTCACCTCAACTATCCTCTCATCGTATCTCATCTTATCTCTCTCTCTCTCTCTCTCACACACACACACACACACACTGCTCAATCGCCCTCATCTTCTTCCACACCCTCAAACCCCCAATCCGTACCAAAACCAAATTTTCTCTCTATCTCACACACACAGGCTTGTGATCTGGTGATCCTTCTTGTTGATGATGGTGTTTCCATTAGAGTTGTCAGATCAAGAACTATAGAATAACTGAGATGGGTTACCAGAAAACTTTGTTTAATTACCGATGGCAGATTAAAATAACAGTGAGAGAGAGATAGGCGGTGGCAGAGAGGGACCTGCAATCGGCAGAGAAGTTATCTCTGTTGTTTACTCAACTCGGTAGAGAATATCAACAGCGACAAAAAGTGAGATCGGCGGCGGCTGCGATGGACGGCAGAGATCGGAGAAGGTTGAGGAGGATCTTGGATTTGTGAGCAGGGTTGGTGTGCTGGGTATCAGTCGAGGGTGAGGTGGCAGACGCCAGTGGTGTTGTCGATGCAGAGAGCAGTGGCTGAAAGGCGGAGGTGGGTGAGACGAGTTAGGAGTTGGATTGACTGTGGATGGCTCAGCCGTAGAGGACTCGTGGTGGCTGGTGAGGGATTGGCCGGTGAGGGCTTCTCCTTGCTCGCTGCGAGATCTCTTTTGAGGCGATCTCTTTTTTTTTTTTTTGGGTGGTGTGATCTATGTGTGTTGGGTTTGTGTGATTTATATGTGTTGGGTTTGGATGGCTCGACCATAGATATATGTGTGTAATTTTGAGGTGTTAGGTTTGTGTCATGGTGGTGGAATGGAGAAGAAGATGGTGGTTGTGGAGATTGCGATGGTCGTGAATGGTGGTGCCGGGTGAGTAGTGGTTGTGTATATTGGCTGGAATGAATGGGAGGATCGAAAAATTGGAAGAAGAAAGAATTTTTTTAGATGAAGGTAATTTGGTCATTTTATGTGATAAAAAGAATATGAAGTACTTTCATCATATTTGGAGTGTCATTGTTCAAGTTTACAACTTGAGGGTGTCTTCATAAAAAAAAAAAAAAAAAAAAAACAAAAAAAAAGGGTCAAGTTGTATATGGCTGTCAACCTCGCGTGTCGTTGTAAATATATATATATATTATACACACATATAAATGGAATTGAATCGCCTTCTTCCTCGAGAAATCTCAAAAGAAACCTAACAGAACAGCACGACAGAGAGAAACACAGAAAATGGTGAAGGTTCGAATGAACACGGCCGATGTGGCCGCAGAGGTCAAGTGTCTGCGACGATTAATCGGAATGCGTTGTTCCAACGTCTATGATCTCTCTCCTAAGGTAATCAATCTATACATATATGATTATATTATGTGAATATATATATGTATAGATGTGTGTTTATGTGTGTGTGTTTTTATATTTTTGTCGACAACCAGCTGTTTGTTAAATTGGTTAGCTGAGTGATTAATTTTGTGTAAGATGAATTTAATGGGCTTGTGTTGATATATTTTGGGTATATTCACGAATTGGTTGCAGACATACGTGTTTAAGCTTATGAACAGTAGTGGAGTTACTGAATCTGGGGAGAGCGAGAAGGTTTTGTTGTTGATGGAAAGTGGTGTCAGATTGCATACCACAGATTATGTTCGGTAAGCTTCTCATTTCAAAGCTTTAGAGACTCTATTTAATTGCCCAGGAACTTTAAAAAGTGGAAAGAAATTTGAGCATTCATATTAATTGGCAAAGAATTACGAATTCCACCTCCATCAAACCCCTCACCCTGTCAATAAAAAAAATAAAAAATTTGTGACCCACAGGAATAATGCAAAAAAATTGTACATTCATATGGCTTTGTTGCATTGAGTTGAATTTTGCATTGGTAATAATGCCAAAATAAAAAAATTAAAAAATGAAGAAGTTTATT
Organism: Cornus florida; assembly: GCF_030987335.1. Taxonomy (NCBI): domain Eukaryota; kingdom Viridiplantae; phylum Streptophyta; class Magnoliopsida; order Cornales; family Cornaceae; genus Cornus; species Cornus florida. Next base: position 8,743,392 of record NW_026775571.1, read on the forward strand.
CTGATGGAAAATAGTAAACCAGGAGAAGAAAAAGAAAAAGAAAACAAAAAGAAGAATTATGAATAGTAATGTGACCCATTTTAATACTAAAAGTTTGGCCCTTGATTGTTTGTAGGGACAAAAGTAACACTCCTTCCGGGTTTACTCTCAAATTGAGGAAGCATATACGCACAAGAAGGCTTGAGGATGTGCGACAACTTGGATATGATCGGGTATGATCTTCTGGATTCTTCTCTGTGTATAAGTTTGTTGGCTTTATTGTTAGATTATTTGTTTACCTTATTGTTATGTTTTATTTTTATTTTTATTTTTTCCCTTTCTAATTTACCTTGTTTTCAGATAATTCTCTTTCAATTTGGATTGGGTGCTAATGCACACTATGTCATATTGGAGTTATATGCCCAAGGAAATATTATCCTCACTGATTCTGAGGTCACGGTCCTGACTCTTCTCCGGTCGCACAGGTTGGTGATCCATTATTTATTTTCAATTGGTTTTGCACGGCAGTGTACATGTCAATGTCACATCTGTATTGGAATTTATATATTATTGTATGCATACATTCACATGTGCTTGCATGTTTCATGTTTCAACTAGCTAGATTGCATAGTAGAAAAATAAAACTGTTGTTGTCCTCATGGTACTCGTTCACTGAGCACCATCAAAACATTGACCATGTTCTTTCAGCATGGCACATCATGCTGGTTGTTAGTTTTTCCCAGAGTTGTAAATGTTTGGCCAACCTTAGAAGTGTAAATAAAGTGTCGAAAGAGTGATGGGCAAAAAGGTTCATAACTACTACTCTTTTACTACAGGTTGCTTACCTATCCAACATTTAGATCCAGCTATACACCCTACACCAAACCCTCCGAGTATAAGGGCTTGCTTTGGGACCTCCAAAGATTGATATGTTTTTATTTTTATTATTTTTATTTTTTTATGTTGCTCTACCTCCAAACGCTTAATATCCGGCCCCCAATCAGGCCTTCCTATTTACACATGAGGCATGAGCCATCTCAATTTTTCACTTTTACATAATAACCACCAGATCTGGGTTTCTAACTTTACATTATGACTCAAACCATGAATTTCATTTTAGAAAATGATCAACTTTCTGTCCAGAATTTACCTTTTCCCATAACCACCTTCCATGTTTTACTCAATTTCATGAACTTTCAATTTCCATCAAACCTCATACATCATCAATGAATCTCAAGCAGTGTTGTTAAAGGCGCGCCTAGGCTCCAGGCTCTCGCAGGCTCAACACTTGCGCCTGTTGTGCGTCGAGGTGCGCTTTTGACAACATTTGCACCTTTAATATGAAATATTAATATGCTTTAATGGTAATTTAATTTTTCAATTGTGCACCTCACTTCACTCAGGCGTGCGCCTTGCCTTGCACCTTGTGCCTTGGCTCCAAAGGACCTCTAGCGCCTTCGTGCGCCTTGGGCCTTTGATAACACTAATCTCAAGTGCTTTTGGTTTAAATTTTTTGGAGTAGTTTAAACATCAAGATATATCTAATATTATTTTGATTGTGGAGCATATAAAAGTTAGAGCAACTTGATTAATTTTATTTTATAAGAGGCCTTACAGTAGCATACAAGTTTATTTAATTATTGAAAATTTTGTAATATAAAAGAAAAAGCATATAAATTGAGTAGTTCACTCTCTCCTAAAAAATATTCTCGCTCAGCCTCTGACTCTTTTTTTTAGCTTGCCTAGCTACACAACATAAGACACATAGGGCCTTTAGTATTAGTGGCAGCATCAATGGCGAGTCTTCTATTTTTATTCCTTACAAAGAAGAGTATGTTATGAAAAACACCACAAACCAAGAACACAATCAAGAATCACGACGGAAAAGTAAACACAACACACAAAAAACCCTAATGTAGGACAAGAGTAGCCTTGAATAGTTTTATTTATTTTATTTTATTTTATTTTATTTTATTTTCTTAGTTGATACTCACACACCCATGCCTCCACTGAGGCTTGAGCCCTTGACCTCCCTTTGAGAAGTAGGGGCTTGGTACTGCTGGGCCACTGACCCGTTGGTTAGCCTCGAACAGTTGAAATAAATAATAGTTATTGGCTGAAAATTTAGTTAAACAGAGCTATGGTTCAAGATGTGTTAGTAGAGAGAAAGGATTTGAAAATAACAAAAACCTATTGGAATCTCATCAACAAGTCTAGCCATCACACCTGGAGAAGGCCTCACACCCTCATATTTTGTGAATCACCCACAAAGATTTTCATAAGATATTTTTATTCATTCATTCACTCCCTCACCAAGTTTACTACCCCATAATTGAGGTAGTCAATACTTGACTCTTGGATTACCCCATTATTGAGGCAGTCAATGCTAACTTAATAGCATAATAATAGTAAATAAAAATTGACCAGAACTTCCAATTATTTAAGACTCCATGTGGACCCACATCATCTAGCCTATGCCAGCTCAAGTCTTAGAATCCTCCTTTTTTTGCGCCGTTTATACACCTTTAAAGATTGCTGAAATTGATCTCCATCAAACACAAAGATTTACGTGGTTAGGCAAGCCTATATCCAAGGTGACGGTCCAGCGAGAGATTTCACTATGTGAAAAATAAGAAATTACAAGTTTCAGCCCCCAAACCCTAGCTCTCTCGCACACTCACTTTCCTGTGGTTTTCAGTGTACTTTCGTTTCCCACTCCAAACCCTAAATGCCCTTATATGCCGGGCTACAGGGAAGTCCCAAACAGGGTCCAAGACCCGCAAGAGAAAAACGGATCAAAAAGATTCAGGCCGAAATCCCTAAACAGAATTCAGGCCACAACATCACAAAGTATATGCCAACATCACATAGCATATGCAACTAAACTGCACGGTTAGATGATTGCTGAATGTTTGATTTATAGAGATCTTTCGGTTGCCGCATAAAACAATTTTAATAATTCGTTGCAACTCATTACTGTTAATCTGTTAGATTTCTTAATTGAAACCAATAAGTGTCCTATTTAGGTGTTGGCATTCATTACATGCCAATACAACAATACAAGATGAGCATGGTAATAAATACGTGCCAGTCTTTAGCTTCAGTGACATCGGCCTAAACGACGAGCAACCACTTGAATGTGACTGCAATGGTGTTTAGAAGTGAAATGAAGTGTCCAAATATAGCTTAGGCAAAGCTAAAACATACAAGAGTTAAGAGCTGCAATTCCGTCACTCCAAATTTTTTACTTTTGTTTAGATTAGATTTTAAGTGTTTGAAGCATCCATGAAGATGAGAAAGAACCATGTACATCTATTGGCTTTTCCGCTATTACACGTATCTTGCTGTTTGTCACGTGAACTGAATCCTTTGACAATATGGTAGAGACCATCTTTTTTTCTACTCCATAATAACTTAAGGAGCATCTTGCTCTTTCTCCAGATAGTTCTGTTTTATGGCTCACATTTCTGCAAGCTAGGTAGATGATGATAACTTGTCAATAACAGGGATGATGATAAAGGCTTTGCAATTATGTCACGACATCGTTACCCAGTGGAAATTTGTCGAGTTTTTGAACGAACTACCATGACAAAGTTGCAGGCAGCTCTTACATCCTCAAAAGAACCTGATAAAAATAAAGATATAGAGGGTACTGAACCTGGAAATAATGTGTCTAATGAACTAAAAGGAAAGCAAGGTAGCCGTAAAGGTGCGAAATCATCCGAGTCTAATAAAAATGCAAATGATGGTGCCCGTGCCAAGCAAGCCACATTGAAGGTTGTTCTTGGGGAGATATTGGGTTACGGGCCTGCACTATCTGAACATATCATTCTAGATGCTGGTTTGGTTCCAAGTACAAAAGTTGCTGAGGATTTCAAATTAGATGATGATGTCATTCAGGCTCTGGCTCAGGCTGTTATAAAATTTGAGGATTGGCTAGAGGACATTATATCAGGTGATAGAGTTCCAGAAGGCTACATTTTAATGCAACAGAAAATTGTGGGGAAGAAGAACTGCACCTCATCAGAGCCAGGAACTTCAGACCAGGTTACTTCTATTATTCCTTGTAATATTTTTTGTTTGTTTGAACTGCAGCTGAATCTTTTTCTTTCGTTTGATGGGCTTTAGTGCCATATGTATGTATGAAAGACGGAAAGGGTGATATATGATTTTGATTTTCTGTTGCATGGCATTATTTTATTTAAGTGACCTATTTTGCAGATCTATGATGAATTCTGCCCCCTATTGCTGAACCAGTTCAAGTCTAGGGATTCTGTGAAATTTGAGACATTTGATGCTGCTTTGGATGAGTTTTACAGTAAAATTGAGACTCAACGGTCTGAACAACAGCAAAAGGCAAAAGAGGGCTCAGCCATGCAGAAACTTAGCAAAATTCGCACGGATCAGGTCTTTCATTTTATAATGTTTTCTTTGAATTGAGAAAGACTCTAAATTGTTATCAGTCCTTAACTCATAGGAATTGCATTTTGCTTTCTAGCTTTTTTTTTTGTAAGTTTTGACTGAATTACATTTTCAAGGACGCAAGCATATCTATTACATTTTGAAGACTAATTTTGATTTTTCATCACTTGAGGTTCATTGCCCTTTCACTCTAGGTTTCCCGATTGGGTTCTGCTCATGTCAATGTGAGAGTATGTGCGTTGAACAGGGATTTATAACAGTTGGGCCAATCCCTATACACTAGTTGAGCTCATTATGCAGGTTTTTTTAATTCCCGGAGTCATCTTTGTGGGCCCCATGAAAAACAATTTGGCATGTGCAAGAAGAGAAAAGGACAAAAATTGATTGTAGGAGAAGATGTAAAGATGTGAATAGAAGTCTTAGAGCTCATTAAATTATAGTAATTGTTGATTCATTAACATTTTGCATCTGCTAGAGGGTAAACATTAGATTGTAATTCCCTAACCTCCCTGTTTCTCTGCTTTCTTTTGCTGATTTGGAATGGGATTAATTAAGTGGTGGGTCTTGATCCTTTTTTTAAAATTGACATGGTGTGATTTTATTAGTTATTGGACAATTTTGATTTGCTTTTATGGTTTATACACGATGAAATTCTATTTCATAATGGGCTCAACTGGTTAGATTTTATTCAGTAGCAGCCAAAGGCCCAAACAATATAGGCAAATAGTCACAACAGCTTCCACTGTGGGGTTTTCCCTTTATTCTTTTCAAAGCCAGAAAAATATAAAGTGGGGTTTTTCATTATGCAATTGTATTGATGATGTTGAATGGGATGGCAGGAGCCACATTTTTGTGTAGATTTTGATAGCATTCACCTTGAAATGTAGGCAAAGCATCCTTAGTAAGATATTGTATTACTTGTCTTGACGTTCAAGCTATGGCCCGACAGTTATGCTATAAGTCTAGACTAGGCTCTTGAATTTGTATTGATATTTTGTCAAAAGTTTTAGATATTTCAGGATCTGTATTGATTTTTTGGAGTTGATTTTACTGATTTTACAAGAATATATTTCAATCATTGAGTTTTTCTGTTAATTATGAATTTTTTCTGTTTTATGCTTTAGGAAAATCGTGTGCACACATTGAAGAAAGAAGTTGATCGTAGTATTAGAATGGCAGAATTGATAGAATATAATTTAGAAGATGTGGATGCTGCTATTTTAGCTGTTCGTGTAGCTCTTGCCAATGGTATGAGTTGGGAAGATCTAGCTCGAATGGTGAAAGAGGAGAAGAAATCTGGAAATCCCGTGGCTGGTCTCATTGACAAGCTCCATCTTGAAAGAAACTGTATGACACTGCTGTTGAGCAACAATCTCGATGAAATGGACGATGATGAAAAGACACAACCTGTGGACAAGGTGTTACTTGAAGTTCTAGTTTTGGCTTTTGTTTTTCTATCTGTTCTAGACTGAAGTGACAAAGCTTCAATCAACTATGCTTAAACACATATTCATTCCGCTTCCTTATAAGCATATATATTCCTCATACATGAAGTCAATCATGTGCAGGCATGGCTTTTATTTTTCTGTCTGTTCTAGATTGGAGTATATTTCACATGCATGAAGTCAATCACATGCATGCATTTGCATTTCCAATATTGTTGTCTTTCTTCAAGATGTCAAACAACCATAGATCACCTTTGGAAACAACTGATGCTTGGCCTTTATGTCTTTTTGTTTTTTTTGTTTGGGGGTGGGGGATAGTATATCGATATTTCTTTGAAACAGTTTACTGCTGTTGCTACTAATTTACTGTTAACGATAAGCTCCCACTTACCTAACTAAATAAAAAGCCGCATAGTATTTTGACCAGAAACCTTATGGTTAATATTTCATTGTTGTTTTCCACTTTTAGGTAGAAGTTGATCTGGCACTTTCAGCTCATGCCAATGCTCGGCGATGGTATGAATTGAAGAAAAGACAGGAGAGCAAACAGGAAAAAACTGTTACAGCTCATGAAAAAGCCTTCAAAGCTGCTGAGAGAAAGACTCGTCTCCAGCTTTCACAGGTAGTTGCAGATTTAGGTGTAAATTTTGTTGTCCCTGGTCAATGTGTGCTGATGCATCAGTTATGCAAAAATTCTAAAGCAAAAGTTTCTTTCCACTATCTTATCACATTTAATATATTTATTAATGGCCAGTTTACTTGTAGTAATTTGACTCTTATGGAAAATAAATTTTCGTACATCACCATATCCTGCAATTCTTGTAGCAGTTGTCATCCTATCATAGTCACTTCAAGGTTTAGTACGTAGAAAACAAACATAAAATTGTTGGATCTGTTGAGATTCCGGCTTCGTTGGCTGTCTGAGATGTTCGTGATGTTGGGGCCTTTGTGGCTTAACCATCTCATTTGTAGTGTATAGGTCCACTTATGGGCTTTACAATGTCAAAGGGGTTAATTGAGAGCTTTCTAAATAGCCCATGCACAGAATGAAGCCAAACTAGACCTTCCAGAGATTTCATTTCTTTAGAGTCTGCATGGAGAGCAAAACTTTTCCACCACCCCGCAAAATCTCGAAACTTTGGCTGTACATGTGGGAAGGGCCATCTAGAAACTATTCAACCACTCCTTGATGAGAGATTCTGGTCATAGAAAGTCTAGCCCAGCGAGATGCTTAACCGACCTACCTAGATTTGCCCATATTATCTTCAGGCTCAGCCAGGATACTCCTATCTCTTCTGGCTCTAAGTGACCTGACAACGTTCATGCTTTGAATGAGAAGTTGCGCTTTCTCTCTTGTTCTCAGCTCCGGGTCTGGTACTTTAGGCGAGGCTCTTTACTTTTGCTTGTAGACCCACTAATCCCCAAACAACCCTTTCTAGACTGGACCCCTTTCTTGCCACGCCTTTCAGCATATCCATTCTCTATTGATGAGACCTCCACGGTAAGGAGACCAAAGTGTTCCCGTGACTGGTGACTATGCGTGGATTCTTCCTTTGGATTGAGTTTGCCTGCAGCAGGAACTGGATCGACTTTCTGACTTGTGATAGGTGCAAGATGGAATTCAAATAGATATTCCTCAAAGAAAGTGATTCGGCAGAGGATAAAGACCATTGGAGAGCTCCATTCATTAGGTTCCTAGAGTATCTTCATTTTTCGACAACTTGCAACAGTCTCAGGCTATTGAAGGGCTTCGAAAGATAGTGGAAGATCAAGACTTACAAATCACTTTTCTCGCAAAGAAATTAGAAATATGAGAAGCTGAGAAGTCCAGTCAATAAATCAATTAACAATAAAATGAAATAATATACATTATACAGCTTTCTTTTCTACAAAATTGGGGAGAGCTGCAAAAAGTTCTTAGTTACCAGTTCTTTTGGTGCTGTGAATGTTAGCAGCAAAGTGGTTGACTTTCCACCATCTACCTTTTTTATAGTGTATTGTATGAATCACAATGCAGAAGAGTTATGTTACACTGCATACTCTAGGAAGTAAAAAGATACATACTTCACATCACCTTGTTTGATATTATTACAATCTATGTTTCCACTTAAGATGTCCCTATAGAGTTGAAGTGTTACAGGATGGATCTCAGTGGAGCAAATGATGTCCCTGATTGGCATTATACCAGATTTTATGATCACTGACTTCGATTTACATCACTTGAATGACTGACTAGCTGCCCGCAAAAAAATAAAAGTAAAAAATAAGAAGTAAAGATTGAATGACTACCCTGCGTATAACTATTTCTACTAATGGTTGATTTTTCAACTGTTATGTTGATCTTAGACAAATTATCTTTAATTGGTTCAATGCTTAATTCGTTTTCATTTTAAATATACAGGAAAAAACTGTCGCTGCAATTACACATATGCGCAAAGTTCACTGGTTTGAGAAATTTGATTGGTTCGTCAGCAGCGAAAATTATTTGGTTATTAGTGGACGTGATGCTCAGCAAAATGAGATGATAGTCAAGCGTTATATGTCAAAAGGAGATCTGTAAGTGGGTATCGATATAGTTTTATAATTTTCCTGGAACTCTAGTATGTTCCACAGCAATACGATCTGGCAATATTAAAGATGTGCAGAGGTGTAACACTAATAATAGTTATGAATTATTCTTTTAGAAGAATTTTCTGAAAAAACTATAATAGTTATCCATATTTTCAAAACTTAGTTTTGTTCAACATTTGAAAGTGATCCAAACATCAACAATTTACTGGGATGATATCTGAAATTGCAGAGGGATGATGATCTTAGATTAATGAATCTTTCTTCTTTTATCAACTGACATCATTGAGAAAGGACTCTCTCTAGGAATTTATCTTTACTTATGTTTTCTTTTGTGCTTGATCATTTACAGCAACAGAAGGGATTTATCCCCATGTTGTGAAACAAATATCAACTAACCTTAGTTCAGGATTTGTCTAGGGAAGAAGAGTTTTAGGTAATTAAAGTGTGAAATATAGATGTCATATCTAATTTTTTTTCCTCTCTGATTCATTTTTATGTTCCTTCTTGATGTTAAAGCTTTGTCCATTCGCTTCCATGATTTCAATGTTCACAAATGTGCTAGTGTTTTCTTGCTTTTTATGCAAAGTGAGAGTGTTGAAGAATTTATATATTTAAGTTACACCCTCTCTAACAGCTTAAGCTTTTAGAGTAGATGGTAGTTAGCATGGTATCAGAGTCAAAGGTATCGAGTTCAGAAGAAATATAAAAAGAAGAACAAGGAGAGAATTGTGTAAAGGCTTGAATGAGATGAATCACTTATTTACAGCTCTAGTATTTATAGATAAAAAAAGCACATGCTCATATTACAAGAAAGGAAATAAAATCAAATCTAAATCAAATCACAGCATATTCTATGGCGTATTCTGTAGCATATGGCATATTCTATAGCATAATCAAATCTCTACTAATACAGTAAGTCATTTCATAAATCTTGGCTATCATATCTGCTAACACTCCCCCTGAAGTTGGTGTGTGGATATCTGAAACGCCCAACTTGGACAATGCATTCTCAAACACAATTTTACCGACGCCCTTTGTAAGAATGTAAGCTCTGAGAGCTTGTGACAAATGGAGTGCAAATTTGACCAGAGACGATCTTCTCTCGAATAAAGTGACGGTCCACCTCTATATGCTTAGTCCTGTCATGCTGAACAGGATTTGCTGCTATGCTAATGGCAGACTCGTTGTCGCAGTAAAGTGAGAATGGCGACACTGGAAGGCACAGATTTGTCGTCAAGGTTTTCAACCATAGCAACTCACATACTCCAAGAGCCATAGCCCTATACTCTGCCTCTGCACTAGATTGAGAGATAACATCCTGTGTCTTATTTTTTATTTTTTTGATAAGTAAGATAACACCCTGTGTCTTTTTTATTTTATTTTTTTGATAAGTAAGATAACATCCTGCGTCTTACTGCACCAAGTTACTAAGTTGCCACCAATAGTGGTATATAATAGCCCGAAGTTGACCTCCTATCTGAAACTGATCATGCATAATCAGCATTTGTCCAAGCCTCAACACGTAAGTGACCATGATTGGCAAACAAAATACCACGGCCCGAACACCCTTTTAAGTAGTGAAGGATCCGAATAGCCTCATTAAGGTGTGGGGTACGAGGAGAGTGCATGAATTTTTTTTTGATAAGTGAGGAGAGTGCATGAATTGACTCACGACACTCACAGCATAAGCAATGTCAGGTCGAGTAATGGATGAATATATAGGCTTCCCAACAACATTCGATAACAACTCCCCCTCAGAATCAGCCAACCGATGATTCGACTCAATCGGAGTATCAGTAGGATGAGCGCCAAGCTGACCAGAAGCAGAAAGCAAGTCAAGAACATACTTGCGTTAAGAGATGAAAATACCAACCTTCGAGCGAGCCACCTTAATGCCCAAGAAGTACCGAAGGGGACCAAGATCTTTAATCTTAAACTGACGGCCAAGATAACTCTAAACCTCGGTATTTCCGGTAGTATCATCTTCGATAAGAACGATATCATCGACATACACAATGAGCGATATTGTCTTACTGCTTGAATGACGTAAGAACAAGGTGTGATCAGCTGCACTCTGATGGAAACCAAACTTGAGCATGGCAGTGCCAAAGCGATCAAACCAAGTTCGAGGAGACTGCTTGAGGCCATACTGGGAGCGACGAAGACGATAGACCACACAGGAATAAGCAGGAGAATGAAAGCCCAGAGGGGGAACCATATATACCTCCTCTTGCAAATCACCATTGAGAAAGCCATTCTTGACATTTAACTGAAATAGAGGCTAAGATCGAATCGCAACAATGGAAAATAATACACGGATGGTATTCATCTTGGCAACTGGGGCAAAAGTCTCTTGATAATCTATGCCATAACTCTAAGCATAACCCTCGGCAACTAATCGGGCCTTGTAACGAGCAACTGACCCTCTGGATTATGCTTAACTGTAAACACCCAACGACAACCCACAACCTTTCATCCACTAGGAAGCGGAACCATGTCCCAAGTATGATTTTTCTCAAGTGCTTGTAGTTCTTCTGTCATAGCATCATGCCATTGAGGTTGTGCTAGTGCATCTGCAACACTAGAAGGAAGAGGAACCGAGGCAACAGAAACAAGAAAACTCCGATTGGAGGGTGAGAGAGCACAATTAGAGACAAAATTAGAAATTGGGTAAATACAAGAATGTTTACCCTTCCGAAGAGCAATAAAGCGATCATCAAGTGAAACAATGGCTTGAGACGGCGGAGTTGGTGCCGAAGGAACAAGGTAGTCGATCGTGGGAGTAGAAGCTTGTACCTGTTGTCTCCGACTATAAACCTGTGGAAAAGGAACAATTCTCCCTGCTTGAGGGGTATCACGAGAAGGAATAATAGAAGACGAAATAGGCGAAGGTAGAGGAGTTGAAGACGGAAGAAGGTGATCATCAATTGTATTCAATGGGAACCATTCACTTTGAGAACCAACTGAACCACTATAGTATGGTGTATGCTCAAAGTAAGAAACATCCATGGATATAAACCGCCGACGACTGGGAGGATGGTAATATCTATAACTTTTTCAAGAGTGAGAATAGCCCAAAAACACACACTTCAAAGCCTTGGGGTCAAGCTTTGTACGAGTCTGCCCCAACGGCTGAACAAAGCACACACATCCGAAGACTTGCGGAGGAATAAAAAAAAAGAGATGAATTGGGGTGCAAGATTGAGACTGGGGCTGCAAAGTTAAGAACTCTAGAAGGAGTTCTATTAATGATGTAGACAGTTGTAAGAACTACATCTCCCTAAAATGACTGGGCAACATTCATGTGAATGTAGATTGCTCTGGCTAAGTTAAGGATGTGACGATTCTTTCTCTCAGAACGACCATTCTGTTGAGGGGTTTTAACATTAGACATCTGCTCAATCCCAAATTCTGTACATAACCGCTGTACCTCCCCATAAGTGTACTCCTTACCCTAGTCAGATTTGAATTTTTTAGTGGTACAACCATATTGAGTTTGAACCATTGTAAATAAATTTTTAAAAATGCTGTACACCTTATTTTTGGTTTTCATAAGATAAACCCATATAACACGACTATGATCACAACACAAAATATCGAAATCCAAGGCTAGAAGTAACTGGGCAAGGACGCCACACATCTGAATGAACAAGATCAAAAGTTGTTAAAATAGATTTATTACTACTAGCAGGATAATTGGAACGAACAAAATAAGGAAGGAAACAAATGTTTTAAATAACCAAAAGAAATATGTCCTAAATGCATGCGCTAATGCATAAGCTGAGCTTTATTAGACGTTCTTTCACCTATAAATAGAGGTGATCTTTGTATACAAAGATTAAGAGAGAATGTAATGAAAGAGATGTTAACCGTTTGGGCTTTGTGTGTCATGGATGTAAGCCCTAGTGGTTGAACCACATTATCTTCCTGTGTTATTCATGTTATAATTTCTCTCTTCAACTTTTATTTTTCTTTCAATATGGTATCAGAGCAGGTTTATCATACCCTACTCTATACTCTACTCGTTTTGGATCTTCAAATCAACTCGTCTCGGATCTCCAGATCAACTCGTCTCGTCTCAGATCTTCGGATCAACTCGTCTCAGATTTACTCGTCTCATACTCTTGATAACTTCATATTTAGTTTCAAGTTGGACACTTGAGTTAAAATCTCCGTGTACCAACTTGAGAGGGGGTGTTGGAAAATATTATTATAGAAACCCTTAAATTATTCCTTTACAAAATATTTGATATGAGAATATCATAGGAGAGATTTTAGCTATTGATTGGAGTGATTAATGGGATTGATTTTAAAAATCTTCCATCAATGTATTTTCTATATTTATCACTTATATTCTTTCACCTATAAATAGAGGTGATCTTTGTATACAAAGATTAAGAGAGAGTGTAATGAAAGAAATGTAACCTTTTGGGCTTTGTGTGTCATGGATGTAAGCCCTAGTGGCTGAACCATATTATCTTCTTTTGTTGTTCATGTTATAATTTCTCTCTTCAACTTTTATTTTTCTTTTAACAAGAAGAAACAGAATTAGATAATGAAACTGAATGTGGTTGAGGTAACAAAGGAGCATCCAATAGGTATAGGCCATCCACTTCACGCCCATTGCCAATCGTCCGTTTCGACACTAGATCCTGAAAAAAACAGTGAGAGGGAAAGAACGTTACACTACAATTTAATTTAGTAACTCCACTAACAGAAATAAGATTTGTAGTCAATTGTGGAACATGAAGTGTATCTAACAGTTAATAAAGGAGTAACTGATATGTGACCCTTCCAGCAATGGAAGATGGAGTGCCATTTGTAAGGCGTACCTTGTGATGGCCATAGCTGATACTATAAGATTGGAAGAATGGGGACATACTAGTCATATTGTCTGAAACACCAGAATCAATGATCCATGGTGTCGAAGATGTAGTTACGCTATGTGCAGACGCAATAGTACCTGAGTGGGCATAAGTGGAGGTTGGCTGAGATGATACCTCCATTTGATTGAAGAATTGTTTGAACTTGTCCAAATCAGCTTGAGTCAAGCTAACTGTGGCAGAAGATAGAGAGGCAGAATTGTCAGGAGTTGACAATGAGACTGGTTATGTAATAGAATGTGCAGAGGATCGAGAATGTTGTTTCTATTGCGGTGGGCATCTATATAGTGCATAACAACGAGATTTGATGTGACCAATTTTTCCACAATGGTCACATCTCCCACGTTGTCGTCCCAGAGGAGGACCGGTGGTAGACCTCTGAACTGACTGGGATGGTGCAGTTCCTGAAAGGTTGGGAACCCTAACTGCCATAACTGAACGATCAATACAAGCAAAACCTAATGGATGAGTCCGACGGCTCTCATGTGACAACACATAGGAGTACGCATCCTCAAGAGTAGGGAATGAAGATAAGCCCAATAAATGAACACGAGCATACTTAAACTCGTCGTTCAACCCGACAAGAAACTGAAACACTCGATTCTTCTCCACAATCCCTGCATATAAAACTGCATCATCTGGATCCTTCCAAGAGTGGAAGGAATCATAATATGACATCTCCTCCCAAATAGCACAAAGCTTGGTAATGTAACCTGAAACTGTCAAGTTACCCTGAGAAATCCTGGTGATGTCTCGCCCCAACTGGAAAATCCGTGCATTATTCTGCCTCTGAGAATAAGTGCATTGCACTGTATCCCAAATCTGCTTAGCAGTCTTCATAAACATATAGCCAATGGCTATGCTTGGTTGCATCGAATTGACTAGCAAAGACATAACCATAGCATTATCTGCAAACCACTGTGGATATGTCTTCTCCGACTCAGCTGGCTCTTTCTTAGAACCAGTAATATAGCCTATATTGCCTTTGCCACCAATGAACATCTTGGCAGATTGTGCCCAAATCAAATAGTTGGAGCCATCCAACTTCACTGTGGTGATTTGAAGTCCTGGATTTTCTGATGAGTTGGTGGGAAAAATGGCACCACCAACCACAGAACTTGAGCCAAGAGAATTAACAGTCGATGACCTTAAATCTGCTATAATCTGTCACATGACAATAAACAACTCCAAAAACACCACAAATTTTGTTAATAAATCAAAGGGTCTCCTCAGACCATAAACAATAACAATGTCTCCTCAGACCATTCTCGAAAGCTCCAAATACAGACTTTTTTAAGGAGCACTGCCCGCTTACAGCCGGACAACCTCCTTCTTAATATCTAGAACCTCTTTGCAGACTCAACAAATTTTACCCAAGTCCTTCTAGGTGTTGGAGACCAACGATCCCAATTTACCCAACTCTAAAAGAGTAAAAAAGAAATTGTAAAACTTAAAAATATTTGTTTTCGGTCACAAAACAGCAACACAAAAAAACATGTGTAGGCAACGTCACATGACGTCACAACCAACCTAAGATGGTTGTCGCACAAGTATCAAGGCTGCTGAAAGGTGTTGGCTCTGATACCAAGAAGAAATATAAAAAGAAGAAGAAGGAGAGAATTGTGTAAAGGCTTGAATGAGATGAATCATTCATTCACAGCTCTAGTATTTATAAATAAAATAGAGCACATGCTCATATTACAAGAAAGGAAATAAAATTAAATCTAAATCAAATCATAGTATATTCTATGGCATATCCTATAACATAATCAAATCTCTAGTAATACGGTAAGTTATTTCGTAAATAGTGGCTATCATATCTGCTAACAAGTTCAAACCTTACTGTCACCCAAATTTAAAAAATTGAAAAAAACACGTATTAGACCAAAAGAAGGCCACACGTGAGGGGGCGTGTTGAAAGATTTATATATTTAAGTTACATCCTCTAACAGTTTAAGCTTTTAGAGTAGATGGTAGTTAATAGAGAGGATAACATAATATACGAATAATGATACTTGAGATCCCCTTAACCTTTTATTTATATTTTTTTCCCTCATAATATAAGATCTGAAAGCCCTAAGGTCTAAACCCACCTTTGCCTTTTCCATGTCATGTGGGCATTTTATTTATTTTTAATTATTTAAACCAGGGCTCGGAACCAACTCCACCTTAGGAGTTAGAGGAAATACCATTCACACTAACAGCTTGTGGTGATTGTATGCCTGCATCTCTTACATTATGCTGCAATGGCTTTAGCTAGATTGACATGAATTCTGCTTTGTCATGACTTAGCATGTTTATATTGGCTAGGAAATTTGATTAGTACTTTTCCAGTAGTATGTTTTGTGCTCATATTGCTGATCTGATGACAACAGGTATGTCCATGCAGATCTCCATGGAGCTTCTAGCACTGTGATAAAAAATCACAAGCCTGAACACCCTGTACCCCCTCTCACTTTGAACCAAGCAGGATGTTTCACTGTAAGCTGGTTATCTTTTTATAATTTTCTTGCTCATTTTGATTTATTGCATGTTCGTGGAGAATTTAACTTTCTAATTTATATTGCAATGTAGGTTTGCCACAGCCAGGCATGGGATTCAAAGATTGTCACTAGTGCTTGGTGGGTATATCCTCACCAGGTCAGTAAGACTGCTCCTACGGGGGAATATCTTACAGTTGGGAGTTTTATGATCCGCGGGAAGAAGAACTTTCTTCCTCCACACCCTCTTATTATGGGCTTTGGGATATTATTCCGTTTGGATGAGAGTTCTTTGGGATCTCATTTGAATGAAAGGAGGGTAAGAGGTGAGGAGGAAGGGATAAATGACATTGAAGAAAGTGGACCTGTGGAAGAAATATCTGATTCTGATTCAGAGAAGGAAATCTCAGATGAAAGACATACATTAGAGTCACAAAGCAACCTAAATTCATCAATAGATCATACTAAATCAGTATCAGGGGGCTCACCATCTGAAGTTAGCTCTGTTAGTGACTTGGGTACTTCTGATGTGAAAGCTGAATTTCCTATCGAAGATAGAACTACCTTAAATGGTATTGATAATGAGAATGTATCTGTAATTGCTGGAGAAAGTGTTTCTTCTGTCTCCCCACAACTTGAAGATCTCATCGACAAGGCTCTTGAGCTTGGATCTTCTACTGCATCTGGTAAAAAGTATGGGCACCAAGCTTCTCAAATAGTTTCGGCAGAGGAACATAATCATGAAGAGAAGAAGGCAACTGCAAGAGAGAAACCTTATATCTCAAAAGCTGAAAGAAGAAAGCTCAAGAAAGGCCAGAAAAATAGTACTGTAGGTGCTATCATTGAACATGAAAAAGAAGAGAAAAGTACTGGTGATGTGATTGTTGAACATGAAAAAGAAGAGGTAGAAGATGATAATTATAGTGTCAATCAGTCTGAAGAAAATGTTGTAAATTCAAGGCCAGGTGGTGGTGGAAAACAAAGCCGTGGGCAGAGGAGTAAACTCAAGAAGATGAAAGAGAAATATGCAGACCAAGATGAGGAAGAAAGGAGCATCCGTATGACTTTACTGGCTGTGAGTACCTCACTGTTACATTTTATTGGTTGCTGGACCAGCTCGGATATCTTGCTCCTACCTCTCTTACATAATCTCTCTCTCTCTCTCTCTCTCTCTATATATATATATATATATATATATTATATTATATATCTATGGCTATATTGCTATATGGATTTATGGTCTCTCTTTACAATCTAATATGTTCCTTCAAGGTTTCAATTTTCTGAAAAATATTTAGATTATTGTTACAATCTGCTGCTTCCCTCGGAGGAACTGAAATTGGTTAACATTATGTTTCCTGGAAAGATCAGAGGTACTTGACCACGATAGGCTTTGCTTGTTGAGAAATGAGTCGTTGGTTGAAATATTTTGAACAAATTTCCTCTCTTGACAATGTTATCCAGGCCTTCGTAATACTAATTTGAGTGTGTCAACCACCAAAAGCATTGTTTTATCAAAATTTTTCCCCTGAAAAACAATATACTTTAAATGATATCTTAGGAACAAAGTAATTTGAAGATAACTGAATGAGTGGGCAATGGTAGAATTATTTTGATACAAGTCATTGTCCCAGGTAACCATCTATGTGATGGGATTATTTCTGTTTGTAATGGAATCCTTCAGTCAATTTTATTTATAATTATCAAATCTATAAATCTGAAATTTGATGAAGTATATAAGAAACTTGTGCTTAATTTTTGAAAATATTATATTATGTGGATTCATGTCACGTAGTGAAGTTATTGGATTAAAAAGATCCTTATGAATTGTACTTATATAGTTATATTATGAAAAAAATTTGATACTCATATATTGGTTGTCGTGTTTCTTGCAGCAAAGGGAAAAATGTTATATATATAAAACACGCATTAACCTGCAGTTTCTTCTTGGTCTTTGTTGCTCCACTTCTTGTTATTAGTTATATACTCTAGTTGGTGTGTTTCCATAGCTATCATGCTTTGAATAAGCACTTGCTCAAATATTAGTTCATTTTCTTCTTTTGAACCTGTGAATGCTAATGCTGGTAGATGAGTTTCAATGTCTCTCATGTTTTTGGTCATCTCTGTTGGAATATTTGTTTAAATTTCTTCCCTTTGCCCAATTTCTTAATATAGTAAGTGCTATTGCTGAATAAGGAGATCTTGTCATCTTGTAGTCTTGTTGTATATTAACAATATGTTTAAGGATATGATATTATTCTTAGAAATACTTCTATAAGGTCTGTGAAGAACCAAATGTTCATGCCCAATTTCCTTTTTGTTGTCACCTTTATATCACTTGATTACTGACAATAATAATTTACAGTCTGCCGGAAGAGTGCAAAAGAAGGATAAGGACTCACAAAATGAAAAGGCAGCTGTTGGCAAAGGATCGGAAGTTGTTAAGGGTATGTTTTAAGCTATAACATATGGAAATTCAAATGACCGATTTGTTGCTTAATCTTTATATACCTTGTTATGTGCCTGAAAGGACCAAAAACCAATGGGCTATTTTAGCCCAACAGGTTTAAATGAAATCAAACTTGGCCCAATCGTATCTCAGAAAGAAACGGATCCTCAAGGAATAAAGCCCAAAAAAAGAGTCAGGCCCAACTTGGAAGCCAAGCAAATAGCCTAGGGTACAATATAAACTACTATAAATAGAAGGAGAGAAGCCTAGAAGAGGCAGAGTTGTTTGGAGTGTAAGAAAAACTTTCCAAGAATAGAAGAGAATTTCTTGCATCTTCATCTGGCGCCGTCTGTGGGAAGCGAGAGGAAGATCCAGCGGGTTCCACGTTGAACTATGACTCAACTCCGATTGGGAACCATGATTGGAGAAAGAAGCTCCCATCAGCGGGATGAGAGCGAGCAAATTAGGCATGATGAGTTGATGTAGATCATCGAAACTCTACGACGAGAGAATGCTGAGTTCAGATCCAAGATGGAGCGAAGGGAAGAACCACCACCCCCTCGACTGCCAATAGAGGGTGGAGATGACAAATGTCAATTGGCGGGCGGAAAGAGTGGGGTCTATCCATACTGACCCATTGCACAGGAGGCCAGGGTCGGAGGATGAGATGGAGCGTGTCGGGGTTGTTCCTTCATGGCCGAAAGAATCAACGGCAGATAAGACGTTCGACGAAATGCACTAGTTAGATGTGAGCACTCACACTCAGAGGGCCACCGGAGAGCAGTAGGACCAAAAGGCCCCCTTAACAAACAATGAGGTGGCTAGAACGTTTGCTCGGACGATCGATTCACCCTTCATAGAAGAGATCCTTCGATCTCCAAAGCCGAGGAAGTTAACAATGTCGACGTTCACGTTATTTGACGGAACTAAAGATCCAACCGAGCATGTGTACTAGATCCAGCTGAAGATGACCCTAGATACCAAGGATGAGGCCTAATGTGCAAAGTCTTCCCAACGAGCCTAACTGGACCAACGCTCAGTTGGTTTAAGCATTTTCCAAAGGGATCGATCGGAAGTTTCCGGAGGCTTTGCGATCTGTTCATAGGTTAGTAATATGGCAATCGCCGGATAGAGAAAGACATCTCATGTTTGTTCACTATGCAACAACACGAGGGCAAATGGCTCCAGGCTTTCCTCACCAGATTCAACCTAGAAATGAGTATGGTGGTGGATTGCCATCCATCCTCAGCAGTGCAAGCATTCAAGTTGGCGACGATCAGAGGAACTCAGTTCCACACGTCTTTGGTGAACAGGGCGCCAAAAACTATGGATGAACTCAGTACGAGGGCGCAAGGTTACATACAGCTAGAGGAAGATGAAGCGGTCAACACAAGAAAAATGACAATGGTCGCAGTGGAATGCAAGTCTAAGGCCAAAATGACCATCCCTAGGGCCCTAGTTGCTCAGCCACGGACAACGCCTTGGAGGGCTGAAAAGAGGCAGCGCGAAGATGAAAAGATTACCCCACTCAGGGGTAGGGCTGCAAATGAACCGAGTTGTTCATGAACAGCTCGGGCTCGGCTCGGGCTCGTTCATTAAGCAAACGAGCTGAGCTCGAGCCCAATTTCTAGGCTCGTTTACTAAACGAGCCGAGCCTGAGCAACGTTGGGCTCGGCTCGCATAGGCTCGTGAATATGGGCTCGTTAAGGCTCGTGAATAAAGCTCGTATCAGGCTCGTTATATATATCAGGCCCATTCTATATATATCAGGCCCATTTGTTTTTATTGTACATTTAAAATATTTAGTCCATATTATTTTTAAGTTTGGCCCAGCTCATATTTTACATTAATATGGCCCAAGCATTATAGCTCACTAGCCCAAAGAAAATCCACCACAGATCCATAGCCCAAATAAGATTTCGTCTCACCCATTAAATTAGAACCCATCTCATCCGTTGATTTTGTAAGATATCAAAAAACCCTAAAACTACACCCCACCATTTAGATCTGCCTCTTCTCCACAACATCGTCAGTCTCTCTCTCTCTATCACTCACTCATGAGTTACGAATCAACTCCACCGGCGACGACAACCCTTCCATCTACACAACTACCTCTCTGTCTCTCTCTAATAAACTCAATCGCCATAACTCTCTCTCTCAGATCTGAACGCATCGTCTGTCATCGTCATCGTCGGCCGCGGTCCTCTGTCTTCGCCGTGGACGTCGTCCGTTTCCCGCAGTCGTCTGTGCCGCTGTCCCTCCATCCTCGTCATCATCGTGGGCCATCCTCTGTCCTCGCCATCAATTAGGTACTACATCAATTAATTTTTTGGCAAAACTTTATTTTCACTTTAATCCCATGGATTTGGACAACCTCAAAACATTCTTTAGGCAGTTGCAAACAATTTTGTTTAGCCTTTTCTTCTGCTTCTTCTAAATTTATGGAGACTAATGCTCAATGGCCACAGGTAGCTAAATTAATTTATCTCCTACTTATTTTCCTCTGTGATTTCTTTTTCTACTTAATATATACAATGTTTCAGTGGTTCTATAGATATTATTATCATGGGAATTTATAACTTTTTGATGTGTTGTATTTTCATAGAAAATGCATAATGCACTCATGCTCAATTTTGTCCTTTTTTCTTTTTTCGAAATTTACTCTTAATTTGTTCTTGAAACATTAAAGCTTGCACTACTGCACCTTTTTTTTTTTTTTTTCCCTTTTTCTTTTTGCTTATGTGATAATTGATAAAGCAATGGAAAAAGGTATTGTGGCCTGTAGAATACTAATTAATTTTGAATTTTTTTTTTTTTGTTAAACGAGTTGAGCCCGAGCTTTTAAAATCAAGACGAGCCCGAGCCCGAGCTCAAAGTTTTGAGCTCGTCACGAGCCGAGCCCGAGCTGATCCCATAAACAAACGAGCCGAGCCCGAACAGCCTAAAGCTCGGCTCGGCTCGGCTCATTTGCAGCCCTACTCAGGGGCACTCTGGCAAAGCTATACCAGGAAAATAAAGGAATGTTCTGACTGCCTCAGCCTATCAAACAACCACTTGAGCAACGGGACCAATCGAAGCATTGCGCATTCCACAATGATTTTGGGCATCAGATGAACGAGTGCAGAAATCTAAGGAGACAGGTTGAAATGTTAATTGCAAGGGGCGAGTTGGCCAACTATTTACAAACCAAGGAGCAGGTTCGCCCAACAGAGCAGTCGAGGGCCAATCAGAGGGTGCACCATCAGGACACACAACCGGTCCGGGTTATTAATGCGATTCATGGCCGACCAGAAGCTGATGACGAGACAAAAGAAGTCCACCTTACGCGCCTTAGGAAGGTTCACAAAATGAGAAGGCTCAGGAGCGTCAATACAGTTCGCTAGGAAAGCAACATGGCTTTTGATCAAATTTGATAAAACTGATCTTCACAGAGTTCAAACTTCACATGAGGATCCATTGATAATTAGCTTGATGGTGTCAAACTGCCTAGGCAAAAGAGTTTTAATAGATCCAGGAAGCAGTGCCAACATCATAACGAAGGTGGCATTCAAACAGTTGATGATAGACCCAAAACAAGTCTGGCTTACAGGGAACCCTCTGGTGGGGTTTGATGGAAAGAGGGTGGAGCCCATTGGAGTTGTGGAACTACTAGTTTGCGCTGCACAAAGAAACCTGAAGCAAAATTTGGTTATAGTAGATGTTCACCCCTCTGACAACCTCTTAATGGGGCGAGGGTGGATCCACTGAGTCCAAGGTGTCCCACTGCACCAAGTCATGAGTTGTCTAAGTCCAGACAGGAACGAGGTAATCGATATCCATGGGACCAGGTGGCGGCCAAGGAATGTTATGTGGTGACACTCAAATTCAGCAAGAAGGGCAAGGCGGTTGCCTACCTTGTAAGTCCCAAATAGCAATTACCGAGCCCTCTGCCCGACAGAGAGGAGGTCAAGCCTGAGGCGGAGGTGCCGATCCTCACGGACGAACTGCAAAAGGATGTGCATATTGATCCCTTGACACATGCGAAGACCACGAGGATAAGATCAATGAAAAGTGTAGAAGAGAAACAACATCTGATTAAAACTCTGACTAGGAACTTAGACATATTCACTTGGAGTCACTTAGATATGCCAGGAGCCAAACTGTCCCTTTCCTGCCACTGTTTGAACGTTGGTCCACACTTCAAACCTGTCCGATAGAGGCAAAGGAGGTTCGCACTAGAGCGGAATAAGATTATAGCATAAGAGGTTGATAAATTGCTCGAAGCAGGATTCATAAGAGAGGTGTACTACCCCCAATGGCTTTCTAACGTAGTTGTTGTCCAAAAGAAGAACGGGAAATTAAGGGTTTGCGTTGATTTCACTAATTTGAACAAAGCATGCCCAAGGACAGTTTCCCCCTGCCAAAGATTGACCAAATGGTAGATGCAACCACTGGGTGGTTTGACCTTCTTTGCGAATTCGGGCTACAATCAGATCCCCATGCACCCGGACGATGAGGAAAAGACTTCGTGACAAAACGAGGGACCTATTGCTACAAGGTGATGTCATTCGGTCTGAAGAATGGGGGGCCACATACCAGAGGTTGATCAACAAAGTTTTTAAAGACCAGATGGGTAGGATAGTAGAGGCCCACATTGATGACATGGTTGTAAAAAGCAAGAGGAAGGAAGATCACATCGCACACATGCAAGAGGTGTTCGACACACTCCGAAGGCACGGCATGAGGTTAAATCCATTCAAATGTTCATTCGAGGTTGACTCTAGGCAGTTTTTTGGTCATATTGTTAATAGCCGAGGTATCGAAGTAAGCCCTGCGTAGGCAAAAACACTGATACAAAGCGAGGAACCAAAGACCCTCAAGGACGTCCAGACTCTCACAGGAAGAATAGCTGCGCTAAGCATGTTCATCTCAAGGTTATCAGATAGATGCAAGCCATTCTTCGACACAATCAGAACTAACGGGAAGCAGACATAGGGGCTTGAGCAACAACAAGCTTTATCCAAACTGAAAGAATACATGCAGAGACTGCCGATCCTATCAGCCCTGAGGCAGGACGAATGCTTGTATCTTTATTTTGCAATGTCCAAATCCGCAACAAGTGCCGCTTTAATCAGAGAGGAGGAACGGAGGCAGTATCGCGTATTTTACACAAGCAAGACAATGGCTGACACCGAGAAGAGATATTCAAAAGCATAACCAGTGATACTGGCATTGATGAATGCCAAACGGAAGCTCCAGCACTATTTTGAATCTCATTCGATCGTAGTCCTTACGACTTACCCAATCAAAATCATTCTGCACAAGCCCGATCCGTTAGGTCGAATAACAAAATGGGCGATCGAGTTAAGTTCCTTCGACATCACATATGAACCCTGGACGGCCAGGCGATAACGGATTTCCTATTAGAATGTGATGTAGAAGATGTTGAAGAGGTCATAGAGGAGCCACAATGGAAACTTTATGGGAAACTTTATGTTGACGGATCGTCTAACCAAATGGGAGAAGGCATAGGTGTCGAACTTCAGACTCCCGAGGGCATAAGCCTGCGCTAGGCAATAAAGTTCAAATTTGAGGCCATAAACAACGAAGCCAAGTACGAAGCATTGCTGGCAGGGCTAAGATTGGCCAAAGAGCTCAAGGTCAAGAATCTATGTGTCTTCAGTGACTCACAGCTGATAGTGAAGCAAGTAGGAGAAAATAGCACCAAGGATAGCACGATGGAAGCCTACCGTTTGGTTGTCGAACGAGAAGCGAAAGGATTCAATCAGATCAAATTCACGTAGATACCAAGGAAAGAGAACCTTGAAGCCAATCGACTCGCTTACAATGCATTTGGCTTTGGCGAAACATTGACTAGGGAAATACCGGTAGACACGTTGCACCAACCGTCCATCCTTGCATAGGTATCCGGCTTTGACCATATGAAAGTGTGTAATACTGTATGAGGCTAGTTGGATTGACCTGATCATGTCATATATAGGAGATGGCGTGTTGCCCGAATAGAGAGACGAGGCAAAGAAGATAAGAGCCAGTGCAACAAAATATGCAATCCTTCATCACCAGCTTTATCGAAGATTCTTCTCAGGCCCACACATAAAGTGTGTCACCCCATCGGAAGCTAGGCAAGTCCTACGCACAATTCATGAAGGGGTGCGCGACAATCACACAGGGGGCAGATCCTTGGCGCGCAAAGCCATGACCCAAGGCTATTTCTGGCCACATATGTCACGAGGTGCAGAAAAGTACTTCAGAAGATGTGACAAATTCCAAAGGTTCAGGCCACTAATTCACCAACCTCCTAAGAACCTGCATGTAATGGCCAACCTATGGCCTTTCGCAAATTGGGGGATGGATTTGGTTAGGCCACTGCTAAAGACAAGATCATAAAACAAGTATGTCCTGCTCGCTGCAGATTACTTCATCAAATGGGTGGAGACAAAACCCTATCCTAGTATAAAGCATACGCAAGTGAGGCGCTTCGTACGGAACAACATAATTTGCCAGTTTGGAGTTCCCAGGTTGATCGTCATGGACAACGGTACGAATTTGGACAACCGACATGTGAGGAAGTTGCTCGATGAGCATGGGATCAATCAGAAACTAGCTGCAGTAAGCCACCCACAGGGAAATGGACAAGCTGAGATCACAAATAGGACAATTTTCGATTGTATAAAGAAAAAGCTGGAGGACAAGAAAGGCAAATGGCTAGACGAACTCCCGAACGTCCTATGGGCATATCGAACGCCAAGAAGACCAACTGGGGAGAGTCCATTCGCCATGGCCTATGGCGCGGATGCCGTAATACCGACTGAACAAGCGGTGCCAGCTGCACGGAGTTTGATATGGAATAAAGAGGAGAACAATGGAATGCTAGAATTTAATCTCGATCTGATAGAGGAAAAAAGGGATTCGGCAGCAATCAGAATTGCTTTATACCAACAAACACTCGTGAACAGCCACAACAAAAAGGCAAGGCACAAAAACTTCGCCCTCGGGGAATTGGTACTGAAGAGGGTAGTGGGGCATTATCCCAAAAAATGAAATCTCCATGGGAAGGGCCTTACAAAATTACAGAAGTCGTGGGGAAGGGGGCATAGAGCTTGGAGACGACATTAGCTGGAAGGTAAGTTGACAAACCATGGAATGCAACCTATCTAAAGAGTTATTACCAATAGAGTTGCATTATCTCTTGATTTTTATTTAGTTTTCCTTGCGGTTAGATCTATATGAATGTACGGAAATGATGTTGAAAGCTATGAAAAAGAAACATTGTTGAAAAAGAGAAGCTTACTGAACCGTTTGTGCATGATATCAAAAGTGAAGTGGCAAATGGCAAGAGGGGTCGATCACCAAACACTTCCAAAAATTTCTCAAAATAAAAGTAAAGTGGCAAAATGGCAAGCGTGGCCGATCACCAAACACTTTGAAAATTTCTCAAAATAAAAGTAAAGTGGCAAAATGGCAAGAGTGCCCGATCACCAAACACCTTACAGAAATTTCTGAAAAATAAAAGTAAAGTGGCAAATGGCAATAGTGGCCGATTGCCAAACACTTAGAAAAATTTCTCAAAATAAAAGTAAAGTGGCAAATGGCAAGAGTGGCCGATCGCCAAACACTTGGAGAAATTTCAAAAAAATAAAAGTAAAGTGGCAAATGGCAAGAGTGGCCGATCGCCAAACACTTACAGAAATTTCTAAAAAATAAAAGTGAAGCGGCAAATGGCAAGAGTGGCCGATCGCCAAACACTTGGAAAAATTTCTCAAAATAAAAGTAAAGTGGCAAATGGCAAGAGTGGCCGATTGCAAAACACTAGGAGAAATTTCTAAAATAAGGAAAGCAAAGCAAAAAGGAAATTGACAAAAATATCTAACATTAATTGTTCAAAAGTGTACAAGGCGTTTTTTCTTTTACTTCATTCACAAAAAAAAAAAGAGAGTGAAAAATGACAATGGCCAGCTATCTATGCATTCTCTCCAATATTCTCCTCATGAGAGAGAGAGAGTCCAATTCAACTGCTGCCTCGGGGCTAGAGCCAGAAGTAACAAGAGCTAGAGTAAGCCCACCCTTGTCAGAGGAGGAAGGAGGCAGAGTTAGAGGGCCAGTTGTAGCTGCAACAACATTCTTGCACTCAGTGAAGACCCCTTCAACCTCATCAGGAGAGGGATCCTTGTAGAAGTCGGGAGGATCGATCTTCATATCACTATCACAATCCTCAGGACCGTTGTACGCTTTGCCAGGGTTGGACGGATTGGTATGGTCCATGAACCCATCCCTGTAGCCATTGGCATAATGAATGGCCCCAATTCGGGAAATCTGTTCGTGCATAGCTTTCTTTCTATTTTCCACCCTGCCAATGAGCTCCAGAAGATAGGCCCTCTCCCCAACCAATTCATAAATTTTATGCTCCAGAGCAAGCCGAGCCCCTCGTTCGACCTCTAATTGGCCGACCATCTCAGCACGCTCACTTTCGGCAGCAACACATTTCTCTTTAGCTGCCTTTGCTTGAGCCTCAGTGCTCTGCAAATCTTCCTCAGCCTTTTTCACCTTGGAGCAGAGCCTAATAATCCTCCTGTCACCCTACTCGATCGTCATCTGCATGGCAGCGATCCCAAAGAGAGTCTGCAAGACCAGCAGAGGCATCTAAGAAGTCAAGTGAATAAGTGATGAGCTAATTTTTAGAAAAAAGTACACAACTGGGGGAGAAGGAAGGACAATAGAAAAAATACCTCAACACCACCCATTGGAATCCGGGAGAACGTCTCCTCCCTACTAAGTCGGGCCTAAGCTTCCAAGTCCTTGGGAGTCCACATATTTTTGTAATAGGCCAGGGCAGTGGGCCCATCCTTGAACATGGTGTCCTCCATTGACATAGCAATCCTATCATCCCTCATAAAGAGATGCCTCCAAGGGGTGAGAGGAGTAGCAGGAGGTCCGGAGGCACTGGCATCCGGTGAAGGATCAGTCGGTTAGGGGTCCCTTATCACAATCCCCTGGTTCCTTTGGATAGGAGTCACCCTACACCTCAAAACATGAGACTCTTCACCTTCTTCAGCATCTCTATTCGCCGCCCTTTTCTCTCGGGATGTATCCGAGACAGAGGGAGATGGCAAAGTAGTAGAAACAGGATTCGGGTCCGGACGAGCCTGATGGTCCCCAGAAGCCTAAGTACCTGCCTGAGCAGTCCTCCTTGACCTCCTAAAGGTAAGAATCTGAGTGTCCTCCATCTCTGAACCTTCAATGGCAATACTCTTCAAACCTTTTTCAGTTAAGAAAGAATTGAGGGAAGGGATGTCGTTCCAAACGGACTCCCTCAAGACCTTAAGCCTCGTCCTGCACAGCTCAAAGTCTAAAAGATCTGCAGAAAGCCCCAAATGATGAGCAAGAAAGTCATAGAAAAGAGGAAGGCAAGTGGGACATGTGCACTCATATTTGTGATGTTTGTAAGGGGAATAAACAAGCAAAGTGCAAATCCCAAACTTCCTAGGAATGTTCATCCGAACTGACTGAGGGGACTTCTAATTATCCCCAACAGCGATAAGATGTTTTTTTCTAATTTTTGTCCGAGTCAGGATTGTCGTTACAGATTTTTTGATCGGTAATTGGATGGAAATGATACCAAACGCCGGTCTTACTAATCCTAACGACCTTGTAACAGAATAGAAGATCAAACACACCTAGCTGTAACCCCTAGCTTGATTCAGAAGGATCAAAGTAGACACTATCCTATAAAAATTTGGGTTTACTTGCAATGTAGCAAGTCCTAATTTCATGAGGATGGAATGAAACATTGGGTGGAGAGGAAACATAAGTACACATAGCTGGGACGCGGTGAATAAAATCTCACCGCCGGCAAGGCCCCTACCGGAACTAGCACCCTCCTCGTTTAAGTATAGCCGAGTGGTAACATCATCAGGAATATTGCAACAAACGCGAAGAGCGTCAAGGTCGAACACCATGTTTAAAGAATAACACTCAACGGCGGGAAGAAAAAGTAGAGACTAGGAGATGCCAACAAAAAAGAAAGAAGGAAAAAACTTTGGTGGAAAAAGAAGAATAGAATAAAACTAACCTTGAAGGATGGAGAAGGAGCACGAAACAGAAGGAATTGTTGTCGAGAAGACAATAAGCCGGAAATCCTAAACCCTCGCCGGAAGGAAGCTTGTTGACTAAACTCAGAAAAAGGGTGCGAAGCTGAAAATGGCAGAAGAGAAAGAAACATGGAGTCACATCAAGCTTATTAGGGGGGTGACGCAGGCATATCAGGGACGAAGTAATAAGGATAGCACAAGACCTGAAGCGCAGATACGTGCGCCAGCCGTCCACGCTCCCCCACGCCATCACACTCAACCGCCAGTTTTACCATCATCATCATTCATTAATTTCGCCCTAAATAATAGAGCGAAATTAGGGGGCAGATGAAAGACCAAAAACCCATTGGGCCATTTTAGCCCAATAGGTTTAAATTAAATCAAACTCGGCCCAATCGTATCTAATAAGGAAATGGATCCTCAAGGAATAAATCCCAAAAAGAAGAGTCAGGCCCATCGAGGCCCAACCCGGAAACCAAGCAAATAGCTTTAGGTAGAATATAAACTACTATAAATAGAAGGAGAGAAGCCTAGAAGAGGCAGGGTTGTTTGGAGTCTAAGAAAAACTTTCCAAGAATAGAAGAGAAAATTTCTTGCATCTTTAGAGCCGAAAGTAGAATAGTTGATAATTTCACCTCCATGTTTGTCTCACCTCTTTGTTGGTGGTGGTTTTACAGGTTGTATGGACTGTTTCCTTGTTTAAGCTCTTAATAACATGTATCCATGCAGTCTTTAGAGTGAATGATCATGGTGTTATCATCTTCATTAATTTTGTGGGTCAAGCTCTCTGATAATTCCATTAGTTGGATTAAGTCTTTGTTATTTGTGAAAGGTTTAGCCAATACATGATTATGTTTTTCTCTATTTTTTGGTTACGATCAAGAGTAAGCTACCTTTTAATAATATATGTATAATTTTAACATACATTTGCTTCTAATGGCAGGCCTTGATGATGCTCCAAAATTATGTTATAAATGTAAAAAGCCAGGTCATCTGTCTCGAGATTGTCAAGCACACCCCGAAGTGCTTGTGCATGATCATGCAAATGGTGGACTCAAGGATAATCCCAACGGCAGTTTGGATAATACTGCTAATGAGATGGACAAGATAGCCATGGAGGAAGAAGACATTAATGAGATAGGTGAAGAAGAGAAAGAGAAATTAAATGACGTGGATTACTTGACTGGTAATCCACTGCCTAATGATATTCTCCTATATGCTGTGCCTGTTTGTGGTCCTTATAGTGCAGTACAATCATACAAATATCGTGTTAAGATAATTCCTGGCACGGCAAAGAGAGGAAAAGGTATTTAATTTATTCAATTTTCAGTTTTTTTTTTTTCTTTTTCTTTTTTCTTTATTAATTTACTACTTGCTTGTTTATAGTTTTCTCTTTTGTGGCCAAATCTTTTTTTATTGGATGTAGTAGTTTTCAATTTTATTTTCTTAATGGAAAGAAATTCAGTAATTCCAACTACTGCTGTGGAAATTCACTCAATGTTACATACTCTTGTAAGATTGTGACTGATACATGACCATATTATGAACCGTTAAACTACTATCTTGTTGGCTTGACCCTTTTTCATTAATAATTTTCTATGCAGCTGCGAAAATGGCCATGAACTTGTTCGGTCACGTGCCAGAAGCAACAAACAGAGAGAAGGAACTGATGAAGGCATGTACAGATCCTGAGCTGGTTGCTGCAATTATTGGCAACGTAAAAATCGCAGCTGCAGGGCTTACTCAGTTGAAGCAAAAACAGAAGAAAGGCAAAAAAACAAACAAGAAACAAGAAACTTAGTCATCTTATGAGAGGAAGAAAGCAGAAGTTCGAAAACCGGTCTCCATAACTGGTCCTTACATTGACACCTTTGTACAAGAAAAATGATATTGGTGTCTCTGATACTGAATCTTTTAGTGCAAGGCTACAACCATGTGTTTCATGTAGAAGTCATTGTATGGATGGGCAAAAATTATTGTTTTGAATACATACACATGTAATAGAGATTTTTTGTTTTTTTTTGCACTACCGTCATGATGCCACACTCACATAAATGCAGTCGGATGTTGATGTCTCACTCATATAAATGCAGTCTTTCGGACCTTGTATCTCTGACTCTTCATTGTTGAATACATTTGGATCCTAGTTGGGGAGTTGGATGTTGATAGCTTTCTGCATCTCTGTTACAGGCAACACCTATATATTACTATTTGTGTTGTGGATATCATGGTCCAAAGTATCAAACATAAAATTTGAAAGTTTTGGACTAACTTAGTATCCAACTCCTTTTGCAGAATGATTCAATAACTAGGAAGCCTATTACCCTGTTATAAAGGACTGGGTTTTCCTCAAAAGTAGTTTACTAGGGTAAAAATTTGACAACAGCAGAGCTGTATATTTTGCATTATTCTCCCTGCTTCCAACATGACTTCGGGGATATTTACCCAAAACAAAATCACAACTGGGATTTTCATGCAAGCATTTCTAAAGTACTTTTCCTTATTTGAAGCTCAAGCTGATAAACATGAAATCATCAATTCCAGATTTACAGGCATTTGTTCAAATATGGGAATAACTAATTTCTACATAACAATGCAGGTGCATATTCCAATCGAAAAGTATCCAGATCGAGGGCACTAGAAGGAATAGACTGGATATAAACCTAATCTTTGAAATTATTTGCACAAGTCATTGCTCTTACACGAATAGTTACCATTACACCAAAAAATGACTCCTAGTCAAAAAATAATAATCCCTTTGTGATAATAATGTCAAAAGTTCTTCTCTCTATTTGGTCAACCTGTCCCACCAGTGCACATAGGATCAATATTAGCAAATACTTTATACTTTACCATTAAACTAGAACACCTAACGTCTATAAAATCCATTAATGAAAGCCATAAGCTCAGTCAATGCTCTGGTTAGTGTGCCAGCCAGCAGGAGCCAGCTTCAGTAAGACATTTTGAATCATTTTTGCATTGAGACCACATGATGGTGCAAGTTGCATTCCAAGATACAATCAGAGGTACTTGAACAAGTACAGTAACTGTCCTGATATTGTGTCAGCCCTATGAGCACATGCAAATATAGTGTAAGAACTCAAGGCACAGATCATTACAAGAATGAAGGTGTGGTCTATTTAGCACAATGACTTGAGATTTTACCAACCACCCTTGAAAAAAAAAATGTAACTACAAAGAAAACATAAAAAAAGATTATGTAACTTCCAATCAAGAATCTACATCCGCAGGAATATCGCTTAAATCTAGGCCCTCTGCAGGCAAGTCCGTAGTAAGCGGACCTAATATCCCATCGGAGTTAAGAGTCAATCCACTCTGCAAAAGTAGGGAAAGAGACTGAATTAGTTTCTTCAAGAAGGACTAACTTTATATAAAACACATCCATAACAAGAATCACAAACCTAGTAATGAGGTTAAAATATAAAAAAAAAAAACATAGTAATGACTTATGGAAATGCTGAGACGTTGATATAGAAGTCTGATGCATTATCATCATAACATTGAATAAATCCTAGTCACCAAACCAGTAAAATCTATACCCACTGCTATGAATCTGATATGATGCATACCCTTGCAATAAATTGACCTGAATAAAACATGAAAAGACAATAGACCCTACCATACTAGTCATCTGTACTTCTGATACTGCTGAACGAGATACAAGTAAAATAGCTAGAGAGAGGGTGAATGTGATTTGAACAAAATTTATGATAAAGGTAGCAAATAAACGAAGAGGGAAATAGACCAATTGCAGCAACATAAATTTTATATTCATTACTTGGAAAGATCCACCTTTGTTCAATAGAATGGAGAGCCAAAACCAACTTTTATTTATTTATATATATATATATATATATATATCTTGTCAGCAACTCTCTTTTCTTATTTGCACCGAGAGGGGGGGAAAATTAATTGAAGGAATAACTGAACAGATACCTCAGGCTGGAATCTCAGCATGTCAGCACGAGCCATGGCTTCTGCTTGAGCTATTCTCTGCCTGAATGTCTGGGCCATCTCCTCCGCCTATCCAAGGGAAAAAAAGTCAAAAACATTTACAGTTATATCTCTCTACCCACATAAGGTGGGAAGGAAGCATGTAATATATAGGAGATCAAAAAGGAACTGAAGTGTATCTAGATGACTAATTACAAAATATTGGTCATATCAAAATCTTCATCAACTTATATTAGTCAAACCTCTAGAAAAAACATAGAAATAAAAACAAGAATAGAGAAGATAAAAAGAAAAACAAAAAGTTTCTCTTAAAAATTACCTTCTCAAAAACAAGCTTTGGATTCCGAATCATGTCCCCGGGAGTAGGTTCTAACTTCTTAGTAGACAGACTCACCCGGCCTCTCTCACGATCATGGCTCAGTATCATGACCTACATTAAGAGATTTATTATACAAATATTAATTTCTAAGGATGAACAGATATTTTCAACCAATGACTGAAATAAAATATCATAGGCTGAGGCATACCTTGAGTGTGTCGCCAGGTTGAAGTACTGTTGCAATGTCTGAGACACGATCATGACTGATCTGACTAACATGGAGAAGGCCATTTATTCCACCAATGTCGATGAAGGCACCATATGGTTTCAGGCTCTGGACAGTTCCAATGACAACTGATCCAATTCCAAGCTGTGCCTGGCTGTCAGCCATGGCTTTACGGTTACTCAGGACAAGCCTAGACTGTTCCTCATCCACCTCCACAAACTTAAGAGGAATCTCCTTTTCAAGAAGCTCCTCTGCAACTGATTTCTGATACAAATAAGAAGCAATAATAATGACTTTGGAATTCAAGATAACACTAAACCTATGTTTGGTAACTTGGATTTAGTGCCTTGGAATTGGAAGAAAATAAGTTGGAACTTTTAAATAATTTTCCTCGCATTCCAATTCCAAGGGACAGGTTCCATGCTCCCAAATGCAACATAAGATGAGACTTAGTGGAAAGCAGGAGTAAATTAATTAAGAAGTTGAATAGGAAAACAAGATATAAAGTAAAAGAAGGGAACTCAAATAAGTGATGAGTTGTCACAAAAATTGTGGGAAGAAGAAGAGAAGAGAATGAAAGAATCAATTACTACGAATCTGAAATCATTCAGAATAACGCACAAGCTTATTGAATAACTTACTCGCATCTTTTGCAATATGCTTAAAGATCCTTACAAATATTGAACAGTAAAGAACAAAATCATATTAGTCCATAAGGATCGGAAAACAATATTCTATAACAAGGCTAAAAGACTCAAGCCAATTAAGTCCACAGTATATTGTTAACATTACAGCCATTCAGCTTCAATATAATATATATGTCCATGTATGTTTCAAATTATACTATCACAAGGGCAGAAGATGAATACAACCATCTTCTATTCTATTCAGCGTAAACACCAGAGACTATCATTTGCCAGAAATGTGCATTATACTTTCCTGCATTCACAAAAAACACTGCCATTTTTCAGACCGGGCATATAGTGACAAAAATGGCCCAGAAGATCAGGGATTCAATCTTCTTCATAATTGAGATGGAAATAATTTATTACTATTACAAACAAACCTTCCGTTATATATATATATATATGTATGTATATTTTTTTAAAAGCCTTTCAGAAACACTTGACAATAGAAGCCTATCAGTCTCTAGATGAATTGTCAAATGTGATGCGTACATGCCCGAAACTTTGAGGAGAAAAACCAAGTTCATGTCAGATCATAACATAGAACTGACAAATAATATGGCTATAATTCATGGCTTTGTTATTGCTTTGTATGAAATAAGGGAGAATGTTGCTTTGGTGAACAAAGTAACAAACAGGATTATCAGATTTGTTGCACAAAATCACATGGGGAATGCTGAATTCAATTATAAAAGCATTACTAATGGAAATGTGCATATCATGTTGAAGAACTAACCGTTGATATCTGTGAGAATGGAACAAACCCACGGAGGCTCTCCACCACTGCCACAATTCCACCTTTGTTTGCACCAACAACCTGCATACATTCTCAAGAAATGAGAGAAGAACTAGTCATCAAACAATAAACTTTTAGCATGCAAATAGTACAAGACAATCAGTTTTGACAGCAGGAAAATGTCATAACAAGGGACTCAATGAGCAAAAGTTGAACAGTGTAATAAATCAACAAGCATACGATCTTAGGATCACCAAGAATAATACTCATTAACTTTGTATTATACCTTTGCCCAATTTAACTTTGTATTATAATTTATTCAAAACATGAAGGAAAATAAATAAATAAATAAAGTCATAGTTTCTGCCTTGCAGATACCCACCTTACCCTTGACAACAACATCTTCAGCTTGAAGCTGTCTACATCGTTCCCATGCAAGGTCATACTGGATTGACCGTAAGCTCAAGATTAGGCTATCATCAGCTTCATTTTCGCCAATAATTACAAACTCCTCAGTCAAACCAGGAACTATGCCTGCCTCTTGAACATGCTTAATATTGTAAATGGATGCTTCTCGGACAGGTAAATATGCTGAAGATTTGGCCGTAATGTCAACTAGTGCTCCATTATTGTCTGTACAGAATACTGTTCCTCTGACCTAAAGAAAGTATTTGAATGGTCATAAGATATGTAACTAAACAAGATCAAAATCATATACGATTCAGTAAGAAACTATGTCATGCAGCTAAACCCATCTATGATAAACGTAGGCGAAGCATTTTGGAGATACTTCCAAGATTGGACACATCCAATAAGAAGGAGATCAAATTATTACCCTTCCATTAAATTTCTAAAAAGTACTAGCAGTTGAAAATAACTGTTTTTCCAAGAATAACAAATAAAGTGCATTTGGGCCTCTGTTGAACTTCTGTTAAAAAATCATAAATAAACATAAACTAATCTGTTCCAATCTGTAAAACTTTGCCCAACTAGCCCTAATACGCTCAGCTGGGTTAATTTCATGGATTTTGCAGGGCTCTTGTAAACTTCTCTTCTTCCTTTACATTTCTTTTTTCCCAGCAACCAAACGAACTCCAGAAATACATGACCTGAATAACTCCAATTAATCAATCATTCATGAAATTAAAATCCCGGGAAAACGTTTCCTCAAAGTCACCAACTTAAACCCAATAATGGCAAACAAAAAAATTATCAATTTAAATAGCACATTACCACTAGCTAATTTCACATAATTCAGGGGCGAATGCTGAAGAAACCCATTAACTGATTCACAACAATAGAACCTAATTCTATGTCTTTCTAATAGAAAATTCTAAAGAAAAATAGAATAGGAAAGTGTTTGTAAGTGCGTCTGAGAGACATTTAAGCTCAAACCCATTAACTAATACATTCTAATTTTACATAATATTTGAAAACTTGGATTGACCATATCTATATATGATTCCATGTATAAAGCTCCAATTAATCAATCATTCACAAAATTAAAATCCAGATAAACATTGTCACTAACTTAAACCAGCTAATAGCAAACATGAGTTTTATGAGTTTAATAGCACATAGCCACTAGCGAATTCTGAAGAAACCCATCAACTGATTCACATCATTAGCACCAAACTCTATTTTTTTCAACAGAAAATTATAAAGATAAATACAATGGGAAAGTGTTTGTAAGTGTGTCTGAGAGACATTTTTAGCTCAAACCCAGCAACGAATACATTCTAATTTCGCATAATATTTGAAATTTTGAACTGAATATATTTACATACACACACGCACATATATATAGAGAGTAGACCTTGGTGCCAAGTTCCGAATTGAAGTCGTACTTGTCGAGGGCGGAGTGGAAGTCATCGACAGTGAAGGAGACGCCTTCGAGTGGGACCGTACGACACCTCTCGTAGGCATGTTCGAACATCTCTTTGAGTCTCTGTCTCTCTTTGGTCTGTGCATTCGATATGGCCACTGCCGAGACTATTCTCACCAAATTGGGCTTCTGGGTTTGCTTTGTAGAGTGATTGTTGAAGGGTTTCGAGAGCCGAGAGGTGGAGAGTGGTGAACATTTCAGGCCACCGAATTGCTGCGCCAGAGACGCCATTGTTTTGGAGAGAGAGGAGAAAGAGAGTTTGGGATAGTCTGTCGATTGCTCAGATAAGGTAGATAACGCAAGAGAGGAAATGGTGAGAGTCGAGAGGTCGCTTGTTGGGTCAAAGGAGATTGGGTCCAATTGGGACGGGTTAATCCGAATTAATGAGTTGGGTTGAAATTATTATTATTATTTATTTTTTCCCAAAGTTCAGCCAAACATTTTTTTTTTTGGGAAAGTTTAAGCAAATGTAACCCAACCCAAGACCTAGGATCAAAATCCTCTCCAGCGCAACAGGGGAATATGTCCCAGCCTATAAGTGATATGTGGATACCATTTTGCCACGTCAATTAGTCAAAAAAGAGAAAAGAAAGTAAGTCAATTTTTACTGAAGACGTATTAGTGTATACATACAAAGTTTGCCACATCACTTAGTCAAAAAAGACAAAAGAGAGTAAGTCAGTTTTTAGTGCATATATACAAAATCTATACATTCCAACTTTCTCCTTAACAACATCCCAATATTTTTTAATGTACATCCCAATATTTTCTTAGAATACGGTCTACTATTCATCTATTTCTCTTGTTAGGAAAATGTTGGGACGTTTTTTTTTCTTCTTTTTGTTGGGACGTTGGTCTTGCATCACAATATTTTCCTAACGTACATCACAACTTTCTCCTTACTAGTATCCCAACATTTTTCTAACGTGTATCCAAACAAGATAAAGCAATGAATCGTGTGATGTTGGTAAGAAAAAAGTTAAGATGTTGGTAAGGGAAAAGTTGAGATGTAGGTTAGGAAAATGTTGGGATATACAATTTGTACTAAGATATGTTTATTTATGTATTTGTACAATAAGTGTGATGTTGGTAAGGAGAAAGTTGGGATGTAGGTTAGGGAAATGTTGTGATATACAATAAGTTGTAAGTTAGGAAAATATTTGTGTAGAGAGAGAAAAAAAAGAGCAAAAAGTTGGTCGATTTTGATTTGGTCTCGTATGTATGTGTGTATGTATATACAAAAGTTTTGCTTTTTTAATTTTTAACTTTTACAATTTTAACTCACTGGCTGTGACCAGTCCTACTGTTGCGCAAGAGAGGATTTTGATCTAGAGGGCTAAGCCATGAACCCACGAACACTACTTAAAACTGCTACTTAATTGGTAACTACACATTCGCAGTTAGCAATGGATGCCTTCCACAATCCGGCCTATGTTACATAGGGTAATCAACGATTGCGGTGATCACCCCATTTCCTTAGTCAGGTGGTCGAGGAGGTGGCCTTGGGTGATCTGAAACCAAGCTTCATTTTTTCGCAAGGACTGAGATCGGTTCTTTTTTTTGAAGCTTTGAGGATTCCGGCAATGGAGTTCACTACCAATTTGAGAACAGCTGCTTGCAACGAAGGTATGTTCTTGTAAAGCCTGTTATTCCTCTCTTACCATGTGATATACACCATGGCTACAAGGGCCAATTTACAGATTAAAATTCTAGGGCTCTTGCTGACTTGCCCAAATGATGAATTGTGATCAGTTATCACTTCTTGTGTAGCATCTGCATCTGTCCTGAATGAATTGCCATATTGGGGAAGTGAACTCACATTCAAAAAATAAATGGGAATGAGATTCTGGTTTGGAGGAGTAGGGATGACATGATTTGGGCTCAGTTTTAGACATGATCTTGTTGTCCAAGGTGATAACCAATTATGTACTGCAATCCATAATATCAACTTCTGTCTTGGAATTGCAATTGAGTCCCATACTAACTTGGACCAGTGAACAGCTGAATGGGTTGGTGAGAGGGCATACATGGTGGGTTTGAGTGAATATTCCCCAGTGGGACTCTCCTTCCAAACGATTTTATCTTGTGAAGTTGGCCTTGGTGGCTGTAACAAGGTAAGCTCGGGAATAATAGTGATTAGTTGATGCGGAAATGCCCAATTTGTGGAGTGGATGTAGGAGCTTACTTTAGTGGTGAGTGAAGATCCTAATGCTTGAATGATTTTTTCATTGAAGACGTCAATGAGGGGACCTCTATTGAAGCTGAAGTATTTTCCTCCAGCTCCAAGAGCACATTTATGGGATATTCTTTGTCCAAAAATTATTATCCTTTAAGAGATATGATCAGCACTACAGTACCCAAATTCTTTGGTTACTTCCAGTAATGAGCTCCCATGTATGCCTCATGATGGCTGCCTTATTGACCAATTCCAAGTTAGGGATCCCAAGCCCACCCTCATCCTTGGGCTTGCACACTGAACCCCAAGCAATTCTGGCACCAATCTTCTTAAGGCCAGGACCAGACCATAGGAACCTTCTTAGAAGTGAGTTGATATCATCAATCACCTTCTAGGGTAGAATGAAAATACTAGACCAGTACATTTGTGTGGAAACAGGAACTGATTTTATAAGCACCAACTTTCTGGATAAGAGAGACTTTTGGATGCCCAGTGATTGACTCTTGCTGTGATCTTATCAATCAAGATGTTGTAATCAGCAGCTTTAATGCCAGTAGAGATGAGGGGAACTCCCAAGTGTTTGATTGGCAAGGATCTAATTCCCACTCCCAAAAATGAGGACATCACAATCTTATTGGAGTAATTAAAGCCAGAAAAGAACTCTGAACTTTTAGATGGATTATTGGACAATCCAGAGAGAGATGTGTAATACCCTTATATTTTAAAAGAATTATTTATTAGGATTAATTACTTTTATTTTATTTTAAATTATTTATTTGATTTAATTGGGTGTTTTGATTAATTGTCTTATTTTAATTAACTGATATTTCGTATTATACTTGTTGATTTGATATGATGTTGGAATGCCAAGATTGGGTTATTTATTTGACTGTGTGTATTTATGCTTCTATGATTTAATTGTGAATTACTTATAATTAATAGATTTTGTTAGTCACTAATTGACTCTATGGGGGGGGGGGGGGGGGGGGGGGGAAGGGTGTATAGAGTCAAGGGCCAATTTTTTTTGCAATTTAAAATTGTTAAATCTAATAAACTGTTAAGCACAAATCAATTGAAATATTCAAGCAGTATATTGCATAAGTAAGAGAGATAGAGATAAGAGATTGCAAACAGTGACCCGGCAATTTAGCGAGGTTCGGAAACTCCTACTCCTCGGCTCAAGGTCCTCCCTTGAGACTTCCCAATTTCACTAAAGCTTCTCCTTAATGGTGGAGAGCAAACCTTCAATTTGAAGCAAGACTTGCTTCTCTTCCTTGCTAGGAGAACACCCTTCTCCTAGACTTCGTTTTGGGTCACACCAACCCTTACAAGATCGTAGCAAAGTTTGTAATTTGAAATACAAGATTGAATCTCTCTCTCAATATAGATGTATAAGTGTAAGCTCACAACTAGAGTAGATAAGAATATTAATGAAGCTCAAGATCTAGAATGAGAGAATGCAGTACTCAATGAAAGCTCAGAGAAGGAATTTATATCTATTGAATGTTCTTGAATGCTCTGCTTAAAATATTCTTTCAAGCGGTGTAATGAAGTTTTTTTTGGACAACACCTCTGTATAAATATTTATTCGCACCTCAATATAGCTGTTAGAAGTAGTTGGAAGAATTAAATGCAGAAAAATTGCCATTGTAATTCAAAACCCTTAAAGGAGCTGGCTCCTTGCAAGAAGTGGAGGCGGCTCAATTTCAAATGGAGGCGGCTCCATTAAAAAAAATGGAGCAGGCTCTTTTTCTAAAATGGAGGCGGCTAAAAAAAAAAGATTGAGAAAATTTTAGGCAGTTTAAAACTGAATTTAGAATGAGTATGCATGATCCTAAAATTGAGCTTCAAAATATATTCAAATAAACTTTGACATTAAATCTTAAGCTCTCACCATCCTATCTACCCTTTTCTTCATTCTTTGAACATGATCGTTTAGGCTTGATGAAGACTTGCTTTGTTTCTTTGAAATGCTTTGTGTGATCTTTGAAGTCAGAGTTTTTCTTTGATTTCTTGCACTTTGAGGCTTCCTTGAATCCATAGCTTGAGTATTTGGAATGGATTCTCTAACTCAACATTAAGGATTGAATATTGATTAACTATATATCACTCAATGAAAATATTAGTACTTAAACATCATTAATGGTTTGTAATCATCAAAACATAAGATTGACCTTTAGATAAAAATCTTTAGGCCAACAATCTCCCCCTTTTTGATGATGATTGAGATAATTTTATTCAAAGATTCAACCTTTACTCATAAAATCCCTCTTCGGAATGTCGAAGGGAACTCGAATGAATTTGACTCAAAACTCTCATTTTATTTCAAAGATTCAATCTTTAAACATTAAATAGATCTGGTGACATAATATGTACCTTGATTGAGGAAATTTCATTTAAAGATTCAACTTTCACTCATTCAAACACTCTTTGTGACGTCAAAGGGAACTCGAATATATTTAACTCAAAACTCTCATTTTCTTTCAAAGATTTAATCTCTGTACATTAAAATGGTCCAGCGACATAATAGGTCTAATGACATAATTGGTACCTTGAATGAGGTAATTTTATTCAAAGATTGAATCTTTACTCATTAAAACGTTCTTCGTGACGTTAAAGGAAACTTGAATAAGCTTAGCACAAAACTCTCATTTGCTTTCAAAGATTTAATCTTTTTACGTTAAAACGGTCTACTGACATAATATGTACCTTGATTGTTGTATTTTCATTCAAAGATTCATTTTTTACTCTTTAAAACACTCTTCGGGACGTCAATGGGAACTCGATTAAGTTTAACTCAAATCTCACATTTTCTTTCAAAGATTCAATCTTTATACATTAAAAAGGTGGAGTGACATAAAAGGTACCTTTATTGGGGTATTTTCATACAAAGATTTAATCTTCAGTCATTGAAACACTGTTCGCGACTTCCTAGGGAGCTTGAACAAGTTATACTCAAAACTCAAATTTTCTTTAAAAGATTCAATCTTTATACAATAAAATGGTCTAGTGACATAATAAGTCCCCAAATTGAGGTAATTCAATTCAAGGACTCAATCTTTACTCATTAAAACACTCTTCGTTACGTCAAAGCGAATTCGAATAAGTTTAAATCAAGACTCTCATTTTCTTTCAAAGATTTAATCTTTATATAATAAAATGGTCTAGTGACATAATAGGCACATTGATTGAGGTATTTTCATTCGAAAAATTTATCTTTAGTCTTTAAAACACTCATCGCGATTTCATTGGGAACTTGAACGAGTTAAACTCAAAGCTCTCATTTTCTTTCAAAGATTCAGTCTTTATACGATTAAAAGGTCTAGTGAGATAGTTAATACCTTGATTGAAGTAATTTCATTCAAAGATTCAATCTTTACTCACTGAAACACTCTTCGTGATCTCAAAGGGAATTCAAATAAGTTTAACTCAAAACTCTCATTTTCTTTTAAAGATTTAACATTTATACATTAAAATGGTCTAGTGACATAATAGGTTCATTGATTGATGCATTTTCATTCAAAGATTCAATCTTTAGTCATTAAAACACTCTTCGCGACTTTATAGGGAACTCGAATATGTTAAACTCAAAACTCTCATTTTCTTTCAATGACTCAATCTTTATACATTAAAAAGGCCTAGTGACATAATAGGTACCTTGATTGAGGTAATTTCATTCAAAGATTCGAGTTCGCTTTGACGTCACGAAGTGTGTTTTAATGAATAAAGATTCAATCTTTATTCATTAAAACACACTTCGTGACGTCAAAGCGAACTCGAATATGTTGAACTCAAAACTCTAATTTTCTTCCAAAGATTTAATCTTTATACATTCAAATGGTCTAGTGACATATTGGGTACCTTCATTGACGTAATTTCATTCAAAGCTTTAACGTTTATACATTAAAATGGTCCACTGACATAATAGGTACCTTGATTGGGGTATTCTCGTACAAGGATTCAATCTTTAGTCATTAAAACACTCTTCGCGACTTCAGATGGAACTTGAAAAAGTTAAACTCAAAACTCTCATTTGTTTTCAAGGATTCAATCTTTATACATTAAAAGGTCTGATGACGTAATAGTTACCTCGATTGATGTAATTTCATCACAGATTCAATCTTTACTCTCTAAAACACTCTTTATAACGTCAAAAGAAACTCGAATAGGTTTAACTCAAAACTCTCATTTTCTTTCAAAGATTTAGAAATTGTGTAATACAATGGTTCAGTGACGTAATAAGTAGCTTGACTGAGGTTCTTTCATTCAAAGATTCAATCTTTTCTCATTAAAGCACTCTTCTGGACGTCAAAGGGAACTCGAACAAGCTTAACTCAAAACTCTCATTTTCTTTCTAAGATTTAATCTTTATAGATTAAAAAGGTATACTGACATAATAGGTACCTTGATTGAGGTATTTTTCTTTCAAAGATTCCTCCCTTTGTCATTAAAGCACTCTTCGCAACTCTATAGGGAACTCGAAAAAGTTAATCTCAAAACTCTAATTTTCATTCAAAGATTCAATCTTTATACGTTAAAAAGGACTAGTGACATAATAGATACCTTGATTGAGATAATTTCTTTCAAAGATTCAATCTTTACTCATGAAAACACTCTTCGGAACGTCGAAGGAAACTCGAATAAGTTTTACTCAAAACTCTTGCTTTTCTTTCAAAGATTCAATCTTGAACCATTAAAGAGGTCCAGTGACATAATAGGTACCTTGATTGAAATAATTTCACTCAAAGATTCAATCTTTACTCATTAAAACGCTATTCGTGACGTCAAAGCGAACTCAAATAAGATTAACTCAAAACTCTCATTTTCTTTCAAAGATTCCATTCTTTATATATTAAAAATGTCTAGGGACATAACAGGTACCTAGATTGACGTAATTTCATTCAAAGATTCAATCCTTACCCATTAAAACACTCTTCGTGAAGTTAAAGGGAACTCGAACGAGTTTAACAAAAAACTCTCATTTTCTTCAAAGATTTAATCATTATACATTAAAATGGTCTAGTGGCATAATAGATATCTCGATTGAGGTATTTTCATTTAAAGATTCAATCTCTACTCATTAAAACACTCTTCGGGACGTCAATCGGAACTTGAATAAGTTTAACTAAAAACTCTCATTTTCTTTCATTGATTCAATTTTTATACATTGTAATAGTCGAGTGGTATAATAGGTACCTTGATTGATGTATTTTCTTTCAAAGATTCAATCTTTCCTCATTAAAGCACTCTTCTGGACGTCATAGGGTACTCTCAAATAAGTTTAACTCAAAACTCTAATTTTCTTTCAAAGATTCAATTTTTATAGATTAAAAAGGTCTAGTGACATAACAGGTACCTTGATTGAGATATTTTCTTTCAAAGATTAAATCTTTAGGGATTAAAACACTCTTCGCAAC
Source organism: Cornus florida (assembly GCF_030987335.1). NCBI lineage: Eukaryota > Viridiplantae > Streptophyta > Magnoliopsida > Cornales > Cornaceae > Cornus > Cornus florida. Next base: position 8,787,129 of record NW_026775571.1, read on the forward strand.
TTCATAGGGAACTCGAATAAGTTAAACTCAGAACTCTAATTTTTATTCAAAGATTTAACCTTTATAAGTTAAAAAGGTCTAGTGACATAATAAGTACCTTGATTGAGATAATTTCATTCAAAGATTCAACCTTTACTCATAAAATCCCTATTCGGAATGTCGAAGGGAACTCGAATGAATTTGACTCAAAACTCTCATTTTATTTCAAAGATTCAATCTTTAAACATTAAATAGATCTAGTGACATAACAGGTACCTTGATTGAGGAAATTTCATTTAAAGATTCAACTTTCACTCGTTAAAACACTCTTAGTGACGTCAAAGGGAACTCGAATATGTTTCACTCAAAACTCTCATTTTCTTTCAAAGATTTAATCTCTGTACATTAAAATGGTCCAGTGACATAATAGGTCTAATGACATAATTGGTACCTTGAATGAGGTAATTTCAATCAAAGATTGAATCTTTACTCATTAAAACGTTCTTCGTGACGTCAAAGGGAACTTGAATAAGCTTAGCACAAAACTCTCATTTTCTTTCAAAGATTTAATCTTTTTATGTTAAAACGGTCTACTGACATAATATGTACTTTGATTGTTGCATTTTCATTCAAAGATTCATTTTTTACTCTTTAAAACACTCTTCGGGACGTCAATGGGAACTCGATTAAGTTTAACTCAAATCTCACATTTTCTTTCAAAGATTCAATCTTTATACATTAAAAAGGTGGAGTGACATAAAAGGTACCTTGATTGGGGTATTTTCATACAAAGATTTAATCTTCAGTCATTGAAACACTGTTCGCGACTTCCTAGGGAGCTTGAACAAGTTAAACTTAAAACTCAAATTTTCTTTAAAAGATTCAATCTTTCTACCTTAAAATGGTCTAGAGACATAATAAGTCCCCAAATTGAGGTAATTCAATTCAAAGACTCAATCTTTACTCATTAAAACACTCTTCGTTACGTCAAAGCGAATTCGAATAAGTTTAAATTAAGACTCTCATTTTCTTTCAAAGATTTAATCTTTATACAATAAAATGGTCTAGTGACATAATAGGCATATTGATTGAGGTATTTCCATTCGAAAAATTTATCTTTTGTCTTTAAAACACTCATCGCGGCTTCATAGGGAACTTGAACGAGTTAAACTCAAAGCTCTCATTTTCTTTCAAAGATTCAGTCTTTATACGATTAAAAGGTCTAGTGACATAGTTAATACCTTGATTGAAGTAATTTCATTCAAAGATTCAATCTTTACTCACTGAAACACTCTTCGTGATCTCAAAGGGAACTCAAACAATTTTTACTCAAAACTCTCATTTTCTTTTAAAGATTTAATATTTATACATTAAAATGGTCTAGTGACATAATAGGTTCATTGATTGAGATATTTTCATTCAAAGATTCAATCTTTAGTCATTAAAACACTCTTCGCGACTTTATGGGGAACTCGAATATGTTAAACTCAAAACTCTCATTTTCTTTCAATGACTCAATCTTTATACATTAAAAAGGCCTAGTGACATAATAAGTACCTTGATTGAGGTAATTTCATTCAAAGATTCAATCTTTATTCATTAAAACACACTTCGTTAAAACTCTCATTTTCTTTGAAGAAGTTAAACTCAAAACTCAAATTTTCTTTAAAAGATTCAATCTTTATACATTAAAATGGTCTAGAGACATAATAAGTCCCCAAATTGAGGTAATTAAATTCCAAGACTCAATCTTTACTCATTAAAACACTCTTCGTTACGTCGAAGCGAATTCGAATAAGTTTAAATCAAGACTCTCATTTTCTTTCAAATATTTAATCTTTATACAATAAAATGGTCTAGTGACATAATAGGCACATAGATTGAGGTATTTTCATTCGAAAAATTTATCTTTAGTCTTTAAAACACTCATCGCGACTTTATTGGGAACTTGAACGAGTTAAACTCAAAGCTCTCATTATCTTTCAAAGATTCAGTCTTTATCCGATTAAAAGGTCTAGTGACATAGTTAATACCTTGATTGAAGTAATTTCATTCAAAGATTCAATCTTTACTCACTGAAACACTCTTCGTGATCTCAAAGGGAAATCAAATAAGTTTAACTCAAAACTCTCATTTTCTTTTAAAGATTTAATATTTATATATTAAAATGGTCTAGTGACATAATAGGTTCATTGATTGAGGCATTTTCATTCAAAGATTCAATCTTTAGTCATTAAAACACTCTTCGCGACTTTATAGGGAACTCGAATATATTAAACTCAAAACTCTCATTTTCTTTCAATGACTCAATCTTTATACATTAAAAAGGCCTAGTGACATAATAGGTTACCTTGATTGATGTAATTTCATCACAGATTCAGTCTTTACTCTCTAAAACACTCTTTATAACGTCAAAAGAAACTTGAATAGGTTTAACTCAAAACTCCCATTTTCTTTCAAAGATTTAGAAATTGTGTAATACAATGGTTCAGTGACGTAATAAGTACCTTGACTGAGGTACTTTCATTCAAAGATTCAATCTTTTCTCATTAAAGCACTCTTCTAGACGTCAAAGGGATCTCGAACAAGCTTAACTCAAAACTCTCATTTTCTTTCTAAGATTTAATCTTTATAGATTAAAAAGGTATACTGACATAATAGGTATCTCGATTGAGGTATTTTTCTTTCAAAGATTCCTCCTTTTGTCATTAAAGCACTCTTCGCAACTCTATAGGGAACACGAAAAAGTTAATCTCAAAACCCTAATTTTCATTCAAAGATTCAATCTTTATACGTTAAAAAGGACTAGTGACATAATAGGTACTTTGATTGAGATAATTTCTTTCAAAGATTCAATCTTTACTCATGAAAACAGTCTTCGGAATGTCGAAGGAAACTCGAATAAGTTTAACTCAAAACTCTCGCTTTTCTTTCAAAGATTCAATCTTGAACCATTAAAGAGGTCCAGTGACATAATAGGTACCTTGATTGAAGTAATTTCACTCAAAGATTCAATCTTTACTCATTAAAACACTCTTCGTCACGTCAAAGCGAATTCGAATAAGTTTAAATCAAGACTCTCATTTTCTTTCAAAGATTTAATCTTTATACAATAAAATGGTCTAGTGACATAATAGGCACATTGATTGAGGTATTTTCGTTCGAAAAATTTATCTTTAGTCTTTAAAACACTCATCGCGACTTCATAGGGAACTTGAACGAGTTAAACTCAAAGCTCTCATTTTCTTTCAAAGATTCAGTCTTTATACGATTAAAAGGTCTAGTGACATAGTTAATACCTTGATTGAAGTAATTTCATTCAAAGATTCAATCTTTACTCACTGAAACACTCTTCGTGATCTCAAAGGGAACTCAAATAAGTTTAACTCAAAACTCTCATTTTCTTTTAAAGATTTAATATTTATACATTAAAATAGTCTAGTGACATAATAGGTTCATTGATTGAGGCATTTTCATTCAAAGATTCAAACTTTAGTCATTAAAACACTCTTCGCGACTTTATAGGGAACTCGAATATGTTAAACTCAAAACTCTCATTTCCTTTCAATGACTCAATCTTTATATATTAAAAAGGCCTAGTGACATAATAGGTACCTTGATTGAGGTAATTTCATTCAAAGATTCAATCTTTATTCATTAAAACACACTTCGTGACGTCAAAGCGAACTCGAATATGTTGAACTCAAAACTCTAATTTTCTCTCAAAGATTTAATCTTTATACATTTAAATGGTCTAGTGACATATTGGGTACCATCATTGACGTAATTTCATTCATAACTTTAATGTTTATACATTAAAATGGTCTAGTGACATAATAGGTACCTTGATTGGGGTATTCTCGTACAAAGATTCAATCTTTAGTCATTAAAACACTCTTCGCAACTTTAGATGGAACTTGAAAAAGTTAAACTCAAAACTCTCATTTGTTTTCAAGGATTCAATCTTTATACATTAAAAGGTCTGAAGACGTAATAGTTACCTTGATTGATGTAATTTCATCACAGATTCAGTCTTTACTCTCTAAAACACTCTTTATAACGTCAAAAGAAACTCGAATAGGTTTAACTCAAAACTCCCATTTTCTTTCAAAGATTTAGAAATTGTGTAATACAATGGTTCAGTGACGTAATAAGTACCTTAACTGAGGTACTTTCATTCAAAGATTCAATCTTTTCTCATTAAAGCACTCTTCTGGACGTCAAAGGGACCTCGAACAAGCTTAACTCAAAACTCTCATTTTCTTTCTAAGATTTAATCTTTATAGATTAAAAAGGTATACTGACATAATAGGTATCTTGATTGACGTATTTTTCTTTCAAAGATTCCTCCTTTTGTCATTAAAGCACTCTCCGCAACTCTATAGGGAACTCGAAAAAGTTAATCTCAAAACTCTAATTTTCATTCAAAGATTCAATCTTTATACGTTAAAAAGGACTAGTGACATAATAGGTACCTTGATTGAGATAATTTCTTTCAAAGATTTAATCTTTACTCATGAAAACAGTCTTCGGAATGTCGAAGGAAACTCGAATAAGTTTAACTCAAAACTCTCGCTTTTCTTTCAAAGATTCAATCTTGAACCATTAAAGAGGTCCAGTGACATAATAGGTACCTTGATTGAAGTAATTTCACTCAAAGATTCAATTTTTACTCATTAAAACACTCTTCGTTACGTTAAAGCGAATTCGAAGAAGTTTAAATCAAGACTCTCATTTTCTTTCAAAGATTTAATCTTTATACCATAAAATGGTCTAGTGACATAATAGGCACATTGATTGAGGTATTTTCGTTCGAAAAATTTAACTTTAGCCTTTAAAACACTCATCGCGACTTCATAGGGAACTTGAACGAGTTAAACTCAAAGCTCTCATTTTCTTTCAAAGATTCAGTCTTTATACGATTAAAAGGTCTAGTGACATAGTTAATACCTTGATTGAAGTAATTTCATTCAAAGATTCAATCTTTACTCACTGAAACACTCTTCGTGATCTCAAAGGGAAATCAAATAAGTTTAACTCAAAACTCTCATTTTCTTTTAAAGATTTAATATTTATACATTAAAATGGTCTAGTGACATAATAGGTTCATTGATTGAGGCATTTTCATTCAAAGATTCAATCTTTAGTCATTAAAACACTCTTCGCGACTTTATAGGGAACTCGAATATATTAAACTCAAAACTCTTATTTTCTTTCAATGACTCAATCTTTATACATTAAAAAGGCCTAGTGACATAATAGGTTACCTTGATTGATGTAATTTTATCACAGATTCAGTCTTTACTCTCTAAAACACTCTTTATAACGTCAAAAGAAACTCGAATAGGTTTAACTCAAAACTCCCATTTTCTTTCAAAGATTTAGAAATTGTGTAATACAATGGTTCAGTGACGTAATAAGTACCTTGACTGAGGTACTTTCATTCAAAGATTCAATCTTTTCTCATTAAAGCACTCTTCTAGACGTTAAAGGGATCTCGAACAAGCTTAACTCAAAACTCTCATTTTCTTTCTAAGATTTAATCTTTATAGATTAAAAAGGTATACTGACATAATAGGTATCTCGATTGAGGTATTTTTCTTTCAAAGATTCCTCCTTTTGTTATTAAAGCACTCTTCGCAACTCTATAGGGAACACGAAAAAGTTAATCTCAAAACCCTAATTTTCATTCAAAGATTCAATCTTTATACGTTAAAAAGGACTAGTGACATAATAGGTACCTTGATTGAGATAATTTTTTTCAAAGATTCAATCTTTACTCATGAAAACAGTCTTCGGAATGTCGAAGGAAACTCGAATATGTTTAACTCAAAACTCTCGCTTTTCTTTCAAAGATTCAATCTTGAACCATTAAAGAGGTCCAGTGACATAATAGGTACCTTGATTGAAGTAATTTCACTCAAAGATTCAATCTTTACTCATTAAAACACTCTTCGTCACGTCAAAGCGAATTCGAATAAGTTTAAATCAAGACTCTCATTTTCTTTCAAAGATTTAATCTTTATACAATAAAATGGTCTAGTGACATAATAGGCACATTGATTGAGGTATTTTCGTTCGAAAAATTTATCTTTAGTCTTTAAAACACTTATCGCGACTTCATAGGGAACTTGAACGAGTTAAACTAAAAGCTCTCATTTTCTTTCAAAGATTCAGTCTTTATACGATTAAAAGGTCTAGTGACATAGTTAATACCTTGATTGAAGTAATTTCATTCAAAGATTCAATCTTTACTCACTGAAACACTCTTCGTGATCTCAAAGGGAACTCAAATAAGTTTAACTCAAAACTCTCATTTTCTTTTAAAGATTTAATATTTATACATTAAAATAGTCTAGTGACATAGTAGGTTCATTGATTGAGGCATTTTCATTCAAAGATTCAAACTTTAGTCATTCAAACACTCTTCGCGACTTTATAGGGAACTCGAATATGTTAAACTCAAAACTCTCATTTCCTTTCAATGACTCAATCTTTATACATTAAAAAGGCCTAGTGACATAATAGGTACCTTGATTGAGGTAATTTCATTCAAAGATTCAATCTTTATTCATTAAAACACACTTCATGACGTCAAAGCGAACTCGAATATGTTGAACTCAAAACTCTAATTTTCTTTCAAAGATTTAATCTTTATACATTCAAATGATCTAGTGACATATTGGGTACCTTCATTGACGTAATTTCATTCAAAGCTTTAATGTTTATACATTAAAATGGTCTAGTGACATAATAGGTACCTTGATTGGGGTATTCTCGTACAAAGATTCAATCTTTAGTCATTAAAACACTCTTCGCGACTTCAGATGGAATTTGAAAAAGTTAAACTCAAAACACTCATTTGTTTTCAAGGATTCAATCTTTATACATTAAAAGGTCTGATGACGTAATAGTTACCTTGATTGATGTAATTTCATCACAGATTCAGTCTTTACTCTCTAAAACACTCTTTATAACGTCAAAAGAAACTCGAATAGGTTTAACTCAAAACTCCCATTTTCTTTCAGAGATTTAGAAATTGTGTAATACAATGGTTCAGTGACGTAATAAGTACCTTGACGGAGGTACTTTCATTCAAATATTCAATCTTTTCTCATTAAAGCACTCTTCTGGACGTCAAAGGGAACTCGAACAAGCTTAACTCAAAACTCTCATTTTCTTTCTAAGATTTAATCTTTATAGATTACAAAGGTATACTGACATAATAAGTACCTTGATTGAGGTATTTTTCTTTCAAAGATTCCTCCTTTTGTCATTAAAGCACTCTTCGCAACTCTATAGGGAACTCGAAAAAGTTAATCTCAAAACTCTAATTTTCATTCAAAGATTCAATCTTTATACGTTAAAAAGGACTAGTGACATAATAGGTACCTTGATTGAGATAATTTCTTTCAAAGATTCAATCTTTACTCATGAAAACACTCTTCGGAACGTCGAAGGAAACTCGAATAAGTTTAACTCAAAACTCTCGCTTTTCCTACAAAGATTCAATCTAGAACCATTAAAGAGGTCCAGTGACATAATAGGTACCTTGATTGAAGTGATTTCACTCAAAGATTCAATCTTTACTCATTAAAACACTATTCGTGATGTCAAAGCGAGTCAAAGCGAACTCGAATAAGATTAACTCAAAACTCTCATTTTCTTTCAAAGATTCAAATCTTTATATATTAAAAATGTCTAGGGATATAACAGGTACCTAGATTGAGGTAATTTCATTCAAAGATTCAATCCTTACTCATTAAAACACTCTTCGTGAAGTCAAAGAGAACTCGAACGAGTTTAACAAAAAGCTCTCATTTTCTTCAAAGATTTAATCTTTATACATTAAAATGGTCTAGTGGCATAATAGATATCTCGATTGAGGTATTTTTATTCAAAGATTCAATCTCTACTCATTAAAACACTCTTCGGGACGTCAATCAGAACTTGAATAAGTTTAACTAAAAACTCTCATTTTCTTTCAATGATTCAATTTTTATACATTGTAATAGTCGAGTGGTATAATAGGTACCTTGATTGATTTATTTTCTTTCAAAGATTCAGTCTTTACTCATTAAACCATTCTTCTGGACGTCAAAGGGTTCTCTCAAATAAGTTTAACTCAAAACTCTAATTTTCTTTTAAAGATTCAATCTTTATAGATTAAAAAGGTCTAGTGACATAATAGGTACCTTGATTGAGATATTTTCTTTCAAAGAATAAATCTTTAGGGATTAAAACACTCTTCGCAACTTCATAGGGAACTCAAATAAGTTAAACTCGGAACTCTAATTTTCATTCAAAGATTTCACCTTTAGAAGTTAAAAAGGTCTAGTGACATTGTAGGTACCTTGATTGAGATAATTTCATTCAAAGATTCAACCTTTACTTATAAAATCCCTCTTCGGAATGTCGAAGGGAACTCGAATGAATTTGACTCAAAATTCTCATTTTATTTCAAAAATTAAATCTTTAAACATTAAATAGATCTAGTGACATAATAGGTACCTTGATTGAGGAAATTTCATTTAAAGATTCAACTTTCACTCATTAAAACACTCTTTGGGATGTCAATGGGAACTCGATTAAGTTCAACTCAAATCTCACATTTTCTTTCAAAGATTCAATCATTATACATTAAAAAGGTGGAGTGACATAAAAGGCACCTTGATTGGGGTATTTTCATACAAAGATTTAATCTTCAATCGTTGAAACACTGTTCGCGACTTCCTAAGGAGCTTGAGTAAGTTAAACTCAAAACTCAAATTTTCTTTAAAAGATTCAATCTTTATACATTAAAATGGTCTAGGGACATAATAAGTCCCCAAATTGAGGTAATTCAATTCAAAGACTCAATCTTTACTCATTAAAACACTTTTCGTTACGTCAAGGCGAATTCGAATTAGTTTAAAAAAAGACTCTCATTTTCTTTCAAAGATTTAATCTTTATACAACAAAATGGTCTAGCGACATAATTGGCACTCTGATTGAGGCATTTTCATTCAAAAAATTTATCTTGAGTCTTTAAAACACTCATCGCGACTTCATAGGGAACTTGAACGAGTTAAACTCAAAACTCTCATTTTCTTTCAAAGATTCAGTCTTTATACTATTAAAAGGTCTAGTGACATAGTTAATACCTTGATTGAAGTAATTTTATTCAAAGATTCAATCTTTACTCACTGAAACATTCTTCGTGATTTCAAAGGGAACTCAAATAAATTTAACTCAAAACTCTTATTTTCTTTTAAAGATTTAATATTTATACATTAAAAAGGCCTAGTGACATAATAGGTACCTTGATTGAGGTAATTTCATTCAAAGATTCAATCTTTATTCATTAAAACACACTTCGTGACGTCAAAGCGAACTCGAATATGTTGAACTCAAAACTCTAATTTTCTTTCAAAGATTTTATCTTTATACATTCAAATGGTCTAGTGACATATTGGGCACCTTCATTGACGTAATTTAATTCAAAGCTTTAATGTTTATACATTAAAATGGTCTAGTGACATAATAGGTACCTTGATTGGGGTATTCTCGTACAAGGATTCAATCTTTTGTCATTAAAACACTCTTCGCGACTCAGATGGAACTTGAAAAAGTTAAACTCAAAACTCTCATTTGGTTTCAAGGATTCAATCCTTATACATTAAAAGGTCTGATGACGTAATAGTTACCTTGATTGATGTAAGTTCATCACAGATTCGGTCTTTACTCTCTAAAACACTCTTTATAACGTCAAAAGAAAATCGAATAGGTTTAATTCAAAACTCCCATTTTTTTTCAAAGATTTAGAAATTGTGCAATACAATGGTTCAGTGACGTAATAAGTACCTTGACTGAGGTACTTGCATTCAAAGATTCAATCTTTTCTCATTAAAGCACTCTTCTGGACGTCAAAGGGAACCCAAACAAGCTTAACTCAAAACTCTCATTTTCTTTCTAAGATTTAATCTTTATAGATTAAAAAGGTATACTGACATAATAGGTACCTTCATTGAGGTATTTTTCTTTCAAAGATTTCTCCTTTTATCATTAAAGCACTCTTCGCAACTCTATATGGAACTCGAAAAAGTTAATCTCAAAACTCTAATTTTCATTCAAAGATTCAATCTTTATACGTTAAAAAGGACTAGTGACATAATAGGTACCTTGATTGAGATAATGTCTTTCAAAGATTCAATCTTTACTCATGAAAACAGTCTTCGGAATGCCGAAGGAAACTCGAATAAGTTTAACTCAAAACTCTCGCATTTCTTTCAAAGATTCAATCTTGAACCATTAAAGAGGTCCAGTGACATAATAGGTACCTTGATTGAAGTAATTTCACTCAAAGATTCAATCTTTACTCATTAAAACACTATTCGTGACGTCAAAGCGAACTCGAATAAGATTAACTCAAAACTTTCATTTTCTTTCAAAGATTCAATTCTTTATATATTAAAAATTTCTAGGGACATAACAGGTACCTAGATTGAGGTAATTTCATTCAAAGATTCAATCCTTACTCATTAAAACACTCTTCGTGAAGTCAAAGGGAACTCGAACGAGTTTAACCAAAAACTCTCATTTTTTTCAAAGATTTAATCTTTATACATTAAAATGGTCTAGTGGCATAATAGATACCTCGATTGAGGTATTTTCATTCAAAGATTCAATCTCTACTCATTAAAACACTCTTCGGGACGTCAATCGGAACTTGAATAAGTTTAACTAAAAACTCTCATTTTCTTTCAGTGATTCAATTTTTATACATTATAATAGTCGAGTGGTATAATAGGTACCTTGATTGATGTATTTTCTTTTAAAGATTCAATCTTTACTCATTAAAGCACTCTTCTGGACGTCAAAGGGTACTCTCAAAAAAGTTTAACTCAAAACTCTAATTTTCTTTCAAAGATTCAATCTTTATAGATTAAAAAGGTCTAGTGACATAATAAGTACCTTGATTGAGATATTTTCTTTCAACGATTAAATTTTTAGGGATTAAAACACTCTTCGCAACTTCATAGGGAACTCGAATAAGTTAAACTCGGAACTCTAATTTTCATTCAAAGATTTCACCTTTAGAAGTTAAAAAGGTCTAGTGACATAATAGGTACCTTGATTGAGATAATTTCATTCAAAGATTCAACCTTTACTCATAAAATCCCTCTTCGGAATGTCGAAGGGAACTCGAATGAATTTGACTCAAAACTCGCATTTTATTTCAAAAATTCAATCTTTAAACATTAAATAGATCTAGTGACATAATAGGTACCTTGATTGAGGAAATTTCATTTAAAGATTCAACTTTCACTCATTAAAACACTCTTTGTGACGTCAAAGGGAACTCGAATATGTTTAACTCAAAACTCTAATTTTCTTTCAAAGATTTAATCTCTGTACATTAAAATGGTCCAGTGACATAATAGGTCTAATGACATAATTGGTACCTTGAATGAGATAATTTCAATCAAAGATTGAATCTTTACTCATTAAAACGTTCTTCGTGACATCAAAGGGAACTTGAATAAGCTTAGCACAAACCTCTCATTTTCTTTCAAAGATTTAATCTTTTTACGTTAAAACGGTCTACTGACATAATATGTACCTTGATTGTAGTATTTTCATTCAAAGATTCATTTTTTACCCTTTAAAACACTCTTCGGGACGTCAATGGGAACTCGATTAAGTTTAACTCAATTCTCACATTTTCTTTCAAAGATTCAATCTTTATACATTAAAAAGGTGGAGTGACATAAAAGGCACCTCGATTGGGGTTTTTTCATACAAAGATTTAATCTTCAGTCGTTGAAACACTGTTCGCGACTTCCTAAGGAGCTTGAATAAGTTAAACTCAAAACTCAAATTTTCTTTAAAAGATTCAATCTTTATACATTAAAATGGTCTAGAGACATAATAAGTCCCCAAATTGAGGTAATTCAATTCAAAGACTCAATCTTTACTCATTAAAACACTTTTCGTTACGTCAAGGCGAATTCGAATTAGTTTAAATAAAGACTCTCATTTTCTTTCAAAGATTTAACCTTTATACTACAAAATGGTCTAGTGACATAATAGGCACATTGATTGAGGCATTTTCATTCGAAAAATTTATCTTTAGTCTTTAAAACACTCATCGCGACTTCATAGGGAACTTGAACGAGTTAAACTCAAAGCTCTCATTTTTTTTCAAAGATTCAGTCTTTATACGATTAAAAGGTCTAGTGACATAGTTAATACCTTGATTGAAGTAATCATTCAAAGATTTAATCTTTTCTCACTGAAACACTCTTCGTGATCTCCAAGGGAACTCAAATAAGTTTAACTCAAAACTCTCATTTTCTTTTAAAGATTTAATATTTATACATTAAAATGGTCTAGTGACATAATAGGTTCATTGATTGAGGCATTTTCATTCAAAGATTCAATCTTTAGTCATTAAAACACTCTTCGCGACTTTATAGGGAACTCGAATATGTTAAACTCAAAACTCTCATTTTCTTTCAATGACTCAATCTTTATACATTAAAAAGGCCTAGTGACATAATAGGTACCTTGATTGAGGTAATTTCATTCAAAGATTCAATCTTTATTCATTAAAACACACTTCGTGACGTCATAGCGAACTCGAATATGTTGAACTCAAAACTCTAATTTTCTTTCAAAGATTTTATCTTTATACATTCAAATGGTCTAGTGACATATTGGGTACCTTCATTGACGTAATTTCATTCAAAGCTTTAATGTTTATACATTAAAATGGTCTAGTGACATAATAGGTACCTTGATTGGGGTATTCTCGTACAAGGATTCAATCTTTAGTCATTAAAACACTCTTCGCGACTTCAGATGGAATTTGAAAAAGTTAAACTCAAAACTCTCATTTGTTTTCAAGGATTCAATCCTTATACATTAAAAGGTCTGATGACATAATAGTTATCTTGATTGATGTAATTTCATCACAGATTCAGCCTTTACTCTCTAAAACACTCTTTATAACGTCAAAAGAAAATCGAATAGGTTTAACTCAAAACTCCCATTTTCTTTCAAAGATTTAGAAATTGTGTAATACAATGGTTCAGTGACGTAATAAGTACCTTGACTGAGGTACATTCATTCAAAGATTCAATCTTTTCTCATTAAAGCACTCTTCTGGACGTCAAAGGGAACTCAAACAAGCTTGACCCAAAACTCTCATTTTCTTTCTAAGATTTAATCTTTATAGATTAAAAAGGTATACTGACATAATATGTACCTTGATTGAGGTATTTTTCTTTCAAAGATTCCTCCTTTTATCATTAAAGCACTCTTCGCAACTCTATATGGAACTCGAAAAAGTTAATCTCAAAACTCTAATTTTCATTCAAAGATTCAATCTTTATACGTTAAAAAGAATTAGTGACAAATAGGTACCTTGATTGAGATAATTTCTTTCAAAGATTCAATCTTTACTCATGAAAACAGTCTTCGGAATGCCGAAGGAAACTCGAATAAGTTTAACTCAAAACTCTCGCTTTTCTTTCAAAGATTCAATCTTGAACCATTAAAGAGGTCCAGTGACATAATAGGTACCTTGATTGAAGTAATTTCACTCAAAGATTCAATCTTTACTCATTAAAACACCCTTCGTGACGTCAAAGTGAACTCGAATAAGATTAACTCAAAACTCTCATTTTCTTTCAAAGATTCAATTTTTTATATATTAAAGATGTCTAGGGACATAACAGGTACCTAGATTGAGGTAATTTCATTCAAAGATTCAATCCTTACTCATTAAAACACTCTTCGTGAAGTCAAAGGGAACTCGAACGAGTTTAACAAAAAACTCTCATTTTTTTCAAAGATTTAATCTTTATACATTAAAATGATCTAGTGGCATAATAGATACCTCGATTGAGGTATTTTCATTCAAAGATTCAATCTCTACTCATTAAAACACTCTTTGGGACGTCAAACGGAACTTGAATAAGTTTAACTGAAAACTCTCATTTTCTTTCAGTGATTCAATTTTTATACATTATAATAGTCGAGTGGTATAATAGGTACCTTGATTGATGTATTTTCTTTTAAAGATTCAATCTTTACTCATTAAAGCACTCTTCTGGACGTCAAAGGGTACTCTCAAATAAGTTTAACTCAAAACTCTAATTTTCTTTCAAAGATTCAATCTTTAAAGATTAAAAAGGTCTAGTGACATAATACCTTGATTGAGATATTTTCTTTCAAAGATTAAATTTTTAGGGATTAAAACACTCTTCGCAACTTTATAGGGAACTCGAATAAGTTAAACTCGGAACTCTAATTTTCATTTAAAGATTTCACCTTTAGAAGTTAAAAAGGTCTAGTGACATAATAGGTACCTTGATTGAGATAATTTCACTCAAAGATTCAACCTTTACTCATAAAATCCCTCTTCAGAATGTCGAAGGGAACTCGAATGAATTTTACTCAAAACTCTCATTTTATTTCAAAAATTCAATCTTTAAACATTAAATAGATCTAGTGACATAATAGGTACCTTGATTGAGGAAATTTCATTTAAAGATTCAACTTTCACTCATTAAAACACTCTTTGTGACGTCAAAGGGAACTCGAATATGTTTAACTCAAAACTCTCATTTTCTTTCAAAGATTTAATCTCTGTACATCAAAATGGTCCAGTGACATAATAGGTCTAATGATATAATTGGTACCTTGAATGAGATAATTTCAATCAAAGATTGAATCTTTACTCATTAAAACGTTCTTCGTGACGTCAAAGGGAACTTGAATTAGCTTAGCACAAAACTCTCATTTTCCTTCAAAGATTTAATCTTTTTACGTTAAAACGGTCTACTGACATAATATGTACCTTGATTGTTGTATTTTCATTCAAAGATTCATTTTTTACTCTTTAAAACACTCTACGGGACGTCAATGGGAACTCGATTAAGTTTAACTCAAATCTCACATTTTCTTTCAAAGATTCAATCTTTATACACTAAAAAGGTGGAGTGACATAAAAGGCACCTTGATTGGGGTATTTTCATACAAAGATTTAATCTTCTGTCGTTGAAACACTGTTCGCGACTTCCTAAGGAGCTTGAATAAGTTAAACTCAAAACTCAAATTTTCTTTAAAAGATTCAATCTTTATACATTAAAATGGTCTAGAGACATAAAAAGTCCCCAAATTGAGGTAATTCAATTCAAAGACTCAATCTTTACACATTAAAACACTTTTCGTTACGTCAAGGCGAATTCGAATTAGTTTAAATAAAGACTCCCATTTTCTTTCAAAGATTTAATCTTTATACAACAAAATGGTCTAGTGACATAATAGGCACATTGATTGAGGCATTTTCATTCGAAAAATTTATCTTTAGTCTTTAAAACACTCATCGCGACTTCATAGGGAACTTGAACGAGTTAAACTCAAAGCTCTCATTTTCTTTCAAAGATTCAGTCTTTATACGATTAAAAGGTCTAGTGACATAGTTAATACCTTGATTGAAGTAATTTCATTCAAAGATTCCATCTTTACTCACTGAAACACTCTTCGTGATCTCAAAGGGAACTCAAATAAGTTTAATTCAAAACTCTCATTTTCTTTTAAAGATTTAATATTTATATATTAAAATGGTCTAGTGACATAATAGGTTCATTGATTGAGGCATTTTCATTCAAAGATTCAATCTTTAGTCATTAAAACACTCTTCGCGACTTTATAGGGAACTCGAATATGTTAAACTCAAAACTCTCATTTTCTTTCAATGACTCAATCTTTGTACATTAAAAAGGCCTAGTGACATAATAGGTACCTTGATTGAGGTAATTTCATTCAAAGATTCAATCTTTATTCATTAAAACACACTTCGTGACGTCAAAGCGAACTCGAATATGTTGAACTCAAAACTCTAATTATCTTTCAAATATTTAATCTTTATACATTCAAATGGTCTAGTGATATATTGGGTGCCTTCATTGACGTAATTTCATTCAAAGTTTTAATGTTTATACATTAAAATGGTCTAGTGACATAATAAGTACCTCGATTGGGGTATTCTCGTACAAGGATTCAATCTTTAGTAACTAAAACACTCTTCGCGACTTCAGATGGAACCTGAAAAAGTTAAACTCAAAACTCTCATTTGTTTTCAAGGATTCAATCCTTATACATTGAAAGGTCTGATGACGTAATAGTTACCTTGATTGATGTAATTTCATCACAGATTCAGTCTTTACTCTCTAAAACACTCTTTATAACGTCAAAAGAAAATCGAATAGGTTTAACTCAAAACTCTCATTTTCTTTCAAAGATTTAGAAATTGTGTAATACAATGGTTCAGTGACGTAATAAGTACCTTGACTGAGGTACTTTCATTCAAAGATTCAATCTTTTCTCATTAAAGCACTCTTCTGGACGTCAAAGGGAACTCAAACAAGCTTAGCTCAAAACTCTCATTTTCTTTCTAAGATTTAATCTTTATAGATTAAAAAGGTATACTGACATAATAGGTACCTTGATTGAGGTATTTTTTTTTCAAAGATTCCTCCTTTTATCATTAAAGCACTCTTCGCAACTCTATATGGAACTCGAAAAAGTTAATCTCAAAACTCTAATTTTCATTCAAAGATTCAATCTTTATACGTTAAAAAGGACTAGTGATATAATCGGTACCTTGATTGAGATAATTTTTTTCAATGATTCAATCTTTACTCATGAAAACAGTCTTCGGAATGCCGAAGGAAACTCGAATAAGTTTAACTCAAAACTCTCGCTTTTCCTACAAAGATTCAATCTTGAATCATTAAAGAGGTCCAGTGACATAATAGGTACCTTGATTGAAGTGATTTCAGTTAAAGATTTAATCTTTACTCATTAAAACACCCTTCGTGACGTCAAAGTGAACTCGAATAAGATTAACTCAAAACTCTCATTTTCTTTCAAAGATTCAATTCTTTATATATAAAAAATGTCTAGGGACATAACAGGTACCTAGATTGAGGTAATTTCATTCAAAGATTCAATCCTTACTCATTAAAACACTCTTCGTGAAGTCAAAGGGAACTCGAACGAGTTTAACAAAAAATTCTCATTTTTTTCAAAGATTTAATGACTCAAAACTCAAAACTCTCATTTTCTTTCAATGACTCAATCTTTATACATTAAAAAGGCCTAGTGACATAATAGGCACCTTGATTAAGGTAATTTCATTCAAAGATTCAATCTTTATTCATTAAAACACACTTCGTGACGTCAAAGCGAACTCGAATATGTTGAACTCAAAACTCTAATTTTTTTCAATGATTTTATCATTATACATTCAAATGGTCTAGTGACATATTGGGTACCTTGATTGAAGTAATTTCACTCAAAGATTCAATCTTTACTCATTAAAACACCCTTCGTGACGTCAAAGTGAACTCGAATAAGATTAACTCAAAACTCTCATTTTCTTTCAAAGATTCAATTCTTTATATATTAAAAATGTCTAGGGACATAACAGGTAACTAGATTGAGGTAATTTCATTCAAAGATTCAATCCTTACTCATTAAAACACTCTTCGTGAAGTCAAAGGGAACTCGAACGAGTTTAACAAAAAACTCTCATTTTTTTCAAAGATTTAATCTTTATACATTAAAATGGTCTAGTGGCATAATAGATACCTCGATTGAGGTATTTTCATTCAAAGATTCAATCTCTACTCATTAAAACACTCTTCGGGACGTCAATCGGAACTTGAATAAGTTTAACTAAAAACTCTCATTTTCTTTCAATGATTCAATTTTTATACATTATAATAGTCGAGTGGTATAATAGGTACCTTGATTGATGTATTTTGTTTTAAAGATTCAATCTTTACTCATTAAAGCACTCTTCTGTACGTCAAAGGGTACTCTCAAATAAGTTTAACTCAAAATTCTAATTTTCTTTCAAAGATTCAATCTTTATAGATTAAAAAGGTCTAGTGACATAATAGGTACCTTGATTGAGATATTTTATTTCAAAGATTAAATTTTTAGGGATTAAAACACTCTTCGCAACTTCATAGGGAACTCGAATAAGTTAAACTCGGAACTCTAATTTTCATTCAAAGATTTCACCTTTATAAGTTAAAAAGGTCTAGTGACATAATAGGTACCTTGATTGAGATAATTTCATTCAAAGATTCAACCTTTACTCAATAAATCCCTCTTCGGAATATCGAAGGGAACTCGAATGAATTTGACTCAAAACTCTAATTTTATTTCAAAGATTCAATCTTTAAACATTAAATAGATCTAGTGACATAATAGGTACCTTGATTGAGGAAATTTCATTTAAAGATTCAACTTTCACTCATTAAAACACTCTTTGTGACGTCAAAGGGAACTCGAATATGTTTAACTCAAAACTCTCATTTTCTTTCAAAGATTTAATCTCTGTACATTAAAATGGTCCAGTGACATAATAGGTCTAATTGGTACCTTGAATGAGGTAATTTCAATCAAAGATTGAATCTTTACTCATTAAAACGTTCTTCGTGACGTCAAAGGGAACTTGAATAAGCTTTGCACAAAACTCTCATTTTCTTTCAAAGATTTAATCTTTAATGTTAAAATGGTCTACTGACATAATATGTACCTTGATTGTTGTATTTTCATTCAAAGATTCATTTTTTACTCTTTAAAACACTCTTCGAGACGTCAATGGGAACTCGATTAAGTTTAACTCAAATCTCATATTTTCTTTCAAAGATTCAATCTTTATACATTAAAAAGGTGGAGTGACATAAAAGGCACCTTGATTGGGGTATTTTCATACAAAGATTTAATCTTCAGTCGTTGAAACACTGTTCGCGACTTCCTAAGGAGCTTGAATAAGTTAAACTCAAAACTCAAATTTTCTTTAAAAGATTCAATCTTTATACATTAAAATGGTCTAGAGACATAATAAGTCCCCAAATTGAGGTAATTCAATTCAAAGACTCAATCTTTACTCATTAAAACACTTTTCGTTACGTCAAGGCGAATTCGAATTAGTTTAAATAAAGACACTCATTTTCTTTCAAAGATTTAATCTTTATACAACAAAATGGTCTAGTGACATAATAGGCACATTGATTGAGGCATTTTCATTTGAAAAATTTATCTTTAGTCTTTAAAACACTCATCGCGACTTCATAGGGAACTTGAACGAGTTAAACTCAAAGCTCTCATTTTCTTTCAAAGATTCAGTCTTTATACGATTAAAAGGTCTAGTGACATAGTTAATACCTTGATTGAAGTAATTTCATTCAAAGATTCAATCTTTTCTCGCTGAAACACTCTTCGTGATCTCAAAGGGAACTCAAATAAGTTTAACTCAAAACTCTCATTTTCATTTAGAGATTTAATATTTATACATTAAAATGGTCTAGTGACATAATAGGTTCATTGATTGAGGCATTTTCATTCAAAGATTCAATCTTTAGTCATTAAAACACTCTTCGCGACTTTATAGGGAACTCAAATATGTTAAACTCAAAACTCTTTTTTTTTTTCAATGACTCAATCTTTATACATTAAAAAGGCCTAGCGACATAATAGGTACCTTGATTGAGGTAATTTCATTCAAAGATTCAATCTTTATTCATTAAAATACACTTCGTGACGTCAAAGCAAACTCGAATATGTTGAACTCAAAACTCTAATTTTCTTTCAATGATTTTATCTTTATACATTCAAATGGTCTAGTGACATATTGGGTACCTTCATTGACGTAATTTCATTCAAAGCTTTAATGTTTATACATTAAAATGGTCTAGTGACATAATAGGTACCTTGATTGGGGTATTCTCGTACAATGATTCAATCTTTAGTCATTAAAACACTCTTCGCGACTTCAGATGGAACTTGAAAAAGTTAAACTCAAAACTCTCATTTGTTTTCAAGGATTCAATCCTTATACATTAAAAGGTCTGATGACGTAATAGTTACCTTGATTGATGTAATTTCATCACAGATTCAGTCTTTACTCTCTAAAACACTCTTTATAACGTCAAAAGAAAATCGAATAGGTTTAACTCAAAACTCCCATTTTCTTTCAAAGATTTAGAAATTGTGTAATACAATGGTTCAGTGACGTAATAAGTACCTTGACTGAGGTACTTTCATTCAAAGATTCAATCTTTTCTCACTAAAGCACTCTTCTGGACGTCAAAGGGAACTCAAACAAGCTTCACTCAAAACTCTCATTTTCTTTCTAAGATTTAATCTTTATAGATTAAAAAGGTATACTGACATAATAGGTACCTTGATTGTGGTATTTTTCTTTCAAAGATTCCTCCTTTTATCATTAAAGCACTCTTCGCAACTCTATATGGAACTCGAAAAAGTTAATCTCAAAACTCTAATTTTCATTCAAAGATTCAATCTTTATACGTGAAAAAGGACTAGTGACATAATAGGTACCTTGATTGAGATAATTTCTTTCAAAGATTCAATCTTTACTCATGAAAACAGTCTTCGGAATGCCGAAGGAAACTCGAATAAGTTTAACTCAAAACTCTCGCTTTTCTTTCAAAGATTCAATCTTGAACCATTAAAGAGGTCCAGTGACATAATAGGTACCTTGATTGAAGTAATTTCACTCAAAGATTCAATCTTTACTCATTAAAACACCCTTCGTGACGTTAAAGTGAACTCGAATAAGATTAACTCAAAACTCTCATTTTCTTTCAAAGATTCAATTCTTTATATATTAAAAATGTCTAGAGACATAACAGGTACCTAGATTGAGGTAATTTCATTCAAAGATTCAATCCTTACTCAATAAAACACTCTTCGTGAAGTCAAAGGGAACTCGAACGAGTTTAAAAAAAAACTCTCACTTTTTTCAAAGATTTAATCTTTATACATTAAAATGGTCTAGTGGCATAATAGATACCTCGATTGAGGTATTTTCATTCAAAGATTCAATCTCTACTCATTAAAACACTCTTCGGACGTCAATCGGAACTTGAATAATTTTAACAAAAAACTCTCATTTTCTTTCACTGATTCAATTTTTATACATTATAATAGTCGAGTGGTATAATAGGTACCTTGATTGATGTATTTTCTTTTAAAGATTCAATCTTTACTCATTAAAGCACTCTTCTGGACGTCAAAGGGTACTCTCAAATAAGTTTAACTCAAAACTCTAATTTTCTTTCAAAGATTCAATCTTTATAGATTAAAAAGGTCTAGTGACATAATAGGTACCTTGATTGAGATATTTTCTTTCAAAGATTAAATTTTTAGGGATTAAAACACTCTTCGCAACTTTATAGGGAACTCGAATAAGTTAAACTCGGAACTCTAATTTTCATTCAAAGATTTCACCTTTAGAAGTTAAAAAGGTCTAGTGACATAATAGGTACCTTGATTGAGATAATTTCATTCAAAGATTCAACCTTTACTCATAAAATCCCTCTTCGGAATGTCGAAGGGAACTCGAATGAATTTGACTCAAAACTCTCATTTTATTTCAAAAATTCAATCTTTAAACATTAAATAGATATAGTGACATAATAGGTACCTTGATTGAGGAAATTTCATTTAAAGATTCAACTTTCACTCATTAAAACACTCTTTGTGACGTCAAAGGGAACTCGAATATGTTTAACTCAAAACTCTCATTGTCTTTCAAAGATTTAATCTCTGTACATTAAAATGGTCCAGTGACATAATAGGTATAATGACATAATTGGTACCATGAATGAGATAATTTCAATCAAAGATTGAATCTTTACTCATTAAAACGTTCTTCGTGCCATCAAAGGGAACTTGAATAAGCTTAGCACAAAACTCTCATTTTCTTTCAAAGATTTAATCTTTTTACGTTAAAACGGTCTACTGACATAATATGTACCTTGATTGTAGTATTTTCATTCAAAGATTCATTTTTTGCTCTTTAAAACACTCTTCGGGACGTCAATGGGAACTCAATTAAGTTTAACTCAAATCTCACATTTTCTTTCAAAGATTCAATCTTTATACATTAAAAAGGTGGAGTGACATAAAAGGCACCTCGATTGGGGTATTTTCATACAAAGATTTAATCTTCAGTCGTTGAAACACTGTTCGCGACTTCCTAAGGAGCTTGAATAAGTTAAACTGAAAACTCAAATTTTCTTTAAAAGATTCAATCTTTATACATTAAAATGGTCTAGAGACATAATAAGTCCCCAAATTGAGGTAATTCAATTCAAAGACTCAATCTTTACTCATTAAAACACTTTTTGTTACGTCATTTTCTTTCAATGATTTAACCTTTATACAACAAAATGGTCTAGTGACATAATAGGCACATTGATTGAGGCATTTTCATTCGAAAAATTTATCTTTAGTCTTTAAAACACTCATCGCGACTTCATAGGGAACTTGAACGAGTTAAACTCAAAGCTCTCATTTTCTTTCAAAGATTCAGTCTTTATACGATTAAAAGGTCTAGTGACATAGTTAATACCTTGATTGAAGTAATTTCATTCAAAGATTTAATCTTTTCTCACTGAAACACTCTTCGTGATCTCCAAGGGAACTCAAATAAGTTTAACTCAAAACTCTCATTTTCTTTTAAAGATTTAATATTTATATATTAAAATGGTCTAGTGACATAATAGGTTCATTGATTGAGGCATTTTCATTCAAAGATTCAATCTTTAGTCATTAAAACACTCTTCGCGACTTTATAGGGAACTCGAATATGTTAAACTCAAAACTCTCATTTTCTTTCAATGACTCAATCTTTATACATTAAAAAGGCCTAGTGACATAATAGGTACCTTGATTGAGGTAATTTCATTCAAAGATTCAATCTTTATTCATTAAAACACCCTTCGTGACGTCATAGCGAACTCGAATATGTTGAACTCAAAACTCTAATTTTCTTTCAAAGATTTTATCTTTATACATTCAAATGGTCTAGTGACATATTGGGTACCTTCATTGACGTAATTTCATTCAAAGCTTTAATGTTTATACATTAAAATGGTCTAGTGACATAATAGGTACCTTGATTGGGGTATTCTCGAACAAGGATTCAATCTTTAGTCATTAAAACACTCTTCGCGACTTCAGATGGAATTTGAAAAAGTTAAACTCAAAACTCTCATTTGTTTTCAAGGATTCAATCCTTATACATTAAAAGGTCTGATGACATAATAGTTACCTTGATTGATGTAATTTCATCACAGATTCAGCCTTTACTCTCTAAAACACTCTTTATAACGTCAAAAGAAAATCGAATAGGTTTAACTCAGAACTCTCATTTTCTTTCAAAGATTTATAAATTGTGTAATACAATGGTTCAGTGACGTAATAAGTACCTTGACTGAGGTACATTCATTCAAAGATTCAATCTTTTCTCATTAAAGCACTCTTCTGGCCGTCAAAGGGAACTCAAATAAGCTTGACCCAAAACTCTCATTTTCTTTCTAAGATTTAATCTTTATAGATTAAAAAGGTATACTGACATAATAGGTACCTTGATTGAGGTATTTTTCTTTCAAAGATTCCTCCTTTTATCATTAAAGCACTCTTCGCAACTCTATATGGAACTCGAAAAAGTTAATCTCAACACTCTAATTTTCATTCAAAGATTCAATCTTTATATGTGAAAAAGGACTAGTGACATAATAGGTACCTTGATTGAGATAATTTCTTTCAAAGATTCAATCTTTACTCATGAAAACAGTCTTCGGAATGCCGAAGGAAACTCGAATAAGTTTAACTCAAAACTCTCGCTTTTCTTTCATAGATTCAATCTTGAACCATTAAAGAGGTCCAGTGACATAATAGGTACCTTGATTGAAGTAATTTCACTCAAAGATTCAATCTTTACTCATTAAAACACCCTTCGTGACGTCAAAGTGAACTCGAATAAGATTAACTCAAATTCTCATTTTCTTTCAAAGATTCAATTTTTTATATATTAAAGATGTCTAGGGAAATAACAGGTACCTAGATTGAGGTAATTTCATCCAAAGATTCAATCCTTACTCATTAAAACACTCTTCGTGAAGTCAAAGGGAACTCGAACGAGTTTAACAAAAAACTCTCATTTTTTTCAAAGATTTAATCTTTATACATTAAAATGATCTAGTGGCATAATAGATACCTCGATTGAGGTATTTTCATTCAAAGATTCAATCTCTACTCATTAAAATACTCTTCGGGACGTCAATCGGAACTTGAATAAGTTTAACTAAAAACTCTCATTTTCTTTCAGTGATTCAATTTTTATACATTATAATAGTCGAGTGGTATAATAGGTACCTTGATTGATGTATTTTCTTTTAAAGATTCAATCTTTACTCATTAAAGCACTTTTCTGGACGTCAAAGGGTACTCTCAAATAAGTTTAACTCAAAACTCTAATTTACTTTCAAAGATTCAATCTTTATAGATTAAAAAGGTCTAGTGACATAATACCTTGATTGAGATATTTTCTTTCAAAGATTAAATTTTTAGGGATTAAAACACTCTTCGCAACTTTATAGGGAACTCGAATAAGTTAAACTCGGAACTCTAATTTTCATTCAAAGATTTCACCTTTAGAAGTTAAAAAGGTCTAGTGACATAATAGGTACCTTGATTGAGATAATTTCACTCAAAGATTCAACCTTTACTAATAAAATCCCTCTTCGGAATGTCGAAGGGAACTCGAATGAATTTGACTCAAAACTCTCATTTTATTTCAAAAATTCAATCTTTAAACATTAAATAGATCTAGTGACATAATAGGTACCTTGATTGAGGAAATTTCATTTAAAGATTCAAGTTTCACTCATTAAAACACTCTTTGTGACGTCAAAGGGAACTCGAATATGTTTAACTCAAAACTCTCATTTTCTTTCAAAGATTTAATCTCTGTACATTAAAATGGTCCAGTGACATAATAGGTCTAATGATATAATTGGTACCTTGAATGAGATAATTTCAATCAAAGATTGAATCTTTACTCATTAAAACGTTCTTCGTGACGTCAAAGGGAACTTGAATAAGCTTAGCACAAAACTCTCATTTTCTTTCAAAGATTTAATCTTTTTACGTTAAAACGGTCTACTGACATAATATGTACCTTGATTGTTGTATTTTCATTCAAAGATTCATTTTTTACTCTTTAAAACACTCTTCGGGACGTCAATGGGAACTCGATTAAGTTTAACTCAAATCTCACATTTTCTTTCAAAGATTCAATCTTTATACATTATAAAGGTGGAGTGACAAAAAAGGCACCTTGATTGGGGTATTTTCATACAAATATTTAATCTTCTGTCGTTGAAACACTGTTCGCGACTTCCTAAGGAGCTTGAATAAGTTAAACTCAAAACTCAAATTTTCTTTAGAAGATTCAATCTTTATACATTAAAATGGTCTAGAGACATAATAAGTCCCCAAATTGAGGTAATTCAATTCAAAGACTCAATCTTTACACATTAAAACACTTTTCGTTACGTCAAGGCGAATTCGAATTAGTTTAAATAAAGACTCTCATTTTCTTTCAAAGATTTAATTTTTATACAACAAAATGGTCTAGTGACATAATAGGCACATTGATTGAGGCATTTTCATTCGAAAAATTTATCTTTAGTCTTTAAAACACTCATCGCGACTTCATAGGGAACTTGAACGAGTTAAACTCAAAGCTCTCATTTTCTTTCAAAGATTCAGTCTTTATACGATTAGAAGGTCTAGTGACATAGTTAATACCTTGATTGAAGTAATTTCATTCAAAGATTCCATCTTTACTCACTGAAACACTCTTCGTGATCTCAAAGGGAACTCAAATAAGTTTAACTCAAAACTCTCATTTTCTTTTAAAGATTTAATATTTATATATTAAAATGGTCTAGTGACATAATAGGTTCATTGATTGAGGCATTTTCATTCAAAGATTCAATCTTTAGTCATTAAAACACTCTTCGCGACTTTATAGGGAACTCGAATATGTTAAACTCAAAACTCTCATTTTCTTTCAATGACTCAATCTTTGTACATTAAAAAGGCCTAGTGACATAATAGGTACCTTGATTGAGGTAATTTCATTCAAAGATTCAATCTTTATTCATTAAAACACACTTCGTGACGTCAAAGCGAACTCGAATATGTTGAACTCAAAACTCTAATTTTCTTTCAAATATTTAATCTTTATACATTCAAATGCTCTAGTGATATATTGGGTGCCTTCATTGACGTAATTTCATTCAAAGCTTTAATGTTTATACATTAAAATGGTCTAGTGACATAATAGGTACCTCGATTGGGGTATTCTCGTACAAGGATTCAATCTTTAGTCACTAAAACACTCTTCGCGACTTCAGATGGAACTTGAAAAAGTTAAACTCAAAACTCTCATTTGTTTTCAAGGATTGAATCCTTATACATTAAAAGGTCTGATGACGTAATAGTTACCTTGATTGATGTAATTTCATCACAGATTCAGTCTTTACTCTCTAAAACACTCTTTATAACGGCAAAAGAAAATCGAATAGGTTTAACTCAAAACTCTCATTTTCTTTCAAAGATTTAGAAATTGTATAATACAATGGTTCAGTGACGTAATAAGTACCTTGACTGAGGTACTTTCATTCAAAGATTCAATCTTTTCTCATTAAAGCACTCTTCTGGACGTCAAAGGGAACTCAAACAAGCTTAACTCAAAACTCTCATTTTCTTTCTAAGATTTAATCTTTATAGATTAAAAAGGTATACTGACATAATAGGTACCTTGATTGAGGTATTTTTCTTTCAAAGATTCCTCCTTTTATCATTAAAGCACTCTTCGCAACTCTATATGGAACTCGAAAAAGTTAATCTCAAAACACTAATTTTCATTCAAAGATTCAATCTTTATACGTTAAAAAGGACTAGTGATATAATCGGTACCTTGATTGAGATAATTTCTTTCAAAGATTCAATCTTTACTCATGAAAACAGTCTTTGGAATGCCGAAGGAAACTTGAATAAGTTTAACTCAAAACTCTCGATTTTCCTACAATGATTCAATCTTGAATCATTAAAGAGGTCCAGTGACATAATAGGTACCTTGATTGAAGTGATTTCAGTTAAAGATTTAATCTTTACTCATTAAAACACCCTTCGTGACGTCAAAGTGAACTCGAATAAGATTAACTCAAAACTCTCATTTTCTTTCAAAGATTCAACTCTTTATATATTAAAAATGTCTAGGGACATAACAGGTACCTAGATTGAGGTAATTTCATTCAAAGATTCAATCCTTACTCATTAAAACACTCTTCGTGAAGTCAAAGGGAACTAGAACGAGTTTAACAAAAAATTCTCATTTTTTTCAAAGATTTAATCTTTATACATTAAAATGGTCTAGTGGCATAATAGATACCTTGATTGAGGTATTTTCATTCAAAGATTCAATCTCTACTCATTAAAACACTCTTCGGGACGTCATTCGGAACTTGAATAAGTTTAACTAAAAACTCTCATTTTCTTTCAATGATTCAATTTTTATACATTATAATAGTCGAGTGGTATAATAGGTACCTTGATTGATGTATTTTCTTTTAAAGATTCAATCTTTACTCATTAAAGCACTCTTCTGGACGTCAAAGGGTACTCTCAAATAAGTTTAACTCAAAACTCTAATTTTCTTTCAATGATTCAATCTTTATAGATTAAAAAGGTCTAGTGACATAATAGGTACCTTGATTGATATATTTTCTTTCAAAGATTAAATTTTTAGGGATTAAAACACTCTTCGCAACTTCATAGGGAACTCGAATAAGTTAAACTCGGAACTCTAATTTTCATTCAAAGATTTCACCTTTAGAAGTTAGAAAGGTCTAGTGACATAATAGGTACCTTGATTGAGATAATTTCATTCAAAGATTCAACCTTTACTCAAAAAATCCCTCTTCGGAATGTCGAAGGGAACTCGAATGAATTTGACACAAAACTCTCATTTTATTTCAAAGATTCAATCTTTAAACATTAAATAGATCTAGTGACATAATAGGTACCTTGATTGAGGAAATTTCATTTAAAGATTCAACTTTCACTCATTAAAACACTTTTTATGACGTCAAAGGGAACTCGAATATGTTTAACTCAAAACTCTCATTTTCTTTCAAAGATTTAATCTCTGTACATTAAAATGGTCCAGTGACATAATAGGTCTAATGACATAATTGGTACCTTGAATGAGGTAATTTCAATCAAAGATTGAATCTTTACTCATTAAAACGTTCTTCGTGACGTCAAAGGGAACTTGAATAAGCTTAGCACAAAACTCTCATTTTCTTTCAAAGATTTAATCCTTTTATGTTAAAATGGTCTACTGACATAATATGTACCTTGATTGTTGTATTTTCATTCAAAGATTCATATTTTACTCTTTAAAACACTCTTCGAGACGTCAATGGGAACTCGATTAAGTTTAACTCAAATCTCATGTTTTCTTTCAAAGATTCAATCTTTATACATTAAAAAGGTGGAGTGACATAAAAGGCACCTTGATTGGGGTATTTTCATACAAAGATTTAATCTTCAGTCGTTGAAACACTGTTCGCGACTTCCTAAGGAGCTTGAATAAGTTAAACTCAAAACTCAAATTTTCTTTAAAAGATTCAATCTTTATACATTAAAATGGTCTAGAGACATAATAAGTCCCCAAAATTGAGGTAATTCAATTCAAAGACTCAATCTTTACTCATTAAAACACTTTTCGTTACGTCAAGGCGAATTCGAATTAGTTTAAATAAAAACACTCATTTTCCTTCAAAGATTTAATCTTTATACAACAAAATGGTCTAGTGATATAATAGGCACATTGATTGAGGCATTTTCTTTCGAAAAATTTATCTTTAGTCTTTAAAACACTCATCGCGACTTCATAGGGAACTTGAACGAGTTAAACTTAAAGCTCTCATTTTCTTTCAAAGATTCAGTCTTTATACGGTTAAATGGTCTAGTGACATAGTTAATACCTTGATTGAAGTAATTTCATTCAAAGATTCAATCTTTTCTCACTGAAACACTCTTCGTGATCTCAAAGGGAACTCAAATAAGTTTAACTCAAAACTCTCATTTTCATTTAGAGATTTAATATTTATACATTAAAATGGTCTAGTGACATAATAGGTTCATTGATTGAGGCATTTTCATTCAAAGATTCAATCTTTAGTCATTAAAACACTCTTCGCGACTTAATAGGGAACTCGAATATGTTAAACTCAAAACTCTCATTTTTTTTCAATGACTCAATCTTTATACATTAAAAAGGCCTAGTGACATAATAGGTACCTTGATTGAGGTAATTTCATTCAAATATTCAATCTTTATTCATTAAAACACACTTCGTGACGTCAAAGCAAACTCGAATATGTTGAACTCAAACTCTAATTTTCTTTCAATGATTTTATCTTTATACATTCAAATGGTCTAGTGACATATTGGGTACCTTCATTGACGTAATTTCATTCAAAGCTTTAATGTTTATACATTAAAATGGTCTAGTGACATAATAGGTACCTTGATTGGGGTATTCTCGTACAAGGATTCAATCTTTAGTCATTAAAACACTCTTCGCGACTTCAGATGGAACTTGAAAAAGTTAAACTCAAAACTCTCATTTGTTTTCAAGGATTCAATCCTTATACATTAAAAGGTCTGATGACGTAATAGTTACCTTGATTGATGTAATTTCATCACAGATTCAGTCTTTACTCTCTAAAACACTCTTTATAACGTCAAAAGAAAATCGAATAGGTTTAACTCAAAACTCCCATTTTCTTTCAAAGATTTAGAAATTGTGTAATACAATGGTTCAGTGTCGTAATAAGTACCTTGACTGAGGTACTTTCATTCAAAGATTCAATCTTTTATCACTAAAGCACTCTTCTGGACGTCAAAGGGAACTCAAACAAGCTTAACTCAAAACTCTCATTTTCTTTCTAAGATTTAATCTTTATAGATTAAAAAGGTATACTGACATAATAGGTACCTTGATTGAGGTATTTTTCTTTCAAAGATTCCTCCTTTTATCATTAAAGCACTCTTCGCAACTCTATATGGAACTCGAAAAAGTTAATCTCAAAACTCTAATTTTCATTCAAAGATTCAATCTTTATACGTGAAAAAGGACTAGTGACATAATAGGTACCTTGATTGAGATAATTTCTTTCAAAGATTCAATCTTTACTCATGAAAACACTCTTCGGAACGTCGAAGGAAATTCGAATAAGTTTAACTCAAAACTCTCGCTTTTCTTTCAAAGATTCAATCTTGAACCATTAAAGAGGTCCAGTGACATAATAGGTACCTTGATTGATGTAATTTCACTCAAAGATTCAATCTTTACTCATTAAAACACCCTTCGTGACGTTAAAGTGAACTCGAATAAGATTAACTCAAAACTCTCATTTTCTTTCAAAGATTCAATTCTTTATATATTAAAAATGTCTAGAGACATAACAGGTACCTAGATTGAGGTAATTTCATTCAAAGATTCAATCCTTACTCAATAAAACACTCTTCGTGAAGTCAAAGGGAACTCGAACGAGTTTAAAAAAAAACTCTCACTTTTTTCAAAGATTTAATCTTTATACATTAAAATGGTCTAGTGGCATAATAGATACCTCGATTGAGGTATTTTCATTCAAAGATTCAATCTCTACTCATTAAAACACTCTTCGGGATGT
Source organism: Cornus florida (assembly GCF_030987335.1). NCBI lineage: Eukaryota > Viridiplantae > Streptophyta > Magnoliopsida > Cornales > Cornaceae > Cornus > Cornus florida. The sequence goes on from NW_026775571.1 coordinate 8,817,764, forward strand.
CAATCGGAACTTGAATAAGTTTAATTAAAAACTCTCATTTTCTTTTAGTGATTCAATTTTTATACATTATAATAGTCGAGTGGTATAATAGGTACCTTGATTGATGTATTTTCTTTTAAAGATTCAATCTTTACTCATTAAAGCACTCTTCTGGACGTCAAAGGGTACTCTCAAATAAGTTTAACTCAAAACTCTAATTTTCTTTCAAAAATTCAATCTTTATAGATTAAAAAGGTCTAGTGACATAATAAGTACCCTGATTGAGATATTTTCTTTCAAAGATTAAATTTTTAGGGATTAAAACACTTTTCGCAACTTCATAAGGAACTCAAATAAGTTAAACTCGGAACTCTAATTTTCATTCAAAGATTTCACCTTTAGAAGTTAAAAAGGTCTAGTGACATAATAGGTACCTTGATTGAGATAATTTCATTCAAAGATTCAACCTTTACTCATAAAATCCCTCTTCGGAATGTCGAAGGGAACTCGAATGAATTTGACTCAAAACTCTCATTTTATTTCAAAGATTCAATCTTTAAACATTAAATAGATCTAGTGACATAATAGGTACCTTGATTGAGGAAATTTCATTTAAAGATTCAACTTTCACTCATTAAAACACTCTTTATGACGTCAAAGGGAACTCGAATATGTTTAACTCAAAACTCTCATTTTCTTTCAAAGATTTAATCTCTGTACATTAAAATGGTCCAGTGACATAATAGGTCTAATGACATAATTGGTACCTTGAATGAGGTAATTTCAATCAAAGATTGAATCTTTACTCATTAAAACGTTCTTCGTGACGTCAAAGGGAACTTGAATAAGCTTAGCACAAAACTCTCATTTTCTTTCAAAGATTTAATCTTTTTACGTTAAAACGGTCTACTGACATAATATGTACCTTGATTGTTGTATTTTCATTCAAAGATTCATTTTTTACTCTTTAAAACACTCTTCGGGACGTCAATGGGAACTCGATTAAGTTTAACTCAAATCTCACATTTTCTTTCAAAGATTCAATCTTTATACATTAAAGAGGTGGAGTGACATAAAAGGCACCTTGATTGGGGTATTTTCATACAAAGATTTAATCTTCAGTCGTTGAAACACTGTTCGCGACTTCCTAAGGAGCTTGAATAAGTTAAACTCAAAACTCAAATTTTCTTTAAAAGATTCAATCTATATACATTAAAATGGTCTAGAGACATAATAAGTCCCCAAATTGAGGTAATTCAATTCAAAGACTCAATCTTTACTCATTAAAAAACTTTTCGTTACGTCAAGGCGAATTCGAATTACTTTAAATAAAGACTCTCATTTTCTTTCAAAGATTTAATCTTTATACAACGAAATGGTCTAGTGACATAATAGGCACATTGATTGAGGCATTTTCATTCGAAAAATTTATCTTTAGTCTTTAAAACACTCATCGCGACTTCATAGGGAATTTGAACGAGTTAAACTCAAAGCTCTCATTTTCTTTCAAAGATTCAGTCTTTATACGATTGAAAGGTCTAGTGACATAGTTAATACCTTGATTGAAGTAATTTCATTCAAAGATTCAATCTTTACTCACTAAAACACTCTTCGTGCTCTCGAAGGGAACTCAAATAAGTTTAACTCAAAACTCTCATTTTCTTTTAAAGATTTAATATTTATACATTAAAATGGTCTAGTGACATAATAGGTTCATTGATTGAGGCATTTTCATTCAAAGATTCAATCTTTAGTCATTAAAACACTCTTCGCGACTTTATAAGGAACTCGAATATGTTAAACTCAAAACTCTCATTTTCTTTCAATGACTCAATCTTTATACATTAAAAAGGCCTAGTGACATAATAGGTACCTTGATTGAAGTAATTTCACTCAAAGATTCAATCTTTACTCATTAAAACACTATTCGTGACGTCAAAGTGAACTCGAATAAGATTAACTCAAAACTCTCATTTTCTTAAAAAAGATTCAATTCTTTATATATTAAAAATGTCTAGGGAATAACAGGTACCTAGATTGAGGTAATTTCATTCAAAGATTCAATCCTTACTCATTAAAACACTCTTCGTGAAGTCAAAGGGAAGTCGAACGAGTTTAACAAAAAACTCTCATCTTTTTCAAAGATTTAATCTTTATACATTAAAATGGTCTAGTGGCATAATAGATACCTCGATTGAGGTATTTTCATTCAAAGATTCAGTCTCTACTCATTAAAACACTCTTCGGGATGTCAATCGGAACTTGAATAAGTTTAACTAAAAACTCTCATTTTCTTTCAGTGATTCAATTTTTATACATTACAATAGTCGAGTGGTATAATAGGTACCTTGATTGATGTATTTTCTTTTAAAGATTCAATCTTTACTCATTAAAGCACTCTTTTGGACGTCAAAGGGTACTCTAAAATAAGTTTAACTCAAAACTCTAATTTTCTTTCAAAGATTCAATCTTTATAGATTAAAAAGGTCTAGTGACATAATAGGTACCTTGATTGAGATATTTTCTTTCAAAGATTAAATCTTTAGGGATTAAAACACTCTTCGCAACTTCATAAGGAACTCGAATAAGTTAAACTAATTTTCATTCAATGATTTAACCTTTATAAGTTAAAAAGGTCTAGTGACATAATAGGTACCTTGATTAAGATAATTTCATTCAAGGATTCAACCTTTACTCATAAAATCCCTCTTCGGAATGTCGAAGGGAACTCGAATGAATTTGACTCAAAACTCTCATTTTATTTCAAAGATTCAATATTTAAACATTAAATAGATCTAGTGACATAATAGGTACCTTGATTGAGGAAATTTCATTTAAAGATTCAACTTTCACTCATTAAAACACTATTTGTGACGTCAAATGGAACTCGAATATGTTTCACTCAAAACTCTCATTTTCTTTCAAAGATTTAACCGCCATACATTAAAATGGTCCAGTGACATAATAGGTCTAATGACATAATTGGTACCTTGAATGAGGTAATTTCAATCAAAGATTGAATCTTTACTCATTAAAACATTCTTCGTGACGTCAAAGGGAACTTGAATAAGCTTAGCACAAAACTCTCATTTTCTTTCAAAGATTTAATCTTTTTACGTTAAAACGGTCTACTGACATAATATGTACCTTGATTGTTGTATTTTCATTCAAAGATTCATTTTTTACTCTTTAAAACACTCTTCGGGACTTCAATGGGAACTCGATTAAGTTTAACTCAAATCTCACATTTTCTTTCAAAGATTCAATCTTTATACATTAAAAAGGTGGGGTGACATAAAAGGCACCTTGATTGGGGTATTTTCATACAAAGATTTAATTTTCAGTCGTTGAAACACCGTTCGTGACTTTCTAAGGAGCTTGAATAAGTTAAACTCAAAACAAAAATTTTCTTTAAAAGATTCAAACTTTATACATTAAAATGGTCTAGAGACATAATAAGTCCCCAAATTGAGGTAATTCAATTCAAAGACTCAATCTTTACTCATTAAAATACTTTTCGTTACGTCAAGGCGAATTCGAATTAGTTTAAATAAAGACTCTCATTTTCTTTCAAAGATTTAATCTTTATACAACAAAATGGTTTAGTGACATAATAGGCACATTGATTGAGACATTTTCATTCGAAAAATTTATCTTTAGTCTTTAAAACACTCATCGCGACTTCATAGGGAACTTGAACGAGTTAAACTCAAATCTCTCATTTTCTTTCAAAGATTCAGTCTTTATACGATTAAAAGGTTTAGTGGCATAGTTTATACCTTGATTGAAGTAATTTCATTCAAAGATTCAATCTTTACTCACTGAAACACTCTTCGTGATCTCAAAGGGAACTCAAATAAGTTTAACTCAAAACTCTCATTTTCTTTTAAAGATTTAATACTAAAACATTAAAATGGTCTAGTGACATAATAGGTTCATTGACTGAGGCATTTTCATTCAAAGATTCAATCTTTAGTTATTAAAACACTCTTCGCGACTTTATAGGGAACTCGAATATGTTAAACTCAAAACTCTCATTTTCTTTCAATGACTCAATCTTTATATATTAAAATGGCCTAGTGACATAATAGGTACCTTGATTGAGGTAATTTCAGTCAAAGATTCAATCTTTATTCATTAAAACACACTTCGTGACGTCAAAGCGAACTCGAATATGTTGAACTCAAAACCCTAATTTTCTTTCAAAGATTTAATCTTTATACATTCAAATGGTCTAGTGACATATTGGGTACCTTCATTGACGTAATTTCATTCAAACCTTTAATGTTTATACATTAAAATGGTCTAGTGACATAATAGGTACCTTGATTGGGGTATTCTCGTACAAAGATTCAATCTTTAGTCATTAAAACACTCTTCGCGACTTCAGATGGAACTTGAAAAAGTTAAACTCAAAACTCTCATTTGTTTTCAAGGATTCAATCTTTATACATTAAAAGGTCTGATGACGTAATAGTTACCTTGATTGATGTAATTTCATCACAGATTCAGTCTTTACTCTCTAAAACACTCTTTATAACGTCAAAAGAAACTCGAATAGGTTTAACTCAAAACTCCCATTTTCTTTCAAAGATTTAGAAATTGTGTAATACAATGGTTCAGTGACGTAATAAGTACCTTGACTGAGGTACTTTCATTCAAAGATTCAATCTTTTTTCATTAAAGCACTCTTCTGGACGTCGAAGGGAACTCGAACAAGCTTAACTCAAAACTCTCATTTTCTTTCTAAGATTTAATCTTTATAGATTAAAAAGGTATACTGACATAATAGGTACCTTGATTGAGGTATTTTTCTTTCAAAGATTCCACCTCTTGTCATTAAAGCACTCTTCGCAACTCTATTGGGAACTCGAAAAAGTTAATCTGAAAACTCTAATTTTCATTCAAAGATTCAATCTTTATACTTTAAAAAGGACTAGTGACATAATAGGTACCTTGATTGAGATAATTTCTTTCAAAGATTCAATCTTGAACCATTAAATAGGTCCAGTGACATAATAGGTACCTTGATTGAAGTAATTTCACTCAAAGATTCAATCTTTACTCATTAAAACATTATTCGTGACGTCAAAGCGAACTCGAATAAGATTAACTCAAAACTCTCATTTTCTTTCAAAGATTCAATTCTTTATATGTTAAAAATGTCTAGGGACATAACAGGTACCTAGATTGAGGTAATTTCATCCAAAGATTCAATCCTTACTCATTAAAACACTCTCGAGAAGTCAAAGGGAACTCGAACGAGTTTAACAAAAAACTCTCATTTTTTTTAAAGATTTAATCTTTATACATTAAAATGGTCTAGTGGCATAATAGATATCTCGATTGAGGTATTTTCATTCAAAGATTCAATCTCTAAGCATTAAAACACTCTTCGGGACGTCAATCGGAACTTGAATAAGTTTAACTAAAAACTCTCATTTTCTTTCAATGATTCAATTTTTATACATTATAATAGTCGAGTGGTATAATAGGTACCTTGATTGATGTATTTTCTTACAAAGATTCAATCTTTACTCATTAAAGCACTCTTCTGGACGTCAAAGGGTACTCTCAAATAAGTTTAACTCAAAACTCTAATTTTCTTTCAAAGATTCAATCTTTATAGATTAAAAAGGTCTAGTGACATAATAGGTTCCTTGATTGAGATATTTTCTTTCAAAGATTAAATCTTTCGGGATTAAAACACTCTTCGCCACTTCATAGGGAACTCGAATAAGTTAAACTCGGAACTCTAATTTTCATTCAAAGATTTAACCTTTATAAGTTAAAAAGGTCTAGTCACATAATAGGTACCTTGATTGAGATAATTTCATTCAAAGATTCAACCTTTACTCATAAAATCCCTCTTCAGAATGTCGAAGGGAACTCGAATGAATTTGACTCAAAACTCTCATTTTATTTCAAAGATTCAATCTTTAAACATTAAATAGATCTAGTGGCATAATAGGTACCTTGATTGAGGAAATTTCATTTAAAGATTCAACTTTCACTCATTAAAACACTCTTTGTGATGTCAAAGGGAACTCGAATATGTTTAACTCAAAACTCTCATTTTCTTTCAAAGATTTAATCTCTGTACATTAAAATGGTCCAGTGACATAATAGGTCTAATGACATAATTGGTACCTTGAATGAGGTAATTTCAATCAAAGATTGAATCTTTACTCATTAAAACGTTCTTCGTGGCGTCAAAGGGAACTTGAATAAGCTTAGCACAAAACTCTCATTTTCTTTCCAAGATTTAATCTTTTTACGTTAAAACGGTCTACTGACATAATATGTACCTTGATTGTTGTATTTTCATTCAAAGATTCATTTTTTACTCTTTAAAACACTCTTCGGGACGTCAATGGGAACTCGATTAAGTTTAACTCAAATCTCACATTTTCTTTCAAAGATTCAATCTTTATACATTAAAAAGGTGGAGTAACATAAAAGGCACCTTGATTGGGGTATTTTCATACAAAGATTTAATTTTCAGTCGTTGAAACACTGTTCGCGACTTCCTAAGGAGCTTGAATAAGTTAAACTCAAAACAAAAATTTTCTTTAAAAGATTCAAACTATATACATTAAAATGGTCTAGAGACATAATAAGTCCCCAAATTGAGGTAATTCAATTCAAAGACTCAATCTTTACTCATTAAAAAACTTTTCGTTACGTCAAGGCGAATTCGAATTAGTTTAAATAAAGACTCTCATTTTCTTTCAAAGATTTAATCTTTATACAACAAAATGGTCTAGTGACATAATAGGCACATTGATTGAGACATTTTCATTCGAAAAATTTATCTTTAGTCTTTAAAACACTCATCGCGACTTCATAGGGAACTTGAACGAGTTAAACTCAAAGCTCTCATTTTCTTTCAAAGATTCAGTCTTTATACGATTAAAAGGTCTTGTGGCATAGTTTATACCTTGATTGAAGTAATTTCATTCAAAGATTCAATCTTTACTCACTGAAACACTCTTCGTGATCTCAGGGAACTCAAATAAGTTTAACTCAAAACTCTCATTTTCTTTTAAAGATTTAATATTAAAACATTAAAATGGTCTAGTGACATAATAGGTTCATTGACTGAGGCATTTTCATTCAAAGATTCAATCTTTAGTTATTAAAACACTCTTCGCGACTTTATAGGGAACTCGAATATGTTAAACTCAAAACTCTCATTTTCTTTCAATGACTCAATCTTTATATATTAAAAAGGCCTAGTGACATAATAGGTACCTTGATTGAGGTAATTTCAGTCAAAGATTCAATCTTTATTCATTAAAACACACTTCGTGACGTCAAAGCGAACTCGAATATGTTGAACTCAAAACCCTAATTTTCTTTCAAAGATTTAATCTTTATACATTCAAATGGTCTAGTGACATATTGGGTACCTTCATTGACGTAATTTCATTCAAACCTTTAATGTTTATACATTAAAATGGTCTAGTGACATAATAGGTACCTTGATTGGGGTATTCTCGTACAAAGATTCAATCTTTAGTCATTAAAACACTCTTCGCGACTTTAGATGGAACTTGAAAAAGTTAAACTCAAAACTCTCATTTGTTTTCAAGGATTCAATCTTTATACATTAAAAGGTCTGATGACGTAATAGTTACCTTGATTGATGTAATTTCATCACAGATTCAGTCTTTACTCTCTAAAACACTCTTTATAACGTCAAAAGAAACTCGAATAGGTTTAACTCAAAACTCCCATTTTCTTTCAAAGATTTAGAAATTGTGTAATACAATGGTTCAGTGACGTAATAAGTACCTTGACTGAGGTACTTTCATTCAAAGATTCAATCTTTTTTCATTAAAGCACTCTTCTGGACGTCGAAGGGAACTCGAATAAGCTTAACTCAAAACTCTCATTTTCTTTCTAAGATTTAATCTTTATAGATTAAAAAGGTATACTGACATAATAGGTACCTTGATTGAGGTATTTTTCTTTCAAAGATTCCACCTCTTGTCATTAAAGCACTCTTCGCAACTCTATTGGGAACTCGAAAAAGTTAATCTGAAAACTCTAATTTTCATTCAAAGATTCAATCTTTATACGTTAAAAAGGACTAGTGACATAATAGGTACCTTGATTGAGATAATTTCTTTCAAAGATTCAATCTTGAACCATTAAATAGGTCCAGTGACATAATAGGTACCTTGATTGAAGTAATTTCACTCAAAGATTCAATCTTTACTCATTAAAACATTATTCGTGACGTCAAAGCGAACTCGAATAAGATTAACTCAAAACTCTCATTTTCTTTCAAAGATTCAATTCTTTATATGTTAAAAATGTCTAGGGACATAACAGGTACCTAGATTGAGGTAATTTCATCCAAAGATTCAATCCTTACTCATTAAAACACTCTCGAGAAGTCAAAGGGAACTCGAACGAGTTTAACAAAAAACTCTCATTTTTTTTAAAGATTTAATCTTTATACATTAAAATGGTCTAGTGGCATAATAGATATCTCGATTGAGGTATTTTCATTCAAAGATTCAATCTCTAAGCATTAAAACACTCTTCGGGACGTCAATCGGAACTTGAATAAGTTTAACTAAAAACTCTCATTTTCTTTCAATGATTCAATTTTTATACATTATAATAGTCGAGTGGTATAATAGGTACCTTGATTGATGTATTTTCTTACAAAGATTCAATCTTTACTCATTAAAGCACTCTTCTGGACGTCAAAGGGTACTCTCAAATAAGTTTAACTCAAAACTCTAATTTTCTTTCAAAGATTCAATCTTTATAGATTAAAAAGGTCTAGTGACATAATAGGTTCCTTGATTGAGATATTTTCTTTCAAAGATTAAATCTTTCGGGATTAAAACACTCTTCGCCACTTCATAGGGAACTCGAATAAGTTAAACTCGGAACTCTAATTTTCATTCAAAGATTTAACCTTTATAAGTTAAAAAGGTCTAGTCACATAATAGGTACCTTGATTGAGATAATTTCATTCAAAGATTCAACCTTTACTCATAAAATCCCTCTTCAGAATGTCGAAGGGAACTCGAATGAATTTGACTCAAAACTCTCATTTTATTTCAAAGATTCAATCTTTAAACATTAAATAGATCTAGTGGCATAATAGGTACCTTGATTGAGGAAATTTCATTTAAAGATTCAACTTTCACTCATTAAAACACTCTTTGTGATGTCAAAGGGAACTCGAATATGTTTAACTCAAAACTCTCATTTTCTTTCAAAGATTTAATCTCTGTACATTAAAATGGTCCAGTGACATAATAGGTCTAATGACATAATTGGTACCTTGAATGAGGTAATTTCAATCAAAGATTGAATCTTTACTCATTAAAACGTTCTTCGTGGCGTCAAAGGGAACTTGAATAAGCTTAGCACAAAACTCTCATTTTCTTTCCAAGATTTAATCTTTTTACGTTAAAACGGTCTACTGACATAATATGTACCTTGATTGTTGTATTTTCATTCAAAGATTCATTTTTTACTCTTTAAAACACTCTTCGGGACGTCAATGGGAACTCGATTAAGTTTAACTCAAATCTCACATTTTCTTTCAAAGATTCAATCTTTATACATTAAAAAGGTGGAGTAACATAAAAGGCACCTTGATTGGGGTATTTTCATACAAAGATTTAATTTTCAGTCGTTGAAACACTGTTCGCGACTTCCTAAGGAGCTTGAATAAGTTAAACTCAAAACAAAAATTTTCTTTAAAAGATTCAAACTATATACATTAAAATGGTCTAGAGACATAATAAGTCCCCAAATTGAGGTAATTCAATTCAAAGACTCAATCTTTACTCATTAAAAAACTTTTCGTTACGTCAAGGCGAATTCGAATTAGTTTAAATAAAGACTCTCATTTTCTTTCAAAGATTTAATCTTTATACAACAAAATGGTCTAGTGACATAATAGGCACATTGATTGAGACATTTTCATTCGAAAAATTTATCTTTAGTCTTTAAAACACTCATCGCGACTTCATAGGGAACTTGAACGAGTTAAACTCAAAGCTCTCATTTTCTTTCAAAGATTCAGTCTTTATACGATTAAAAGGTCTTGTGGCATAGTTTATACCTTGATTGAAGTAATTTCATTCAAAGATTCAATCTTTACTCACTGAAACACTCTTCGTGATCTCAGGGAACTCAAATAAGTTTAACTCAAAACTCTCATTTTCTTTTAAAGATTTAATATTAAAACATTAAAATGGTCTAGTGACATAATAGGTTCATTGACTGAGGCATTTTCATTCAAAGATTCAATCTTTAGTTATTAAAACACTCTTCGCGACTTTATAGGGAACTCGAATATGTTAAACTCAAAACTCTCATTTTCTTTCAATGACTCAATCTTTATATATTAAAAAGGCCTAGTGACATAATAGGTACCTTGATTGAGGTAATTTCAGTCAAAGATTCAATCTTTATTCATTAAAACACACTTCGTGACGTCAAAGCGAACTCGAATATGTTGAACTCAAAACCCTAATTTTCTTTCAAAGATTTAATCTTTATACATTCAAATGGTCTAGTGACATATTGGGTACCTTCATTGACGTAATTTCATTCAAACCTTTAATGTTTATACATTAAAATGGTCTAGTGACATAATAGGTACCTTGATTGGGGTATTCTCGTACAAAGATTCAATCTTTAGTCATTAAAACACTCTTCGCGACTTTAGATGGAACTTGAAAAAGTTAAACTCAAAACTCTCATTTGTTTTCAAGGATTCAATCTTTATACATTAAAAGGTCTGATGACGTAATAGTTACCTTGATTGATGTAATTTCATCACAGATTCAGTCTTTACTCTCTAAAACACTCTTTATAACGTCAAAAGAAACTCGAATAGGTTTAACTCAAAACTCCCATTTTCTTTCAAAGATTTAGAAATTGTGTAATACAATGGTTCAGTGACGTAATAAGTACCTTGACTGAGGTACTTTCATTCAAAGATTCAATCTTTTTTCATTAAAGCACTCTTCTGGACGTCGAAGGGAACTCGAATAAGCTTAACTCAAAACTCTCATTTTCTTTCTAAGATTTAATCTTTATAGATTAAAAAGGTATACTGACATAATAGGTACCTTGATTGAGGTATTTTTCTTTCAAAGATTCCACCTCTTGTCATTAAAGCACTCTTCGCAACTCTATTGGGAACTCGAAAAAGTTAATCTGAAAACTCTAATTTTCATTCAAAGATTCAATCTTTATACGTTAAAAAGGACTAGTGACATAATAGGTACCTTGATTGAGATAATTTCTTTCAAAGATTCAATCTTGAACCATTAAATAGGTCCAGTGACATAATAGGTACCTTGATTGAAGTAATTTCACTCAAAGATTCAATCTTTACTCATTAAAACATTATTCGTGACGTCAAAGCGAACTCGAATAAGATTAACTCAAAACTCTCATTTTCTTTCAAAGATTCAATTCTTTATATGTTAAAAATGTCTAGGGACATAACAGGTACCTAGATTGAGGTAATTTCATCCAAAGATTCAATCCTTACTCATTAAAACACTCTCGAGAAGTCAAAGGGAACTCGAACGAGTTTAACAAAAAACTCTCATTTTTTTTAAAGATTTAATCTTTATACATTAAAATGGTCTAGTGGCATAATAGATATCTCGATTGAGGTATTTTCATTCAAAGATTCAATCTCTAAGCATTAAAACACTCTTCGGGACGTCAATCGGAACTTGAATAAGTTTAACTAAAAACTCTCATTTTCTTTCAATGATTCAATTTTTATACATTATAATAGTCGAGTGGTATAATAGGTACCTTGATTGATGTATTTTCTTACAAAGATTCAATCTTTACTCATTAAAGCACTCTTCTGGACGTCAAAGGGTACTCTCAAATAAGTTTAACTCAAAACTCTAATTTTCTTTCAAAGATTCAATCTTTATAGATTAAAAAGGTCTAGTGACATAATAGGTTCCTTGATTGAGATATTTTCTTTCAAAGATTAAATCTTTCGGGATTAAAACACTCTTCGCCACTTCATAGGGAACTCGAATAAGTTAAACTCGGAACTCTAATTTTCATTCAAAGATTTAACCTTTATAAGTTAAAAAGGTCTAGTCACATAATAGGTACCTTGATTGAGATAATTTCATTCAAAGATTCAACCTTTACTCATAAAATCCCTCTTCAGAATGTCGAAGGGAACTCGAATGAATTTGACTCAAAACTCTCATTTTATTTCAAAGATTCAATCTT